>NW_016107327.1:12641106-12665328 GCF_001604975.1 Cebus imitator | reverse complement strand
TGGGGGGAAATAGGGGAGGGATGGTGGGGGGTGGGGAGTTGGGGAGAGATAGCAAGTGGAGAGATGCCAGATGTAGGTGATGGGGAGGAAGGCAGCAAATCACACTGTCACGTGTGTACCTATGCAACAATCTTGCATGTTGTTCACATGTACCCCAAAACCTAAAATGCAATAAAATAAATAAATGGAAAAAAAACGACTCCATATTTCAAAAATGTAAAAATAATATGAAACAACATGGATGGAACTGGAGATCATTACGTTAAGTGAAATAAGCCAGGCGCAGAAAGACAAGCATCACATGTTCTCATTGATTTGTGGAATCTAAAAATCAAAACAATTGAACCCATGGACATAGAGAGTAGAAGGGTGGTTCCCAGAGGCTGGGAAGGGTAGTGGGGGTCTGGTGATGGCGGTGAGGACAGTTAATGGATTTTAAAAATTAAAAGAATGAATGAGGCTTACTATTTGAAGCATAATAGGATGGCTATAGTCAATAATGACTTAATCATACATGTTAAAATAACTTAAAGAGTGTAATTGGATTGTTTGTAATGCCAAGGATAAATGCTTGAGGAGATGGATATCCTATTCTCCTTTATGTGCTTATTTCACATTGTGTGCCTGTATCAAAACATCTCACTTACCCCATAAAAATGTACACCTGCTATGCACCCACAAAACTTTTCTTAAGAAAAAATAAAATAATAATATGGATATTTTTCAATAGCTTTAAAAGAAACAGAAATACATTTTTATAAAGAGGCAATTATACACTTAATAAATCATTAACAAGATTTAAATAAAAATACCTAATACTACTGCATTTGTGATTAAACTGCCTGTTGCCATTGTCTTTATTGCAAAAGTACTGCATATGCTTTAATGCTGAGGTTTGTTCCTGGGCTTTAATCCAATAGAGAAGGATAATAACCCTGTAAAAGAACATGCACACTTAGAGTATTCCCTATAATGTTTATAAAATTAGAATTAACAAATCTAGTTGATTAGCTATTCTTATACAGTCAATAAAGCATCATGATACAAAATACATAAAAAGATTCTTATGATATAATGACTATATATTTTTCATTCATTAACAAGACTACCTATCTTGTGCCTGGCATTTGAAAATATAGAGAAAAAGTATGGCCGTTTCTGCCTTCAAGAATTTTACAGCTTAGGGGGCAGACAAAAAGGAGTTATTCAGTAACAATCTATTGCAATATCTGCTAGGGTGAAGGGTATACACAGAGGGGCCTGCATGGCTACTGTGACAATCAGGAAATTTGAGAAGCCTCAAACAAAGCTGGCTCCCCCACAGCTGAATTCTGGTGCTGGTAAGGAGCTGGACAACTAAACCAACCATTTCTAAAAGGCAGAGTGAGAACTCCTGCAGGGATCTTGAAATGATTTGGAAAAACAGCACTGTTGTCAAGTAAGGGAGTTTACCAGATTTTGAACATCAGACTTCAGAGTTGGATCTTCCTCATTCTTTGAGAAAGGAACTAATGAGCCTTCTATAATAATGGGAAGTGATTCCTCATCAGATATTCAGGATGGCAACACTTGAGGATCAGGTATTAATCAAAGTAGGTTGAATATTACTGATGTCCCAACCCAGCTCTGACCCATCTCAATTTTCTCTTAGACTGAAAGGTTGATTGGGGTGCTCTGTCATCTTCTCTGCATAAAATTTTTAAAAAGGAGAACCTTCTCTACTAGAAGATATCATTAAAGCCACTATTTTATTTACACATAATGTTCAGCATTCCATAAAGTTTTACCAGATAGGGGAGGTTGAAAGCAAATATGATCAATAGTCAAGATCGAAAACAGATAACAAATGCAGTCTACAATTGATCCAGATATTGGCATTAGCACACAAGGGCTTCTATTAAAGAAAATTGAGGAAAAGTAAAACAGGAAAAAAAAAAAGGATGAAAGATTTCAAACGAAATTTGAAATTTATAAAATGAATTATATAAACATCTCAAAAATCAAAATATGTGATTTAATATTTAGAAATCAACACATATATGGTTTTAAACACAGGCTAAACACAAGAGAAGACAAGATTGACTAATATGGTCAGGTCAATATTTAAACTGAGAAAACTTAGAAAATGTGTTGTGAACAACAGGTAAGCAGAATGCCAAATCATGAATGAACTCTCATTCACAATTGCTACAAAAAGAATGAAATACCTAAGAATACAGCTAACAAGGGAAGTGAAGGACCTCTTCAAGGAGAAATACAAACCACTGCACAGGGAAATCAGAGAGGAAAGAAACAAATGGAAAAACATTCCATGCTTAGGATTAGGAAAGACTGATATAATGAAAATGACTATACTGCTTAAACTAATTTATATTTTCAATGCTATTTCCATTAAATTATCATTGACATTCTTCACAGAATTAGAAAAAAAAAAAACTATTTTAAAAGTCATATGGAACCAAATAAAAGCCCGAATAGCCAAAGCAATCTGAAGCAAAAAGAACAAAGCTGAAAGCATTATTCTACCTGGCTTCAAACTATACTACAAGTCTACAGTAAACAAAACAACATGGCACTGGTACAAGAACAAACAGACCCATGGACTAATGGAACAGAACAGAGAAATCAGAAAGAAGACCACACACCTACAACCATCTCATCTTTGGAAACCTGACAAAAACATGGAAAGGGGAAAGGATTCTCTATTTCATAAATGGTTCTGGGAGAACTGGCTAGCCGTACGCAAAAAAATTGAAACCGCACCCCTTCCTTCCACCATATACAAAATTTAACTCAAGATGGATTAAAGATTTAAAAACCCCAAACTATAAAAACCATAGAAGGAAATCTAGGAAATACCATTCAGGACATAGGCACAGGCAAAGATTTCATGACAAAAAAGCCAAAAGTAATGGGAACAAAAGCAAGCATTGACAAATGGGATCTAATTAAACTAAAGATCTTCTGCACAGGAAAAGAAACTCTCAGCAGAGTGAAGAGACAACCTACAGAATGGAAGAAAATTTTTGCAATCTATTAATCTGACAAAAGTCTAATATCTAGAATCTATTAAACTTAAAATTATAAGAAAAAAACAAACAACCCCATTAAAATGGGGGCAAAGGATATGCACAGACACTTCTCAAAAGAAGACGTGCATGCAGCCAAAAAACATGAAAAACAAAAAAGCTCTACATTACTGACTGTTACAGAAATACAGATCAAAACCACAATGAGATACTATCTCATGCCAGTCAGAGTAACTATTATTAAAAGTCAAAATAATAATAATAATAATAATAATAATAACATTTGCTGGCAAGGTTATAGAGAAAAAAGAAGGCTTTTACATTGTTGGTGGGAGTGTAAATTGGTTCAACCATTGTGGAAGATAGTGTGGCTATTCCTCAAAGATCTAGAGGCAGAAATATCAGGTGATTTAGTAATCTCATTACTGGGTATATAACCAAAGGAATAGAAATCATTCTATTACAAAGATACATGCTGATGTATGTTTATTGCGGCACTGTTTATAGTTCCAAGTCCATCCCGAATGTCCATCAATGATAGACTAGACAAAGAAAATGTGGTACATATACACCATGGAATACTGTGTAGCCATAAAATGGAGTGAGAGCATGTCTTTTGCAGGGAAATAGATGGATTTGGAAGCCATTATCCTTAGCAAACTAATGCAGAAACAGAAAGCCAAATACTGCATTTTCTCACTTATAATGTGGAGCTGAACATATGGAAGACAATGAGAACACATGGACATATGGAGGAAAACAGCACACACACTGGGCCCTGTGAGGGTGAGGGATGGTGGAAGGGAGAACATCAGAAAGAACTGCTAATGGATGCTGGGCTTAATACCAGGGTGATGTGGTGATCTGTGCAGCACACCACCATGGCACATACTTACTTATATAACCAACCTGCACATCTTGCATATGTATCTCTGAACTTATAAGTTGATGGAAAAAAAGTTTGTGAGTAGGCTGGACAGATGAGCTTTTATTTTTACTGATCTTATTCTGGAATAACAAAAACCATGCTAAAGAAAAAAGGAGGAATAAAAGAATTGAAGATTGCAGATCGAATTTAATTAAACTAAATTCATTAAGACTACAAACCTTTCCTATAGAAAAGAGAATTCATCTTATACCCTGAACTCCAGATAGCTAGAATAACTACAGTATAGAATAGCTTGCTAAATGGTAAGATAGCACAAAATATTTTATTGGATAAGGTTAGGACCCTGGGACAGCTGAGATGGCTTTCTCAATAGGCCTCAGACCCAGAAAGCAGAAGCATGTATTAGAATACTTAAACCTCATACTGGAGCTTAGAAGAGAAAATATCTCAGAGACAATGGAAAAGGAATTAAAAAGGAAGTAAGAAGTCACTTGCAATAATAAGTCATGTAAAAATTTTATACTTATGCAAAGCTCAGCTGAGCTTTGCATATTAAGTATAAAATTTTTACATGACTTATAATGTACTAAATTATAAATGTACTAAATAAGTGACATATTATAATGTACTAAATTATAAATGTACTAAATATGCCACAAACAATAAACTTTTTGAAAAAGAAAAAAGAAAAACAAAAATTTTAAAAGAAAAAGAAAAAGAAAAGAAGCAAGCCAGCACAGAAAAAAGATGAAAAACTAGCAAGAATAGAAACTGAAGAAAATACTCCATCTTTTTGTCAGAGGGATATGCAATAAAAAAGTGGATTACCCTTCCAAAATTAATCTCAAGAAAGAAATGAAAGAACATGAGATTGACAAGAACAGAGAAATGTGGGGAAGTAATAATCACTAGAAAAAGAAAAAATATATAAACGAGTAATGGAATGAATACAACAAAAAAAGTCAAATAACGGATATAGAGGAAAAATTTACAAAAATCAAATTGAATGCAAAAAAATCCACAAAGGAAATAGAAACCAGAAAATAATAAATATGAAATTCATCTAAGAATGATTCGGTATAATGGCAATTGGCAAACTGAAAGGTAGAAGCATAACATATAGAATGAAAAAAATATATATTCACTGATGTAATACTGGCAACAGCTAGAGCCTAAGAAAATAAAACAAAAATCCTGAAGAAAAACAAAATGGAAATATGCTATTCTGGGTATTGAGAATTATTATTTGCAAATAAGTTTGGAAAGGATAGGCAACCCTATAGGAAAATGAAGAAATAGATTAGGGATTTCGATAAGAGAAAAAAATAAATGGCTAAAAAAAAAAAGGTGAAAGATTCTCAAACTAGCAACCAGGGAAATGCTTTTAAAATTGCAATGGGACAGACAAATCAAGTCTTTCAGTACCAAGTGTTTCAGAGGAGTCAGAGCCTTGGGAACACGCATACATTGCTGGGAGTATAAATTGATACAAGCGCTTTGGAAAACTGTCATTGTCTAGTAAAGTTTGAAAAACAACATATTACTCATGACTCAGACATTCTATCCTTAAGTCTATGCCCTACAGGTAGACATGCACACGTACATTAGAAAACATGCAGGGCAATGTTTATAGTAAGTTTTATCAGAATATTATCAAATTGGAAATTCATATTCTTCAAGAAGATAGTTGAAATGGAATATCCCTTAATGAAATATCAATACAGCTATTAAAATGAGTAATTTTTTTGAGACAGAGTTTCACTCTGTTGCCTAGGCTGTAGTGCAGTGGTGCAATCAATCAACACTCACTGCATGTTAACTTCCCAGAGACAGGGCTTCACCATGTTGCCCAGACTTGTCTCAAACTCTTAGCCTCAAGTGATCTGCCCAGTTCAGCCTCCCAAAATGCTGGGATTACAGGCATGAGCCACCATGCCCAGCCCTGAAAATGAGTAAATCTTAATATAATATTAGATGAAAGAAGCATAAAGGTCAGAAGGTAGTAAAACAAAGTAATATTCAGAAATTATTATGGATATGGTAAAATAATAAAGGGAAGCAAGCATATGTTTACAGTTGTTTCTCAACTTATGCTAGCGTTATATTCCAATAAACCTATTGGAAATTGAATATGTATTTAACACCCCAATAAGCCCATTGTAAAGTAAAAAAAAAAAAAAAATTAGTAAGTTGAACCATCATAAATCTAAGTGCTCCTCAACTTGATGGAGTTACATTCTGCTAAACCCATTATAAAGCTGGAAAATTATTAAACCAACCATCATAATTATCTTCAAAATTATAATTGTGTTTTACTTTAAAAGGAGGGAAAGATTTTTGATTAAAAGGATCATACTTGTTTGTTCCAGAATTTTGCGAATTTACTATTTCTTATCTTGGATAATCAGAAAGCCTCCCAGGACTCCACATTGTGAACATAAGCAAGCCTTTAATGGAGGTAAAGGATATGGTACAACATGAAAATGAAGCATGCGCAATCAAGTTTCTGCTCTTTCTAGCACAACTCTATCAAGTCCTTTCTTAGCAGCACAATATGCATTTTGTCTTTGAAATATCAACCATCAAAATATGTGTAAGAAATTATAATTTCAGGTGACACTGGGCAAAATTTTACAGTTGGGTCTTTTATACTCTGCTGGTCATGTGGCAAATCTAAGCTATGCCACTGGTTGCCAGGCTAAACCATGAATCTATACATTAAACAATGTGGACAAGCTACAGTCAGATTCCAGAGGCTGGTGGGTGGGAGGCGGGTGGTGGTTCTGACTTAAAATGACACATACATACCTCCATCTAGCTCCTTTCCTTCTTATCACAGCCACAGGTCAGTACCAGACTTCCAGATGACCAGCTAGCTATAAGGCAGTCTTTCCTTACACAGGTCGTGGTTCTGAATGTGTACTTAGGCTGTACATGTATATTATACACCATTTTTAAAACAAATAGACTATGTTTAGAAAATTTTAACTTTACAGGAAACTTAGCAGAAAGTACAAAGAGTTTCTATATTTCCCTTCTCCTCACCCACCACAGATTCCTCCACTATTAACACCTTGTTTTAGTGTCATAGATTAATTACCATTGATAAATCAATATTGATACTTTATTATTAAAGCCCATAACTTATGTTAGGATATATTCTTTGTGCTGTAGAGGTCTATGAATTTTGACAAATGCATAATGTCATATAGTTACCATGATAGTATTTCACTGCCCTAGAAAGCCCCTTTAACCACCTACTCAACACTCCCTTTCTATTCTGAATCATTGGCAAACACTAGTCTTTTTGCTGTCTCCATAGCTTTGCCTTTTCCAGTTGGAATCAAATGTATGTATAGTTGACTCTCCATCCATGAATTCAAACAAATATGGATCAAAATATTTTTAAAATAAGTTTTAAAATAATAGAATTAAAAACAATACAAATTTTTTAAATGCAGTATGAGAACTATTTTCATAGAATTTACATTGTATTAGGTATTATAAGTAATCTAGAGATTATTTGCAGCATATGGAAGGATGTGCATGAGTTATATGCAAAACTATGCCATTTTTCGTAAGGGACTTGAGAATTTACTGATTTGGGTAACCAGGAGTCCTAGATGCAATCTCCAATGAATATCAAGAGATGACTGCATAGACTTTTCAGATTCGCTTCCTTTACTGAGGAATACGTATTTAATGTCCCTCCAAGTCTTTTCATGTCTTGGTAGACAATTTCTTTTTATCACTGAATAATATTCTAATATATGAATGTAACACAAGTTTTTAAAATCCATTCACTTTCCAAAGGTCCTCTTGGATGCCTCTAGTTTTGTTAATTATGAATTAAGCTGCTATACACATTTATGTGCAAGTTTTTGTGTGCAGATAACTTTTTAACTCATTTGTATAAATATCTATCAGTTATGTGTTTGCTGGATTGCATAGTGAGACTACATTAGATGCTGATAAGAATGTATGGCAACAAAAACTCTCATGTAGGCTGGGTGCGGTGGCTCATGCCTGTAATCCCAACACTGTGGGAGACCAAGGCAAGTAGATCACCTAAGGTTAGGAGTTTGAGAGCAGCCTGGCTAATATGGTGAAACCCTGTTTCTACTAAAAATACAAAAATACAGGTGGTGCATGCCTGTAATCCCAGGTACACGGGAGGCTGAGGCAGGAGAGTCGCTTGAACCCTGGAGGCGGAGGTTACAGAATAAAAAAATTGCTACATACAGTGCTGTGGTAGTGGATATGTGACACAGAATTTATCAAAACTCATAGCATACATTATTTATGTAGTTTTCTTAAAACAACCTGGTTTATTCTTACTCTCAAGATTTATTACTATATAATTTGGCAAATTCATGTCACAAATCTGTACAGATACCTTTCTCTATTGTTGCTTTTTCTTTGTTACTTTGGATCATAGCTAAGTTGGCTCTATTATCTTGTAAATTATAGATATTAATGTTCTCAGTTTATGCTGTCTTTTATATAGATATTCTGTAAAGGAACTACTTCATATACTGGAAAAGATTTTACAAATGGGATACTATTGATGGGATTGTTTAAATAAATTTGTTGGCCAATCTTGGAAGACCATTTAAAACCAAATGTTTTCCCTGGATTTTAAAAAAATAGATTTATAAATTAAAATTAAATATACAATGTTCATATATGTTTGATGCTTCTTAAACAAATAATAAAGAAAAATAAAGAAATATTCCATGTTCTGCAACATTAATAGGTAGCATTTACTGATTTTTATTTTCTGAATTTTTCTATTTGGATTTCTTCTTGTTGTTTGCCATTCTGCCCAAGAACGTGATGCTCTTTTCTTAGTTCCAGTTGACCAGAAGGAGGAGATAGATGTATCACTGAATAGCACTAGGGAATACCAGAACTAGCATTATCCAATAAAATTCAATGAATTACCATTTACACTCTCTTTACTAACTCTCAAAATACAATTTTCAGCTGACAGGTGTCTTAAAATTATTATAAATTTCCCTCATTTTACACATTAATAAACTGGAGTATAGAGTCACTCTGTGACTAGCCCAAAAACATACAGACAGGTATGGGGCTAAATCACAGCTCTTCTGATACTCAGGCTGGTGGCCTACATCATGTAGGAGATCTAGAAAGTGGGAAAGACAGTCCAATGACAATCTATATAGTAGGACTTTCACAAAAGAAGGAAGTCTCATGCTCAAATCTGTTTAGTTGACAACAAATAGAAAAGATATTTTTCAATATTTGCTTAACATTTCTAGTCTTTAAGAAAGTACTTTATTCATGGAAAGTCTGAACAAGAGAAGATCAAATATAAAATAATTGATGCAAAGTATGGAGGGAAAATATTTCTGAGAGAATTACGTTTTCAAAGTAGCATCCTAGAAGATAAATAATCTTGAGCAATATATTTATGAAAAGCAAATTAGATTTTGCTTTTTAGGTTTTTTGGTGTTGTTTACATTTCCCAAAGAGATCACCTAACAAGTAAATTCATATTATCCTAAGTGCCAGAGAATAATTTAATTACATGTAGCACTTTATTGCTCTTGAGAAATGAGTTATTCATACAACAACTATAAATTTACAGTGAGAATTGACTAGTCGTCAACGTTTTCTGTTTTTCCTGTCTTCTGTTACTTGCTTTATAATCTTTGCTGTTTGCTTCCATAGGTTTAGATATCCATGTTTGTTAAAGTGGTGGCATAATATACATTCTATAGTTTCTTCTAATTCTAAAATGCTGCGGCCACAATTCTTGCTATACTTCATACTAATCACAAGCCAAATAAACATTACGCTATTAAAAAACTCTTTAACCCTTTCTCCATGAAGAGAGGTTCCAAGTCTCTCTTTTTACTAATGTACTCCTCAAGCTGAAATAAGTGCTTCATACATAATAGATGCTGCTCACTGTTAATTAATTAACAAACAAAATAACAGGAAGGAACACTGTCATACCTCGATTGAAAAGAGTGGGAAAAGGACTAAATCCCTTCATTTTATAGCTGGATAGACTAAAATTGAGCAATTATGATGAACATGTACTTAGTGAAGATTAACAAACATTAACATTATTAGAACGTGATCCAATGCTGGTAATACATGTATTCCAGAGTGTTGAGATTTTTAATTAATCTGAATGACGTGTATTTGGAAAAATCTGCATGATGTGATAATGAACAGGCTACTTCTTTTATATTAAAAGAACCTCAGAGCTAGAAATCATCTTATTGAACATGCCTTATTTGACCAAAGAGGAAATTAAAGCTATAAACTTTTTAGACACACGTTATTTAATGACAACTGCTTCTGTTTTTAGTCTTTTTATTTTTATTTATTTATGTATTTTTTGAGACAGAATTTTGCTCTTGTTGCCCAGGCTAGAGTTGGAGTGTGATGGTGGGATGTTGGCTCACTGCAACCTCTGCCTCCCAGGTTCAAGCAATTCTCCTCCCTCAGCCTCCCAAGTAGCATGTGTCACCATGCGTGGCTAATTTTGTATTTTTAGTAGAGACTGGGTTTCTCCATGTTGGTCAGGCTAGCCTCAAACTCCTGACCTCAGGTGATCTGCACGTCTTGGCCTCCCCAAGTGCTGGGATTACAGGTGTGAGCCATTGTGCCAGGCCTGATAACTGCTTCTTTAGCACACAGGGTAAATTTTCATGATGTTAAATTTTTTGACAGAGGATCGTGCTTGTATTCAGTCAGAATTAATGTGATCATATTATCACAGACATATTCCTGTGTCCCATGATAATTTATTTCCAGTTTCTCTGTAATTTAGGTCACTCTGTTGACTACCAGCCAACTCTAAAATATTCTCAAATGCTTAACTGTGACCTCCATTTCAGTAAAAGTAAATTCTGTTAGTAGTATTTGCTTACAGAAACCTAATATATAAAACAATGCTAGCTATATGACAGAGTCATCACAATGACTATTTTAGCAACCAACAATAGTTTACATTTCAACTCCACATATACTAACAAGTAAAAGAAAAAATGCTGCATATTGCTAGAATCATTCATAGAGAATATTCATATTTCCAATTGGTGGTGCAGAGGCTGGAGTTACTAGTTCTTCTCAGGCCATTTCTCTATTATTATTGCTTTTAATTCCTTCTTCAAACAAGCTAGGATGGTATATATAAAAGCAACAAGATAGTTGTCTGACCCCTGTGGCACATCTAAAGAACTCCATGATTTTATGAAACAGAAGTTGAAATGCTCAGTCCTAGGCTTGTCAATAGACAGGAGAAGTATCAACCAATTAATGTATACAGAGAAGGATTCACATATTAATTTATTATACAACAATACATTGAATTTTTGTTGTGTGCAACACACTGTATTAGAAACTGAGTTTTAAAAGGCACAAGTAAATTTAAAATGTCTGTCCTCATCGAGTTTATACTTGTGCTAATTTGTTCTTTTGTTGTTTGTTTTTATTGAAGGACCAAACACCTTTAATTTACTCAATGCTAATTTTAAGATACACTAAAAATTCTGAACTCCTATGCATGTTTATCTTGATTGCTGATTTTGTTTTGTAGAGTCATCATTACTGGTCATTATGATTAATCAGTTCACACTAAGTAATTATCACAATAAATTTCAAGACTCACAGACTGTGTGTATTATTTGTGATTTATGTTCACTTGCATTTTTTCTGGAGAAAGAAACTTAACCCTCCAAACAGTTTATGTCCCTGTTGTAGATATACACACATGTTAATGTAATAGGTCTAAGGTCAGTAAAATGTGATTTTTTGAGTGCCTATAAGTAGACTGCATTAAGCTCTAAAGTAATATTATTTCTTTTGTGGTAAATCACCATTGGATATTAGCTCATTCATGCAAGACAAAAATAAAGATTCTTAAGTGTCTGCTCTCAGATTGAAATTTATAATAGTGAATAAATATGTCTAATGTGTCTATAATTGACTTGTTTGTAAAAGTATATTTTAAACATCTTCATCAATATATAATTCACACACCATAAATTCACCAACTTAAGGTGTACAATTCAGATATTTTTAGTATATTCACAGAATTATGTAATGACTACCATAGTCTAATTAGCAGAAACTGCCTGTTCTCCTGTCCCTAGCCCCTCGTAACCACTAATCTATTTTCTGTCTCTATAGATTTGCGTATTGTGAGCAATTCATATAAATAGAATGATGTAATGTGGTCTCTTGCAGCTGATTTCTTTCACTGAGTATAATCTTTTCAAGGTAATCCATGTTGTACAATTCATCAATGATTCATTGTATTTTTTTGTTGTTGTGGAGTAGTATTCCATTGTATAGATATATCAGTTTTGTTTATTCTATTCATTGGTTAATGTACATTTGAGCTGTGTCTAGCTTTTGGCTATTATGAATTATAACACTGTCATGAACATTAACATACAAATTTTGTGTAACATTTTTTTATTTATTTTGGGAATGGTCAACCTAAGAGTGAAATTGTTGTGCTATATGGTGACTCTAGTTTTAACACTATAAAGAACTGCCAAACTGCTTTCCGAAGTGGCTGCACCAATATACACTCTCACCAGCAAATTGTGACATTTCCAATTTCTCCGCATTCTCACCAACAGTTGTTATTATCTATGTTTTTTATTATAGTAATTCTAATGGCGTAAAGTGGTATCTCATTGTGGTTTGGAGTTGTATTTGTTTAATGCTTTTTTGCTTTTTCTTATTTCCTAAATAAAACTCTGTTTAAACATAGTAATTGAAGTAAATCTAATCCCAGTTTCCAATTCAGTAAACTCAATGCTGAACTTAGAATACAAATCCAGAAAACTTAATATTTACAGTATGTGTAACCTTTTTCTAGCCTGCTACAAATATAATTATTGCACATAAGAATTCTCTACTGCAAATTCTTTGACTTTAACAATAGATCATGCCTAGGAGATTTTTTTTTTGCCCTTTTCTTCATTATTGTGAATTTCAAATTATGTTATTAAACAAAATATTAACATATTATTTATAAAATTGTTGATTTGTGTTCTTTTCTGGATTACCTTCTGCTGATGGTTTCATAGGAAATAACTTATTTATAATATTTTTATTGCTTTGGATGAGCATTGCTTCAGATGCTTTACAATTTACAGGTGGCTTTACAAACTCAGCTTAACTTTGGAACCTGCTGACTGTGTTTACTGCCCTAGATTCTAAACACCTGTATCTTGAAAGAAGCTGCTGTGCAAGGCACAACCTACAGAGTCATTTTCAAAACACCGAGTACAGGGAGCAGGTGTTCAGTTGTCAGTAATGGAATAAAACAAAGTTACAAACTGGGTTAGTTAGTAATATGAGGTGCACAAACTATATTTCCAGACTTGTAGTTAAATTTGTTTCTCTATTTGATTTTCAAAATTACTAAAATACCTTACTCTTTAAAGATGAACTTCACCTGAATATAATAGATGTCTCACTCCATATCTGTTAATATCAGTGTATTTCTGATGCATTAAACCATGGGCAGTTTACCCATTCTCTCTTTATCTCTAAGATAACTAAGATTCCATAAATATTTATTCAGAAAGAAGATGGAATGTGGTCACTTCATAAATCATCACCTTTAAATACTAGCACAGCTGGTCAAAGGAATTTGTAAAGGTGATATGTTTGACATCACTTTAGGCAAAATAAAAGAGAAAGAAGAAAGAGAAAAAGAAATAAAGTGGAGAAATAATACTACAGTGTGTTATTTTGGCATAATATCAGACACTCTTTCTGAGTAAGCATAAGGTTCATAAAATTTATGCAAGCCAACATGAATGTCATTTTCCATAATAGCTAACATTGACTATTTCTGCAAAATAAGCATTTTGTAGCTGCATTGCATGTATAATTTTTTAATCATTAAAACAATTATAAAATAGTGCTATTAGGATCTGCACATTTTATAGACAAAGACTCTTCACTAAAGGATTAAGTGATTCAGACAGCATCAAACAAGGGAGGGAGAGAGCCAGCACTTAAGCCCAGGCAACCAGTTTCCAGAGCCCATTCTTCTGAACAGCATACAGTCATGCCTCTGCATAAGACTGCAATGTTGATTCTACACATTCCATTCAAAACAAGCAACTAAATTTAAATACCTCCTGACTCTTTAAAAATCCCAGTGAAAATATGGGAAGATAAACAAAAAGGAAGAACAAAATCTGCAACAATACTGGGAACAAAAGTCTAAAAAGCAGAGATATTTTCATGAATATCCAGAAAGAAACATAAATTTCATTGACTGTGAAAGTACATAAGGAAATCAACTATCAATCAAATGCAAGGACAAAATAGAAATATTTTTGCAGACTAAAAGAACTAAGAAACTGTAATGCCATGTACCCTTCTTTAAAAAAATACTTGAAGATACCCTTCATAAAAAATGAAAAATGATTTAGAATAAAAACTACTGAGCTTTTCAATATGTATTTTGTGAAAAAAAAGTTTGGGAAACAGTAAACAATCTTGATCAGGAAGTTCTAACATTAATATTTGCAACTCTCTAAAATTATAAAGCATTTTCTAATGTACTGATCAACTATCTGCCTATTTTTATTTCTAGGGATTAATAGCAAGAATCTATAAGAATTATGCAACTCAAGAATAAGTATCATGATCATTGAATTAAAAATTCCTCATATTTTCTGTAGGTTTGGACTCGGTTATAGAGGTAAAAGGGAAAGCATCCAGTGGACAAAAGAGGAAGGTATTTTCTTACTGTGATTCCTTCCTTCCTTTTCCTTCCTTCCTTCCTTTTCCTTCCTTCCTTCCTTCCTTCCTTCCTTCCTTCCTTCCTTCCTTCCTTCCTTCCTTCCTCCCTCCCTCCCTCCCTCCCTTCCTTCCTTCCCTCCCTCTCTCTTTCTCCTTTCTTTCTTTCTCTTTCTGGTTCTCACAGTCACCCAGGCAGAAGTGCAGTGGCAAATCTGAGCTCACTGAAGCCTCCACTTCCCAGGTTCAAGCAATTCTCATGCCTCAGCCTCGTAAGTAGCTGGGACTACAGGCACATACCACCATGCTCAGTTAATTTTTGTATTTTTAGTAGACAGGGTTTCACCATGTTGGCCAGGCTGGTCTCGAACTCTTGACCTCAAGTGACTCATTCCCTTCAACCTCCCAAAATGCTGGATTACAGGTGTAAGCCACCACACCTGGCCTGTGATTCTTATATACAGGAATAAACACCTTGCTGCTAGCTTGAATAGGCATGCATAGAGTACAATGTTCTGCCAGTGACAGATTGACCTTGACAAGTCTCAGACTTCCTAGGCCTTATTTCCATTTTGAGTGGAGACACGGATCTTGCTATTGACTGAGTCATTTGATCAACCAGGCTGATTCCTTTTGGTCCCAGTTAAGAAATCAAATACCTACTTGGAAGGTTTGACTAACCATTGGTGGAGTAGCAGGGGTGGGGAGTGTCCTTAGATCATCAGAAATTTTCTTTTGGTAACAGGGGTCATCAATCAAAAGCCTTTTAAATGTTTCAACACATATTGGATGTAAAGAGACAGTATGATGGCATTTTAAAACTTACTCTTTATTCTTAACCATAATATAAGCTCCAAATAAAACCTTAAGAGTACATATAGAATATAAATAAGCTAAGCCAATGGTTACAGAACTATCCTTAATACATACACTCCAAGTTAATATCAAAATCTGTTTGTGTTTATTTAACAAAGGCTGGTGTTATTTTATTAAGGGACAAGGACTTAGGTTAACAGTTAATTGATGTAACTTTAATATATGCCAAAGGACCATAGACACACCAAAGAGGATTGGAAAACTGGAGTCACTTTATTTACATTCTAATGGAATCAGAAGTACAAACTCATGGGCACTCAAAAAATATGCAAAAGCCGATTATTGCTCTAAAATTATGAAATCAGATGCAATTGGGCTCATAACTTTCTGAGTTCAGTAAATTGCAAATTTTTTCCAACTATGACTCACATAATATAATGCTGGTGACTCAGTCTCTTACTGTTCACTAACCTCAAATCACACCTGTGCATCTATTACTGAATTTAGAAGTGTTAGAGCATTATGTACCCAAGAATGCAAAGGTTTCTGGCGAAGAACATACTTCCCTTACTGAAGGTCACAGCAGGTACCAATGCAGTAAGAGATCACCATCAATGGCCCTCTAAAATCCAACTCCATTATGCATCACAGCTGGCTTTCAAGTGAATGAGCTTCCCTTATGATTATAATATGAATCTGTACTGTTATCGGGGAATTCTAAAATCATTCTTACAAATGCATTTTGTGATTATCTTTGTGCACAAAAGCCAAGTATTTCCTGGAATGCTAACCCCAATTGCATTAGTTGAACAATTGACCTTGAGAGTCTCCTTCATTTTGGCTCCTCATCAATTTAATATGGATCCATCTCCTTTTACCAAGTATTATCTCAGTCCTAGTGGACTTTAGTGATGCTGTTAACAAAGCCTCATTACATGAGGGAAATGGAGAATATTAGAAAAACTAATCATTGCCAACAGAAATAAAATTTTTAAAAAATGAATTTGAGTATCCTGTTACACTGTCTTTTAAAGAAGTCAAGATTCACACCTGTCTTCTAATTTATCAAAGGAAATATGAGCAGGCACTGAGAGCCCAGTGTGTGTTTAAAGATGTGCTTCTTGGCAGTGCCTCTGCTGTCTGAATATTCCTGAAAAAATAGTATAGGAAACTTATTTTACATATACTTGTGAGAAAATCATAGTTTTTTGAATGACTAGAAGTTAAATAATTTTCACTAATTAAAGCCATAACACCATTTCACAAATATAAATCATAAAGATTCTAATTTCCAAAAATATAATGAAGCAAATTATCCAAAATTAATATTCAGGCTTTAGATAATAACTATAATTCTAAGAGGTTTATTTTGTATGTCTTCAGAGTTATTTTGTTTATATAACAAGGAATTTGAAGCTGCTTACAGCTCCTGATATGAATTGTGGCACCTCATTTATCTGGATGTTTCCTACCTGGATAATTGGACTTATTCAGGACAAAGTTGAGAACATGAAAATAAGCAAAAGCATCCATTAGTAGCCAAAATATACATCTCAAAGTGTATAATTTGCTAATGAAATAACTTTCAAGGGCATATGGAAAATGATGTGCTTTATTTTAGACACAGAATTCAAAACTTTGATCATGATGGAAGCAAACTGGCATCATGAATAAGTGTCAACTGAAATCTGAAATGAACAAGAAAAATAATGTGAAAGAACTTGCAAACACAAGATAATCTGTAAAGCCAACATAAAGACCGAGAAGATCTGAGGTTTTCACAGAGTGCCTTAGATCATACATTATCATTATATCTGAACTCTTGAATCATCAAAAGAAGGAAGAATTATGTTTGATATATACTACTCAAGGAGGCTGATTTTTTTCACATTTTGGGAAAAAATGTCAGACACATAATTTCAAAAAATATTTTCCAGAAAATCAACTAACTGCCTAGAAAATTCACATTCCAGAGAGATAGGGAGTTACAGATTAAGTTGAATTAAGCACTTTATAATACCCATATATATGTATGCATCTATGATCCTTATCCCTAAAGTCTTAGCTCTTTAAACAAAGTAATGTATTTTCTGCTAACTTTTTAATTTCTCAAAGGCCTAAAATTGAAATAGAGACAAAAGAGAAGAAAAGACATGATTAAAAGGCTTTTTGGTGACTTCTGAATTCAGTTTAAATGTGCAAATAGCTTAGAAGTCATCACTCCTGACATTGCAGGAGGAAAAAAAAAAAAAAGCGGCTGGACAAAGTGAGAATCAATGACTTCTCTTGGAACCATCAGACTACAAAAATTTCAGAGCAAACTGCCATCTAGAAATCTGGAGAGATAGGTGAACCTAGTCCCTGCTGAGATATGCTCCCCTGAAGCGAAAGCTGCTAGTGTCATAAACTTATAAGAACAATTAAATGGTAACTGACAAACTGCTGGAAGATAAGTGTGAAGGAGCATAAGTGTAAAAAAATTCTGGCAGAAGAACATATTCTTAGGGGACTCCACATTTTCATGACCTTTACCTCAGGAAGTCCACCAGGTTCTCCTGGTGAATGAATCTGGTTTGCTGCACCTATCAACCCGTTGTCTAGGTTTTAAGCTTCTCATGCATTAGGTATTTGTCCTAATG
The DNA here is from genome assembly GCF_001604975.1 of Cebus imitator. Taxonomy (NCBI): domain Eukaryota; kingdom Metazoa; phylum Chordata; class Mammalia; order Primates; family Cebidae; genus Cebus; species Cebus imitator. The sequence goes on along the minus strand of NW_016107327.1, from coordinate 12,647,200 downwards.
CTCTCCCTACTCTTCCCCCCAACCCCTCACGGGCCTGGGTATGTGATATTTCCTCCCTGTGTCCATGTATTCTCATCATTCAGCTCCCACTTATGAGTGAGACTATGGCTGCATAGCATTCCATGGTGTATATGTGCCACATTTTCTTTATCCAGTCTGTCATTGATGGGCATTTGGGTTGGTTCAAAGTCTTTGCTATTGTAAGTAGTGCTACCAGAGACACAACAAAATTTGTGATGCTGGCCTCATAAAAATGAGTTAAGAAGTAGTCCCTCTTTTTTATTGTTTGGAATAGTTTCAGAAGGAATGGTACCATCTCCTTTTTGTACCTCTGGTAGAATTTGGCTGTTAATCAGTCTGGTCCTGGGCTTTTTTTGGTTGGTAGGCTATTAATTATGGCCTCAATTTTAGGACTTATTGATTCATTCAGGGGCTCAACTTCTTTTTGAACTAGTCTTGGGAGGGTGTATGTGTCCAAGAATTTATCCATTTCCTCTAGGATATATTTTTTTAGTTTATTTGCATAGAAGTGTTTATAGCATTCTCTGGTGGTAGTTTATACTTCTGTGGGATCAGTGGTGATATCCTCATTATCGTTTTTTATTGTGTCTATTTGATTCTTTTCTCTTTTCTTCTTTATTAGTCTTGCTAGTGGTCTATTTTGTTAGTCTTTACAAAAAAATCAACTCCTGGATTCATTAATTTTTGAAGGGTTTTTCATGTTTCTATCTTTTTCAGTTCTGCTCTGATCTTAATTATTTCCTGTCTTCTGCCTACTTTTGAATTTGTTTGCTCTTGCTTCTCTAGTTCTTTTAATTGTGATGTTAGAGTGTTGATTTTAGATTTTAAATTTTTCCTGATTTCTGATATGGGTATTTAGTGCCATAAATTTCCCTCTAAACACTGCTTTACCTGTGTCCCAGAGATTCTGGTACATTGTCTCTTTGTTCTCATTGGTTTCAAAGAACTATGTTATTTCTGCCTTCATTTCATTATTTACCCAGTAGTCATTTAGGAGAAGGTTGTCCAGTTTCCATGAGTTGTGCGTCTTTGAGTCAGTTTCTTAATCCTGGGTTCTAATTTTATTACACTGTGGTCTGAGAGATTGTTATGATTTACATTAGTTTTAATTTTCTGAGGAGTGTTTTACTACCAATTATGTGGTCAATTTTAGAATACTTGCTATATGGTGCTGAGAAAAATTTATATTCTGTTGATTTGGGGTAGAGAGTTCTGTAGATTTATTAGTTCTGCTTGGTACAGAGCTGAGTTGAAGTCCTGAATATCCCTGTTAATTTTCTGTCTCATTTATCTGTCTAATATTGACAGTGGGTTGTAAAAGTCTCCCACTATTATTGTGTGGAAGTCTAAGTCTCTTTGTAGGTCTCTGAGAACCTGTCTTATCAATCTGGTTTCACTAGTATTTTGTGCATATATATATATATATATATATATATATATATATATATATATTTTTAGGATAGTTAGCTCTTCTTGTTGCATTGATCCCTTTACCATTATGTAATACTCTTTTTTGTCTTTTTTGATCCTTGCTGGTTTAAAGTCTGTTTTATCAGAGACGAGGATTGCAACCCTTGCATTTTTTTGCTTTCCCAGTAGCTTGATAAATATTCTTCCTTTAATTTTAGACTATGTGTGTCTTTGTATGTGAGATGGGTCTCCTAAATACAGCACACTGAAGGGTCTTGACTTTTTATCCAATTTGCCAGTCTGTGTGTTTTGATTGGGGCATTATGCCATTTACATTTAAAGTTATTATTATATGTGTGAATTTGATTCTGTCATCATGATGCTGGATGGTTATTTTGCATATCAGTTGATGCAGTTTCTTCAGTCTTTCATTGTTCTTTATATTTTGGTGTCTTTTTACAGTGGCTGATACTAGTTTTTCATTTCTATATTTTGTAGCTTCTTCAGGAGCTCTTGTAAGGCAGGCCTGGTGGAGGATGGAAGACAAAATTCCTCAGCATTTTTTGTCTGTAAAGGATTTTATTTCTCCTTCATTTATGAAACTTAGTTTGACAGGATATGAAATTCTGGGTTGAAAATTATTTTCCTTAAGAATGTTGAATATTGGCCCCCACTCTCTTCTGGCTTGTAGGGTTTCTGCAGAAAGCTCTGCTGTTAGTCTGATGGGCTTCCCTTTGGGGGTAATTTGACCTTTCTCTCTGGCTGCATCTTTAACATCTGTTCCTTCATTTCAACCTTGGAGAATCTGACGATTATGTGTCTTGGGGTTGCTCTTCTTGAGGCATATCTTAGTGGTGTTCTCTGTATTTCCTGAATTTGAATGTTGGCCTGTCTTATGAGGCTGGGGAAGTTCTACAGGATAGTATCCTAAAGAGTGTTTTCAACTTGGTAACATTGTTCTGGTCACTTTCAAGGATCTCAATCAATTGTAGGTTTGGTCTTTTCTCATAGTCCTATATTTCTTCGAGGCTTTCTTCGTTCATTTTCATTTTTTTTCCTCTAATCCTACTCTTCACACCTCATTTCATTAAGCTGATCTTCAATCTCTGATATCCTTTCTTCCAGTTGATTGATTTGGCTATTGATACTTGTGTATGCTTCACAAAGTTCTTGTGCTATGTTTTTCAGCTCCAGCAGGCCATTTATGTTCTTCTCTAAACTGGTTATTCTAGTTAGCTGTTCTTGTAACCTTTTGTCAAGCTTCTGAGCTCCTTGCATTGGGTTAGAACATGCTCCTTTAGCTCAAAGGAGTTTGTTATTACCTACCTTCTGAAGCCTATTTCTGTCAATTTGTCAAACTCATTCTCTGTCCAGTTTTGTGCCCTTGCTGAAGAGGAGTTGTGATAATTTGGAGGAGAAGAGGCATTCTGGTTTTTGAAATTTTCAGCACGTTTTCACTGGTTTTTCCCCATCTTCATGGATTTATCCACCTTTAATCTTTGATGCTGATGAACTCTGGGTGGGGTTTTTGCATGGGTGTCCTTTTTCTTGACGTTGATGTTACTGCTTTTTGTTTGTTAGTTTTTCTTCTAACAGTCAGGCCTCTCTTCTGCAGGTCTGCTGGATTTTGCTGGAGGTCCACTCCAGAATCTATTTGCCTGCGTATCGCCAGTGGAGGCTGCAGAAGAGCAAAGATTGCTGTCTGCTTCTTCTTCTGAAAACTGTGTCCCAAAGGGGCACTAGCCTGATGCTAGCCAGAGCTCTCCCCTATCAGGTGTCTGTCAATCCCTGTTGGGAGGTCTCTCCCAGTCAGGAGGCACGGGGCCAGGGACCCACTTGAGGAGCCAGTCTGTCCCTTAGCAGAGCTTGAGCACTGTACTGGGAGAACCCTTTTGTCAATATCTGCTGCTCTTTTTAGAGCTGGCAGGAAGGAATGTTTAAGTCCACTGAAGCTGCACCCACAGCAGCCCCTTCCACCAGGTGCTCTGTCCCAGGAAAATGGGAATCTTACCTATAAGCTCCTCTTGGCACTGCTACCTTTCTTTCAGAGATGCCCTTCTCAGTGAAGAGGAATCTAGAGAGGCAGTCTAGCCACAGCTGCTTTGCTGTGCTGTGTTGAGTTCTGCCCAGTCCAAAGTTCCAGGCCTCCTTAGCACTGTCAGGGGAAGACTGCCTACTCGTCTCAGTAATGTCAGAATCCCCTCCTCCTAACACACTCTATCATTCCAGGTCAACTTCAGACTGCTGTACTGGCAGGGAGAATTTAAAGCCTGTACTTCTTAGTTTGCTGGGCTCTGTGGGAGGGGGACCCACTGAGTGAGACCGCTTGGCACCCTGGCTTCAGCCTCATTTCCAGGGGAGTAAACAGTTCTTTCTCACTGGAGATCCAGGTACCACTGGGGATGTTAAAAAAAAAAACTCGTGCAGCTAGCTCAGTGTTTGCCTGAACAGCCACACAGCTTTGTGCTTGAAACCCTGGGCCCTGGTGGTATAGACACACAAGGGAATCTAGTCTTCAGATTGGAAAATCCATGAGAAAAACAGTATCTGGGCCAGATAGCACAGTTCTCATGGCTCCCCTTTGCTGGGAAAGGGAGGTCCTTTGCTCCTTGCACTTTCAGGGAGAGGCAATGCCCTCCCTGCTTCTGCTCACCTCTGGGAGTGCCTAACCAATCCCAATGAGATGAACAGGATACCTCAGTTAGAAATGCAGAAATCACCCACCTTCTGCATTAGTCTCAGTGGGAGTTGCAGACCAGAGCTGTTCCTATTTTGGCATCTTGCCAGATCCAGCTGGGAAATGTTATTCTTAGTGAAAAAATACATTTATGAAGATCACAGCTCAGAGATTCAGAACATTTAGAGATTAAGATCTAATCAGAAAGTTGCATAATGCTCCTTCTTTCTCATACCTTTCCTCCAAATTAACAAAGCTCCAATATAGTAACAGTGAATTATGCATGAAAGAGGCACAAGACACAGACTTCCTTTGAGGAAGAGTACTTAGGGAAGCCAAAGTCAAAAAGAGAAACAGAAACAAATAAACAACGGGAATTTAGCACCTCCAGCTATAGCAAATGTTAAACACAGCCCAGCTGCTGGGCAGAGTAACACAAGTTCTCTCATTCAAAACCTATTAACTTCAGTCAGTTTCTCTTAGTCAATACATGCCTAGCTTCCAGCAAAAAATTATACAGCATGCTAAAACACAATCCACAGTCTTAAGAGAAAAAGATTATTGCACATGTGTCAGTGAAGTGAATGACAGCAATATCACAAGGAATGTGAGGGAGAAATTGAAAACCCTCTCTTAGAAGGAATCCACCTACATGTAAAACATAATAGTGTTATTGGAAAGATAATTTAGATCAGTTATAAATGTATACTGTAAACTCTAGAAGAACCACTATATATATTTTAAAAGGTGTTTTTAAATTGATTTACTAAGAGAGAATAAACAATGAATTTATAGTTTTCAATTAAAACCAGAGAAGGCAGAAAAAGGTGGGGAAAAACCCAAGAAAACAAACACAATAAGCATAAAATAGTTACAAGTGGAATGTCTGTTATTACAATCATGTTCATATTATTTTAAATGTGACTGGTATAAATATAGTTATTAAAAGACAGCTATTGTCAGCATGGATTAAAGAAAAACAAAATCAAAAAGCAAACAGACCTAATGGTATGTTGTGTACAAGAAACCTACATTAAATATAAATAATCAAATACGTTACAAAGATAAAATTGCACCATAATAATTATAAAATAATTGTACATAATACTAAAATAACCATAATTAAAATAATAATTAAAAACAATCTAGGATATATACAACTTTAGGAAAAAGAAAAGTATGAGAACTAGAGAAAGCTTAACATCTTTCTTTGATAACAAATCTATTTTTTTCAGAAGTCACAACTTTAAATGTGCATGCACCTAACAACAGAGCAGCAAAATACTGAAAACAAAAACTGATAGATCTTAAAAGAGGACTAGAGAAATTTACTATTATACCTGGAGATTTCAAAACCCTGTTTCAATCATTGATAGATCAAGCTGGCAGAAAATCAGGAAGGACATATTTAAATTGAACTACATCATTAATCAGCTAGATGTAAAAAAACCTCAAGAATAACTCAACAGCAAAAATAAGCACATTTTCTAAGCTCACATGGAGCAATCACCAAGACAGATGATCACATTTTGGACTATAAAACACAGCTTCACAAATTTAAAAAATAAAATCTAAACAACGTATATTTTTCAGGAAACTAACCAGAAGTCAATTTAAAAAATACTGGAAAATATCCAAATATCTGGAAATTCAACAACACACTTCTACATTTCTACATAACACATAAGTCAAGAAGAATTATCAAGGGGAGTCTGGGTGTGGTGGCTCACATCTGTAATCCCAGAACTTTAGGAGGCTGAGGCAGGCAGATCACCTGAGGTCAGGAGTTCAAGACTAGCCTGGCCAATATGGTGAAACCCTGTCTCTACAAAAATACAAAATTAGCTGGGCATGATGGCAGGTGCCTGTAATCCCAGCTACACAGGAGGCTTAGGCAGGAGAATTGTTTGAACCTGGGAGGCAGAGGTTGTAGTGAGCCGAGATCACACCACTGCACTACAACCTGAGTGACATGGCAAGACTCTG
>NW_016107327.1:12614132-12641001 GCF_001604975.1 Cebus imitator | reverse complement strand
AAAAAAAAAAAAAAAGTATCAAGGGAAATTTAAACATATTTTAAATTAAATGAATATAAACTACTTATCAAAATTTGGGAAATACATTGAAATAGTGTTAAAGGGGAAATTTACAACTTTAAATGCATACATTAGAAAGAAAATGTGATCTAAAATTAATAACGTAAGTACCCACTTCAAGAAACTAGAAAAATAATAGCAATATATTCCTAAAACAAGCAGAAGTAAAGAATAAAAGTTAAAGCAGATATAAATAAAATTGAGGACAGAAAAACAATACAGAAAAGCAATATAACTAAAAATTGATTCTTTATCAATAAAATTAACACATTTATAGCAAGGCTAACCAGGGAGAAGGGAAGGGAGAGAGAGAGAGGAAGTGTGGAAGAGAGAGAGAAACAGGACACATAACTTTTCACCAGAAATGAAAAAAAAATGATTAAATAACTACAAGTAACACTGTATCCGCAATTTAAAAAATTATATGATATGTACCAATTACATAAAATAAACAAACTACCACAACTTTAACAATGCAATATAAATAACCTGAATAACCCTATATTTATTAAAGAAATTAATCGACAATTGTTCCATTGGTAAATTACAGCAAACTTTCCAAGAAGAAATGATGCCAAATATTTAAAATCTTTTCAGGAGGTAGAACTCAATTCATGAGTTCATGATTACCCTAATGCACAAAGCAGAGAAAGAGATTACAAGAAAAGAGAATTTCAGACTAATATCTCTCATAAACATAGATATAAAATTCTCAACAAAATAGTAGCAATTTGAATCTAACCATATAAAAAGAATTATACAGCACAATCAAGTGGAATTTATTCCAGGTATGCAAAGCTGATTCAACGTTTGAAAATCAATCAAAACAATTCAATACATCAACAGGTTAAAGAAGACAAATTATATGATCATACCAACTGATACCCAAAAGGCATTTGACCAAAATCCAACACCTGTGTTAAAGATTCTCAGGAAAATAGAAATAGAGAAGGACTTCCTTGATGTAATAAAGAGCATCTACAAAAACTATGGGTAAAATAATATTTAATAATGACACCGGTTACTTTCCCCCTAACATTGAGAACAAAGCAAAGATGGCCTCTCTCACCAGTCCTTTTCAACATCATATAGAAGTCCTATCTACTGCAATAAGGCAAGAAAAAGTAATACAAGGTATACAAGTTGAAAATGAATAAATAAATCTGTATTTACAGATGACACTGTTGTCTATATGGAAAATCTTAAGAATCAACAACAAAACAAGGAACTAAAAAGTGAATTTAGAAAGGTCATAAAACAAAAGATTATTACTTAAAATTAATTGCTGACCTATGGCAAACTAAAATTTGAAATTTAAAAGAAAATATCATTTACAATGGCACCAAGATAAATAAAATACTTAAGTATAAGTTGAACAAAACATGTAGATCTATATGTAGAAAATTTCAACACACTGATAAAAGAAATCAAAGATTTAAATAAATGAATTTATTCCATGTTCATAAATTCATTAAATTAATATGGTTAAGACATTAATTCTCTCCAACATGATATATAGATTCCATTAAATTTCTATCAAAACCTCAGCAAGTTATTTTGCAGATATTCGCAAACTGATTTTAATGTTTATATGGAAGTACAGAAGACCCATAATTAAGCCAAAAAAATACTAAAAAAGTAAAACAAGATCAGAGGACTGAAACTACCAGAACGTAAGACTTAATATAAAACTATTAATTCCATTCTGTTGGTTGCCAATTCACTCTAATGACTGTTTCTTTTGCTGTGCAGAAGCTGTGGAGTTTGATTAGGTCCCATTTGTCTATTTTGACTTTTGATGTCAATGCTTTTGGTGTTTTGGTCATGAAGTCCTTGCCTACGCCTATGTCCTGAATGGTTTTGCCTAGATTTTCTTCTAGGGTTTTTATGGTGTTAGGTCTTATGTTTAAGTCTTTAATCCATCTGGAGTTAATTTTAGTGTAAGGTGTCAGGAAGGAGTCCAGTTTCTGCTTTCTGCACATGGCTAGCCAGTTTTCCCAACACCATTTATTAAACAGGGAATCCTTTCCCCATTGCTTGATTTTGTCTGGTTTGTCAAAGATCAGATGGTTGTAGATATGTTGCATTGTGTCTGAGACCTCTGTTCTGTTCCATTGGTCTATATCTCTGTTTTGGTACCAGTACCATGCTGTTTTGATTACTGTAGGCTTGTAGTATAGTTTGAAGTCTGGTAGTGTGATGCCTCCCGCTTTGTTCTCAGCAAACTGACAGAAGAGCAGATCAAACACCGCATGTTCTCGCTCATAGGTGGGTGTTGAACAATGAGAACACATGGACACAGGGAGGGGAGCACTACACACTGGGGTCAGTTGGGGGGAAATAGGGGAGGGACAGTGAGGGGTGGGGAGCTGGGGAGAGATAGCAGGGGGAGAGATGCCAGATGTAGGTGATGGGGAGGAAGGCAGCAAATCACACTGCCACGTGTGTACCTATGCAACAATCTTGCATGTTCTTCACATGTACCCCAAAACCTAAAATGCAATAAAATAAATAAATGGGGAGAAAAAAAACTATTAATCAAGACAGTGTGGTGTTCATGAAAATAGACAGATCAGTGTAACATGATAGAGGTCCTAGATATGTGCTTACACAAATAGAGTCCACTGATCTTTGCCAAAGACACAAAGGCAATGGGGAAACAATAATCTTTTCAAGAAATGGTGCTGGGACAATTGGACGTTCATATTAAAACGAAATTTAGACAAAGGAATTGCACCATTCACAAAAATAACTCAAAATACTTATTAAACTTACAAGTAAAATGTAAAATTATAAAGCTTCTAAAAATTAACACAGGACAAATCTACATGACTTTGGATTTGGTGACAAGATATTAGATCCAATACCAAAAACAAAATACATGAGAGAAAAAAAATTAATAAGTTAATATAAAAATTAAAATTCTGCTCTTCAAAAGACCCTCAGATGAAAGAAAAGAAAACAGACTGGGTGAAAACATTTGCAAACATAATATCGGGTAAATGACCAATCAAAATATTTTTTTAACTTGACAAAATTATTACTTAAAATCTCTTAAATTTTATCAATAATAAAAAAGAGCTAATTTTAAAACAAACAAAATATATGAATAGATATTTTACTCATGAAGGTTTGCAAACTGGGTGTGTACCCAAAGTCCCAGCACTTTGGGAGGTTGAGGCAGGAGGTCACTTGAGACCAGTAGTTCTAGACTGGCTTGGGCAACACAGTAAAACCTGGTCTCTACAAAAAATTTTTAAAATTAGCAAAGCATGGTGGTGTGAGCCTGTGGTCCCTGTTCATTGAAAGGTTGAAGTGGGAGGATCACCTGAGCCCAGGAGGTCAAAGCAGGAGAGAGTCATGATCATGCCACTGCACATCAGCCTGGGCAATGGAGTGATACCCCATCTCAAGACAACAATAACAACAACAAAAATCAAAGAAGGTATGCAAGTGGAAAATGAGTACATGAATAGATGCTCAACAGTATCTTTCATTGGGGAATTGCAAATTAAAACATAAATGAGACATCACTACTTAACTATTTAAATGGCTAAAATCGAAAACACTGATGATTCCAATTTCTGTCAGGATGCAAAGCAAAAAATTCTCATTTGCTTATGAGAATGCAAAATGGCACAACTACTTTGGAAGAGTGGAAGAAGAGTTTTGCAGTTTTTTACAAAACTAAACAAAGCCTAACTCTGGGATCAAGCAAATGTATTCCTAGGTATTTACCCAACTGATTTTAAAATTTATACCAAAACCTGCATATGGATAATTATAGCAGCTTTATTCATAATTGCCAAAAACTGGAAGCAATCCTTCAGTAGGTGAATGAATAAACAAAATAATACTACGTCCACATAATGAAGTATTAATCAGAGACAAAAAAAAATGAATATGCTACCAAACCTTGGAAATACATGGATAAATTTTAAATGCATATTGCTAAGTGACAAAAGTCCATTTGAAAAGATTTATTATTCCAATTATATAACACTCTGGAAAAGACAGAACTATAAAGATCATAAACAGATAAGTGGTGGTTAGGGGTTTAGTGGAGAGGGGCTAAACAGGGGAAGCCTAATGAATTTTTGGGGATGGTTCAGCTATTCTGTATAATACTTATAATATCATGGTTTTAAATGATGCTATGTAGACCAAAACTCAGAAGTTTATAACACAAAATGTGTTCCTTAATATACATACATTTTTAAAAAATCACTTAGGAATTTTGAGAATCAAAGAGAAGACATAATGTGATAAAAGAATCCATGTTACAAATATATGAAACAGTGTCACTGAAGGGGATGGGAGAAAAAAGGTGCAGACCTGAGTAATTCTAAGATGAGAGGGAAAAAAAGCACTGAAAATCAGCACTGTATTCAGATAACAGCATTGCCTCCCATGGATGTATGGCTTTACAGTTACAAAACCACTGTCCATATATGCTGAAATTGTTTCTCATCTCTAATCCGTACGTCCAAAATCAGAAATGCTCCAAAATCTGAAAGTTTTTGATCATGGCATAATGACATGACACCACAAGTAGAAAATTACACACAGAAGTACATAACACAAACTTTTTTTACACACAAAATTACTTTAAAGTATAAAATTTATTTCAGTCTATGTGTATAAAATGTATATGAAACATACATTAATTTTGTGTTTAGACTTGGTTCTCGTCCCTAAGATATCTTATTTTATATGCAAATATTCCACAATCCAAAAATATTTGAAATCCTACATGCTTTTTGTTCCAAGCATTTCAGATAAGAGATACTCAATCTTCAAATGGATAATGAGTGGTAGAAGCCACGTATCTCCCTGAAGTCAGAGTTACAGGTAAGCAAGTTAAGGGGGCTAGAATGGTCCAAATGGTAGAATCAGTATAAACTTATGTTTAGCTCAATATAGCTCCAAGTGGTTTTATATGGAAATACTTATATATAAATTTATGTATATAGATTAGTGTGTATACATATATTGATCTTTGTTGGTTTAAAGTCCATTTTATCAGAGTCTGAGAGGTTAGCTGAGAGGTCTTAGATGAAATGACCATCCAGCAGCAATGAAAAGAATCTGGTCGCCTTGGAGAAATAGCTGAATATAGAACTGGAACTAGTATTATACAAGATGAACCTGAATCATTTTGTGGTGCTAGAAAGTAAGAAAGTTCTAACAAAAAAAAAAAAGTAAAAAATAAACACAAAAAAACATAGCAATGGAGTTATGTCAGAGACACAATTTTAGACTCTGATAAAATGGACTTTAAACCAACAAAGATCAAAAGAGACAAAGAAGGTCATTAGATGATGGTAAAAGGATCAATGCAACTAGAAGAGCTAATTATCCTAAATATATATGCACCCAATACAGGAACACTCATATACATAAAGCAAGTTCTTAATGACCTACAAAGAGACTTAGACTCACACACAATAATAGTGGGAGACTTTAACACTCCACTGTCATTATTAGACAGATCAATGAGACAGAAAATTAACACGGATATCCAGGACTTGAATGCAGATCTGGATCAAGAGGACCTTATAGACATCTACAGAACTCTCCACCCCAAATTCACGGAATATACATTCTTCTTAGCACCACATTGCACTTACCCTAAAAGAGTCATAATTGGAAGTAAATTACCCCTCAGCAAATGCAAAAGAACAGAAATCATAACAACCAATTTCTCAGACGACAGTGCAATCAAATTAGAACTCAGGATTAAGAAACTCACTCAAAACTAAAACACTACATGGAAACTGAACGATCTGCTCCTGAATCATGATATATGAAGAAATGAAGGCAGAAATAAAGATATTCTTCAAAACCAATGAGAACAAAGATACAACGTAGCAGAATCTCTGGGACACATTTAAAGCAATGTCTAGGGGGAAATTTGTAGCACTAAATGCCCACACAAGAAGTGAGGACAGATCTAAAATCGACACCCTATCATCACAATTAAAAGAAATAGAAGATCAAGAAAAAACAAATTCAAAAGCTAGCAGAAGACAAGAAATAACTAAGATCAGAGCAGAACTGAAGGAGATAGAGACATACACACACACACACACACACACACACACACAAACACACACACACACACAAAAACCTCTTCAAAAAATCAACCAATCCAACAGCCAGTTTTTTTTTTAAAGATCAAGAAAATAGATAGATCACTAGCCAGACTAATAAAAAAGAAAAGAGTGAAGAATCGAATAGATGCAATAAAAAATGATAAAGGGGATATCACCACTGATTCCACAGAAATACAAGCTACCATCAGAGATTACTATTAACAACTTTACTCTCCAGTAAATCTAGAAGTAAATCTAGAAGAAGTCCTGGACACTTACACCCTCCCAAGATTAAACCAGGAAGAAGTTGAACCCCTGAATGGACAAATAACAAGGTCTGAAACTGAGGCAGCAATAAAAAAAAAAAAAAAAAAAAAAAATCCAGGTCCAGAGGGGATCACAGCCAAATTCTACCAGATTTACACAGAGGAACTACAACCATTCCTTCTGAAATTATTTCAAACGACAAAAACAGGGAATCCTCCCTAACTCATTTTATGAGACCAACATCATCCTAATACCAAAACCTGGCAGACACACACTATAGAAGAAAATTTCAGGAAAATATCCATGATGAACATCGATGCAAAAATATTGAATAAAATACTGACAAACCAATTGCAACAGCACATCAAAAATCTTATCCATCACAATGAAGGAGGCTTCATCCCGGGGATGCAAGCCCAGTTCAACATACACAAATCTATAAACATAATCCATCACATAAAGACAAAAATCACATGATTATCTCAATAGATGAAGAGAAGGCCTTCCATAAAATTCAACAGTGCTTTATGCTAAAAACTCTTAATAAACTAGGTATTAATGGAACATATCTCAAAATAATAAAAGCTATTTATGAAAAACCCACAGTCAATATCATACTGAATGGGCAAAAACTGGAAGCATTCCCTTTGAAAACTGGCGCTAGACAAGGATGCCCTCTCTCACCACTTCTATTCAACATAATATTGGAAGTTCTATCCAGAGCAATCAGGCAAGAAAAGAAATAAAGGGTATTCAGTTAGGAAAAGTGGAAGTCAAATTGTCTCTATTTGCAGATGACATGATTGTATATATTCGGAAGACTCCATCGTCTCAGTCCAAAATCTCCTTAAGCTCATAAGCAACTTTGGTAAAGTCTCAGGATACAAAATCAACATGCAAAAATCACAAGCATTCCTATACACCAACAACAGACAAGCAGAGAGCCAAATCAGAGCAAACTCCCATTCACAATTGCTACAAAGTGAATAAAATACCTAGGAATACAACTAACAAAGGATGTAAAGGATCTCTTCGAGGATAACTACAAAGCACTGCTCAAGGAAATAAGAGAGGACATAAACAGAAGGAAAAACATTCCATGCTCATGGTTAGGAAGAATTAAACTTCAGAGTTTCTCCACAGCAAAAGAAATAATCGTTAGAGTGAACGGGCACCCAACAGAATAGGAAAAAATTTTTGCAAGCTACCCATCTGACAAAGGGCTAGTATCCAGAATCTACAAAGAACTTAAACAAATTTACAAGAAAAAAACAAACAACTCCACCAAAAAGTGGGCGAAGAATATGAACAGTTAGTTTTCAAAAGAAGGCATTTATGCAGCCAATGAACATATGAAAAAATGCTCAGCATCACTGGTCATTAGAGAAATGCAAATGAAAACCACATTGAGATATCATCTCACATCAGTTAGGATGGCGACCATTAAAAAATCTGGAGACAACAGATGATGGAGAGGTTGTGAAGAAACAGGAATGCTTTTACACTGTTGGTAGGACTGTAAATTAGCTCAACCATTGTGGAAAACAGTGTGGCAATTCATCAAGGATTTAGAAATAGAAATACCATCTGACCCAGCAATCCCATTACTGGGTATACACCCAAAGGATTATAAATCATTCTATTATAAAGACACATGCACATGTATATTCATTGCAGCACTGTTTACAATAAAAAAGACTTGGAACCAACTCAAATGCCCATGGGTGTTGAACAATGAGAACACATGGACATAGGGAGGGGAACATCACACACTGGGGTCTGTTGGGGATTGGGGGACTAGGGGAGGGATAGCATGGGGTGGGGAGATTGAGGAGGGATAACATTAGGAGAAATATCCAATGTAGGTGACAAGGTGTGGAGGCAGCAAACCACTATGGCATGTATATACCTATGTAAAAATCCTGCAAAATCTAAACAGGTACCCTAGAACTTAAAGAAAAAAAAATAAAAAGAAAATTGTCTATTTCATCAAACAGTAAATTTCCAAAATTGTCACAGGCACAAGGCCCTTCTCGCACCATGATGAATAAATGTGGTGTCATGGATGAGATTCAAAAATAGAAAAAGACATTTGATTTTTAAAAACATATTCAAGAAAGTTTATGAACTGTGAACTTTTTGTTGATAAAAAAGATAAAACTGATATATATGTATACACACACACATACACTACTTCTTCACTACACTACATCTGTATAATTCTCTTTTTCTCTGGTAGCAGCTGCATGCACCCATTTTCTTCATTCACATGGAGTGGGTAGAGATCAGGTGGCACTTCTGGGGTAATCAACGAAGTATTGATAGTGCTTGAATCAGCTGCCCAATCTGCGACCAGTTGCTCACTCTAAACTCTCTTCTTTTTATTTCACCCAGGCTGACCTCCCTGAAACCTTAAATTCTAACTCGTGTCTGTACACAGGAATTATATTCCTGTCATGCCTTTCTAGTTCTACTGAACAACAGGTGCTAGATGAGTATAACCTCTGTCTATGAACTTTGCTTGCCTGGAATTTCTGGACACTGGTCTCAGGTCTGAAAATCTGACTTTAATTTTTCCTATTGTTTTCCTGAAAGCTTCTAAAAAGAATTCAATTTCACTTCCTGAAAGTGAAAGTAATTAGATGAAGAGAAGTCTCAGACACAAGCTTTCCATGTGCTTTTGTGAATAGTCTCAGACTCCTTATAGGCCACCTTACCCTGGTGTAAATAAAGATAACACTAGTTTATACAGCACAGGTTCAAGATTAGAATGAAGATTATGGTCTTAACATACTGCCTGGAACATAGGAAATTTGCAATAAATTTTAATGATCATTACCAGCAATGTGTTGTTACTTCTGGCTGCAAAACTCCCAAGAAACCTGCCCTGGTCTTGTTTTCTAGATTTGTCAATTCCCGGCATGAGGATATCAAGCTCTGGAGAAGCCAGTGCTCCTCCACAGTCTGTCTGCTTTCTCAGCCTCAATCCCAGGCATATCACATCATCCCCACTTCTGTCAACTTTGCAGTAGATACTGGGTGTTAAATCAAGTTTAGCCTAAAGCTACAAATGTAAGGATAAAAATCTCCTTACATATTTTAAGTTCAGCCTAAAATTTTCTCTGTACATTGTGACCTATACAACCTAAATGACTTGCATATAAACTGTAGTCTACTCTTTTGCCAATCACCAAGTTTTGGCCAATCAAAGATGGCCAACTGTTCAAACCATGTTCAAATAAGGTAAACACGAAACTGTAAACAATCTGGATGTTTCTGTTTGTCACTTCCATTTTCTGTATGTTACTTTCTCTTTCTGTTCATAAGTTATCTTCCACCATGTGGCTGTGCTGGATTACTCTGGCTCAGAAGACTGCTTGATTGAGAATCATTCTTTGCTCAATTTAATTCTTTTAATTTAGCCAAGATTTTTATTTTAGCAGATGGTGTCAGGAGCGGGATCTGAAGTAGAGCTTCTGGTAAACCCAGTGCTAAGCAACCAGGTGAGGTACCCACCAGGCCCATTGTGTCCATTACTCTCTCTTGGAGCAGCTGGGGATTGCAGTAAGTTTTCTCCCAGATTCCAAAGCTCCACAGATTTGTGTTTTGAGCTCTCTGAGTTTGATTGAACAAATGCCTGATCCAAACTGGGTTTAAAAGTTGCAACAGAAACTGGACTGGGTCCAGGATTGCATTGGCTAGTTGATCAAGGGAGCCTAAGAGACAAAGCCCGTATTTGAGGTAAAAATGAGGTCCTTAAATTTCTGAAGAACTGAACTCCTTCCAGTTTATATATCATAAGTATTAGGCCCCAGAAGCAAAGTTTTACAGAAATGGCAAAATCTTACTAAGGGTAACTATTAGTGGAATGTTCCACATGAACAACACTGAGTAGAAGCTTCTGAAAAAATTCAATATTCTCATTTAAAGACTTTACAAGAGGAATATAAAAAGCTAACTAATTAAAACAAATTTAAATATGCTAATGTTTTGGTTTAGTTCCTATGCTACCCCAAAGGTAGATGTAGATGTTTATAAAAGGAAAGCCCTTAGCTGAAATAGGCTTGCTTCCTTTTCAGATCTATCCACGCTGAGTCCAGGCATGCAACGCTTTGTTCAACTTGCTCCTTAATGGACTTCACCCATTACTGTGAACCCAGTAACTTTAGCTAACAAACAGTAGCTATGTTAAAAAGAACATCCATTGAACTAAAATACACCTCTCTGGAACTTAATTGGCTATCTTGAAATTCTTTTGTAAAAGAAATTTACATCTATAAAGGCAATCTCCATTTTTTTTCCTTTTATTTTCTTTAAGTTCTGGAGTACATGTTCAGATCTCGCAGGATTGTTACAGAGATATACACATGCCATGGTGGTTTGCTGCCTCCATATTCTGTCACCTACATTAGATATTTCTCCTACCCATCCTCTGCTATGCCTCCCCTATCCCCACCCCCCAACAGACCCCAGTGTGTGATGTTCTCCACCCTGTGCCCATGTGTTCTCATTGTTCAACACCCACTTATGAGTGAGAACATGTGGTGTTTGGTTTTCTGCTCTTGTGTCAGTTTGCTGAGAATGACGGTTTCCAGGTTCATACAAAGGAGATGAACTTATCATTTTTTATGGCTGCATAACATTCCATGGTATATATATGCCATATTTTCTTTATCCAGTCTATTGTTCATGAGCATTTGGGTTGGTTCCAGGTCTTTGCTATTGTAAACAGTGCCACAATGAACATATGTGTGCCTGTGTCTTCATAATAGAATGGTTTATAATCTTTTGGGTATATAACCAGTAATGGGATTGCTAGGTCAAATGGGATTTTTAATTCTAGATCCTTGAGGAATCACCACACTGTCTTCCACAATAATTTAACTAATTTACAGTCTCACCAACAGTGTAAAAGCATTCCTATTTCTCCACATCCTCTCCAGCATCTGTTGTCTCCAGATTTTTTAAATGATCACCATCCTAACGGCTGTGAGATGGTATCTCAATGTTGTTTTGACTTGTAATTCTCTAATGACCAGTGATGATGAGCATTTGTTCATATATTTGTTGACTGTATAAATGCCTTCTTTTGAAAAGTATCTGTTCATATCCTTTGCACAATTTTGATGGAGTTGTTTGTTTTTTTCTTGTAAATTTGTTTAAGTTCTGTGTAGATTCTGGATATTAGCCCTTTGTCAGATGGGTAGCTTGCAAAATTTTTTTCCCATTCTGTTGGTTGCTGGTTCACTCTAATTACTGTTTCTTGTGCTGTACAGAAGCTCCAAAGTTTAATTAGACCCCATTTGTCTATTTTGGCTTTTGTTGTCATTGCTTTTGGTGTTTTAGCCAAGTCCTTGCTATGCCTATGTCCTGAATGGTATTGCCTAGCTTTTCTTGTAGGGTTTTTATGGTGTTAGGTCTTATGTTTAAATCTTTAATCAATCTGGAGTTAATTTTAGTGTAAAGTGGAAGGAAGGGGTCCAGTTTCAACTTTCTGCACTTGGCTAGCCAGTTTTCCCAACACCATTTATTAAACAGGGAATCCATATTTCCCATTGCTTGTTTTTGTCCGGTTTGTCAAAGATCAGATGGTTGTAGGTGTGTGGCATTTCCTCTGAGGCCTTTGTTCTGTTCCATTTGTCTATATCTCTGTTTTCGTACCGGTACCAAAGCAGTGCTGTTTTACTTACTGTAGCCTTGTAGTATAGTTTGAAGTCAGATAGTATGATGCCTCCAGCTTTGTTCTTTTGCCTGGGGTTGTCTTGGCTATGCAGACTCTCTTTTGGTTCCATATGAAGTTTAAAGTGGTTTTTTCCAGTTCTGTGAAGGTCAATGGTAGCTTGATGGGGATAGCATTGAATCTATAAATTACTTTGAGCAATAGGACCATTTTCACAATATTAATTCTTCCTAACCATTAGCATAGAATGTTTTTCCATCTGTTTGTGTCCTCTCTTATTTCCTTGAGCAGTGGTTTGTAGTTATCCTTGAAGAGATCCTTTACATCCTTTGTTAGTTATATTCCTAGGTATTTTATTTACTTTGTAGCAATTGTGAATGAGGCTCTCTGTCTGTTGTTG
This sequence comes from Cebus imitator, assembly GCF_001604975.1. Taxonomy (NCBI): domain Eukaryota; kingdom Metazoa; phylum Chordata; class Mammalia; order Primates; family Cebidae; genus Cebus; species Cebus imitator. Next base: position 12,628,499 of record NW_016107327.1, on the reverse strand, counting down.
GTATATAGGAATGCTTGTGATTTTTGCATGTTGATTTTGTATCCTGAGATTTTGCTGAAGTTGCTTATGAGCTTAAGGAGATTTTGGGCTGAGACAATGTAGTCTTCTAAACATACAATCCTGTCATCTGCAAATAGAGACAATCTGTCTTCCTTTTTCCTAACTGAATACCCTTTATTTCTTTTTCTTGCCTGATTGTTCTGGCTAGAACTTCCAATACTATGTTGAATAGGAATGATGAGAGAGGGCACCCTTGTCTAGTGCCAGTTTTTAAAGGGAATGCTTCCAGTTTTTGCTCATTCAGTATGATACTGGCTGTGGGTTTGTCATAAATAGCTTTTTTTTTACTTTGAGATACATTCCGTCGATAACTAGTTTATTAAGAGAATTTAGCATAAAGGGCTGTTGAATTTTGTCAAAGGCCTTCTCTGCATCTATTAAGATAATCATGTGGTTTTTGTCTTTGGTTTTATGTGATGGATTACATATATTGATTTGCATATGTTGAACCAGACTTTCATCCCTGGAATGACGCCTACTTGATTGTGATGGATAAGCTTTTTGATGTGCTGTTGCATTTGGTTTGCCAGTATTTTATTGAAGATTTTTGCATTGGTGTTCATTGCGGATACTGGCCTGAAATTTTCTTTTTTAGTTGTGTCTCTGCCAGGTTTTGATATCAGGATGGTGTTTGTCTCATAAAATGAGTTAGGGAGGAATCCCTCTCTTTGTATTGTTTGGAATACTTTCAGAAGAAATAGTACTAGCTCCTCTTTGTACCTCTGGTAGAATTCGACTATAAACCTGTCTGGACCTGAACATTTTTTGGTTGGTAGGCTATTAATTTCTGCCTCTACTTCAGACCTTGTTATTGGTCGATTCAGTGATTCAATTTCTTCCTGGTTTAGTCTTGGGAGAGCGTAAGTGTCCAGGAATTTATCCATTTCCTCTAGATTTACTGGTTTATGTGCACAGAGTTGTTTGTAGTAGTCTCTGATAGTAGTTTGTATTTCTGTGTAATTGGTGGTGATATCCCCTTTATCATATTTTATTGCATCTATTCAATTCTTCTCTCTTTTCTTTTTTTTTCAGCACATTAAACAATTTATTAGAGGTAGAATATGAATAATCCAGGCCAAAGTCTATAATCATATCAGAACACAACCTAGCTCCCTCGATATGTACAATCTCAAAAAATCAGGCATGGGTACTAAGCAGACAGCAGAAACCCAACATTGAAATCACAGCCAAGTCATTCCATACAAAAAGACAAAAGAACTCTAAACCAGGAGGCTCGCTAGTGTCTCACCCAAAGTTATAAAGCGGAAGTTTAGCTAAGGCCTAAAAGGCATCCTTAATCTTGATGTTTTTCATTTCAACAAGAAATTCTGAAAATGTCTCAAAATTTGAGTGATGGAAGAAGGTATCACCTTCCGTAGCCAAGGGAAATGAATAGAGCTGTGGCTAAATGTTTGAGTGGTGTCCGAAGCAGAAAGGGAGCTGTTGTCTTTCAGAGGCCACAGAGCCTGCTGTTAGGAAATGCCATTTGACTTGCAAACTGGTTATGGTAGTTGCTGATGAAGAAGACGAGGAGCCATGATGTCATTCCTTTTTTACACAGTCTGTCTTCCTGCCGGTAACCACACTTCAATCACCACGGGCAATGACTGAGATAAATTTTGCATTGTAAAACAGGGATGCAGCAGTAAGGGAACAATTATCACCATGCATAAAATTTGGGCGGCTGCAGACTCCTCAGGCGGCCCCATGGCATGCGGCTGCCAAGGTTGCCACCACTCAAGGTGCTGGCAGAGCAGCTGCGGTGCGACGCGGAGGGCATCCTGGGAGCATGATGGCCCTGTGGATGCAGGGCATGGTGGTGATGGCGGACAGCGGCGAGGTGTCGTGCGGGCGGCCCTGCCTCGTCCCGGGAAAGTCCGTGATGGTGATGGGAGTGGTACAGGCCTGCAGCCCCAAGCCACGCCTGCAGGCTGTGAAGATGACACACCTTCCTGATAATCCCATCCGTGAAAGAATGTGGGAACTGGAAGTGGAAGATTTACACAGGCATATTCCTTAGATGATATTGGAACTGTCATTAAAAACAACTAAAATCCTGAAACGATTTAAAGCTTATAATGATGTGGATTTCACGGCTATTTTTCAGTGCGTATTTTTCAAAATTTCTGAGAGAGCCTTGCTTTGGTTGACTGAGGAGTCTGGATATAGGAATGTTTAAATCCTGGGATACTTCAGTGATAGCCTCTGCTGCCCCTAGCTTTGCCTGTATTTGCTGATAAAAAGCAGATGCTTTTTTCTTCCTGGTATGTGTGTGTTAATTCTCTTTCTCTCTCTTTTCTTTTTTATTAGTCTGGCTAGTGGTCTATTTTCTTGATCTTTTCAAAAAAGTAGCTCCTGGATTTATTGATTTTTTGGAGTTTTTTTGTGTCTTTATCTCCTTCAGATCTGCTCTGATCTTAGTTATTTCTTGTCTTCTGCTAGCTTTTGAATTTGTTTGTTCTTGCTCCTCTAGTTCTTTTAATTGTGATGATAGGGTGTCAATTTTAGATCTTTCCTCACTGCTCATGTGGGCATTTAGTGCTATAAATTTCCCTATAGACACTGCTTTAAATGTGTCCCAGAGATTCTGCTACATTATGCCTTTGTTCTAATTGGTTTTGAAGAACATCTCTATTTCTGCCTTCATTTCATCAAATATCCAGTAGTCATTCAGGAGCAGGTCAATCAGTTTACATGTAGTTTTTTAGTTTTGAGTGAGTTTCTTATCCTGAGTTCTAATTTGATTGCACTGTCATCTGAGAGACTGGTTTTTATGATTTCTGTTCTTTTTCATTTGCTGAGGAGTGATTTACTTCCAATTATGTGGTCAATTTTAGAGTAAGTGCAATGTGGTGCTCAGAAGAATGTATATTCTGTGGTTTGGGGTGGAGAGTTCTGTAGATGTCTATGAGGTCCACTTGGTCCAGATCTGCATTCAAGTACTGGATATCTCGTTAATTTTAACAAGGATAACAGAAAATTTATAAGGATATCTGTCTAATATTGAGAGTGAAGTGTTAAACTCTCCCACTGTTATTGAGCTGTCTAATATTAACAGTGGAGTGTTAAAGTCTCCCACTATTATTGTATGGGAGTCTAACTCTCATTGTAGGTCATTAAGAACTTGCTTTATGTATCTGGGCGCTTCTGAATTGGGTGCATATATATTTAGGATAGCACTTCTTGTTGTATTGGTCCTTTTACCATTATGTAATGCCCTTCTTTGTCTCTTTTGATCTTTGTTGATTTGAAGTCTATTTTATCAGAGACTAGAATTGCAACCCCTGCTTTTTCTGCTTTCCATTTGCTTGATAAAATCTTCCTCCACCCCTTTATTTTGAGTCTATGTCTGTCTTTGCACATGAGATGGGTCTCCTGAATACAGCACATTAATGGGTCTTGACTTTTTATCCAATTTGCCAGTCTGTGTCTTTTGATTGGGGCGTTTAGCCCATTTACATTTAAGGTTAATATTATTATGCGTAAATTTGATCTTGCCATTTTGATACTAGCTGGTTGTTTTTCCTGTTAGTTGACACAGTTTCTTCATTGTGTCGATGGCCTTTACCATTTGGTACCTTTTTGCAGTAGCTGGTACCGGTTGTTCCTTTCCATGTTTAGTGCTTCCTTCAGAAGCTCTTGCAAGGCAGGCCTGGTGGTGACAGAAATCTCTCAGCAATTGCTTGTTTGTAAAGAATTTTTCTCCTTCACTTATGCAGCTTAGTTTGGCTGCATATTAAATTCTGGTTTCAAAGTTTTTTTCTTTAAGGATGTTGAATATTGGCCCCCACTCTCTTCTGGCTTGTAGGATTTCTGCCAAGAGATCTGCTGTGAGTCTGATGGGCTTCCCTTTGTGGGTAACCCACCTTTCTCTCTGACTGCACTTAGCATTTTTTTCCTTCATTTCAAGCCTGGTGAATCTGATGATTATGTGCCTTGGGGTTGCTCTTCTTGAGGAATATCTTTGTGGTATTCTCTGTATTTCCTGGATTTGAATGTGGGCCTGCCTTGCTAGGCTGGGGAAGTTCTGCTGGATAATATCCTTAAGAGTGTTTTCCAGCTTGGTTTCATTCCTTCTGTCACATTCAGATACACCAATCAAATGCAGATTTGGTCTTTTCACATAATCTCATATTTCTTTGAGGCTTTGTCCATTTCTTTTCACTCTTTTTTTTCTCTAATCCTGCCTCCACTTTTTATTTCATTGAGTTGTTCTGCAATGCCTTATATCATTTCTTCTGCTTAATTGATTTGGTTTTTGATACTTGCGTATGCTTTGTGAATTGTTTTGGACTGAACTCATGCACTAGGCCTCAACAGACCCCATCAAACAAAAATGGAGTCACTTGTCCTAAATGTGAAATAACTAAACTAAGATTTTAAGGAAACACATAGATCCTAGAACAGACCAGGTTTTATTTTTTCTTTCATAAACAGGATATTCTAACATAAGGAGATACTCTCTAATCCTTAAAAACATAACCAGAAGTTCTTCTTCCCACCTTTTAAAAGCCACTGTTATGTTTCCAAAAGTGTTTCAAGATCAAAGAAATACATTTACAATGGTGAAACTGAAATCATTGACTAAAAGTTTTGGTCATTCTCTCAAAATTGGTTAAAATTGAGAGAATTACCAAAAAGGGAAAATTATTAAATAAAATTTAGACTAAATCTACCTCCTTACCTATTTTAAGTTCAGCCTAAAGGTTTTTCTGTACATTCTGAAGTATAACCTCTATGGAATTGTAAACCAACTGTAACCTACTCTTGTGCCAGTTACTGAGTTTTGTCCAGTCAACTGTGGCCAACTGTTCAAACCGTGTTCAAATAAGACAAACACTGAACAATAACCAATCTGGCTGCTTCTGTATCTCACTCCCATTTTCTGCACTTCACTCTCTTTTTTCTGTTCATAATTGTCTTCTATCTTGTGGCTGTGCTAGAGTCTCTGAGCCTATTCTGGCTCAGGAGCCTGTTCCATTTGTGTCTTTGTGCAATTAAACTCTGTTAAATTTGATTCAGCTGAGTTTTTCTTTTAATATGGGATTGTAGTTAAAACCTAGTTATTTGTTAGAAAAGTGTCTTATTCATACACACAAGTTCTTCATGTTTATCTTCTTATTAATTTGTATAGGCTAAAATTCAGAAATATTGTCAAAATGGGAGACAGTGAGAATTTCTGAGTTTAGCCACTTAAGCTAGTATTTGTGTCTTATCCGTGAAAAACATGTACCTTTTTTCCATAGTGCCAGATGTTTAAATAATTTTCTTTTAAAATATGAAAATATGTGTCATAGCTGTTATAAGTATTTAGGAATTTGGCAGCATTTTATGATAATGGTGTTATTGTCTCTGAGGAAGTCTACATAATGTTTTATATCATGTAGACTAAAATGAGGCAGTTTGTTAATCTGTATTTTTGTTTTGTTCTTGACATCATGCAGTCATGTTACACACTGAAGCAAACACTTTTATACTCCCTCTTTTGGTGCACATTAAAAATATTTAATAACCAGTAGAAAATTGTTAGAATATATACTGTCTATAGTCCATGAATATGTGTCACGTGGCCACTAGTGTGTTGAGACTAGTATACAAAAATGGAATAACATCGTGTTAACCCAATCCCTAGTGAAACCTTCCTTTCATGAAATAAGTATCACTCTTTCAATAACTAATACATACTAGTATTTGCAGGTGGGTATAAATAGATGAATAACTTCATGACATCATGAACAGAATATGCTTTAGCTAATAATAGAAATGTTGAAAATGGTCTCCACAGCTATGTCCAGATTCAGCTATCTGGTAGTTTGCTTATAAAGCAGGATGATTTGGTAAAAAAAATAATAATAAATGAAAATCAAGAAATCAAATATACCATTAAAAAAGAAAGAAATTCTGTCATTTTTGACAAATGTCAAGGCATTCTAACTGGATTTTTTATTTTAGTTCCTGCTGCTCAGATTACATACTGACATTTTAAAAATTATTCTTAATAATTTAAAATAAATAATTATATATATATATATACACATGGAGTATATGTCATGTTTTCATATGTGTGTACATTGTAGAATGATTAAACCAAATGAACATATCTATCACCTCATATATATTTTTGTGAGAACACTTAAAACGTACTCTTTTAGCAATGTTGAAATATGCAATGCATTACTATTACCTATGATCACCATGCCATGCAATACATCACTTAGACTATGCCTCTCATCTGAAACTTTATATCCTTTGATTGACATCTCCTCTTTTCCCATCGTTCCACTCCTGTCCCCATCATTCTACTCTTTAGTTCTATAAATTTGACTTGTTTTGATTCTACATATAAGTGAGATCATGCGGTATTTCCCTCTCTGTGCCTGTCTTACTTAAAATAGTGTCCTCCAGACTCATCTATGCTGTTGAAAATTATAGAATTTCCTTTATAAGGCTGAATATCATCCCACTGTGTTTAGTATTAATTTGTTTGTGGATGCTTAGGTTGCTTCCATATGTTGGTTGTTGTAAACAGTGCTGCAATGAACATAGAGTGCAGATATCTCTTCAACATGATGATTTCATACCTTTTGGATGTATACCCAAAAGTGAGACTGTTGAATCATATGATAAGTCTATTCTTGTTTTTTAAATTAATTAATTAATTATTTTGAGAAGAAGCCTGACTCTGTTGTCTAGGTGGGAGTGCAGTGGCACGACCTCAGTGACTGCAATCTCTACCTTCTGGGTTCAAGTGATTTTCCAGGCTCAGCGTCCTGAGTAGCTGGGATTACAGGGTTCTGCCACCATGGCCAGCTAATTTTGTATTTTTAATAGAGACAAGGTTTCACTTTGTTGGCCAGGCTGGTCTCCAACTCCTGACCTCAAGTGATCTGCCCACCTTGGTCTTCTAAAGTGCTGAGTTACAGGTATGATCTACCACACCTGGCCAGTAAGTCTATTTTTAATTTTTTGAGGAATATATATCTTGTTTTCCATAATGGCTATACTAATTTACCTTCCCACTAACAATACTTTTTCATTCTTGATTAAAAATTAAGCAAATAAAATGTGATTAAGTTACATAACTGAAATCTATGACAAATTTTTCCCTCTCCAATGCAAACTCTGAATTTCCAGTTTAATAACTTGTGTATCCTGTCTTGTAACACACTGTTAATGAGTTTCCCTTCTTTAATCAGATTTTCTTTAAATCAATGCAAACACATACTCCTCCTCCACAAGAATATGACAATAAAAAAGCAATCACAACAAATCCAGAAAGCATTTGAGGTCACATCACATGGCATTTTTACTGTAAAACTGTAATTCTTTTTTCCAAATGTTTATAATGTTTTGAGCTCATTCAATAAGAGGAAAATACCTATCTCTGCAGACACAGTTTGGTGGTTTTGTCTCTCTTCAATTGGAATTGCTAAGCGTTTCCTAATTAGAAGAATTTACAGGAAATGCCAAACATTCTAAATAACTGATATGTTGTAATTAAGTTTCAGCAATTGAACAAATTAACCTTTTCATTTTTAATGATATCAAACTAACTGGCAATTTCCAAAAAGTTTCTAAGTAAGCAATTGAGGGAATTATCAAAAACTAGGAAATGAAGAAGAAACGTATTTCTGGGTTGTTACTACAGTATTTTATTTGTGCAATTAAATTGACAGGAGCAATCTCTCTCTGAGATTAAAAATGATAGAAGAGATAACAAGTTAAATATAAGACATCAATGTATGATAAGGTGAGGAAAATATGTACTTTAACTGTTAATGCTCTAACAAAATTTCAAAATGTCAATTTATGCTATGGCATATTAATAAAACATATACAAATAAAATTATTTAAAATGATATTAAAGTCACATAAAGACTGAGAAGGACATGAGTTGCGAAATTATCATTAAATTAATTTTTATGAAAGTAATCTTTATGAAGACCTAGGTAGAATTAAATACAGAAATAATTCATGATTTGATGTTTTAATTTCTCATTTGATTCATTTAGATTTTATAACTTGAAATCACATGTAATTATAAATAAACTGAACAAGTAAAATAACTGATAATAAAATATCAGTAGTATATGTAGCTAAATAAATGCACTAAGTTTCTTGTGCCTTTAGCCAAATCAAGCAACTGAAGAAAATAGCTAAAATAGAATGTTGTATTTAGTAGATAGTTCATTAACAGCTGATTATTTGCATCTGAATTTTCCTGGTTATCTGTCTATAACCAGATGACCTTAATTTTTGTGTATTTTAGAATGAGTTTAAGATTTTACGGATAATTTATTAGAAGTAACTCAAAATAATTCATCAAGTTTTACCTATGTCTTATAATATTCTGTTATAAAACCTCTACTCTTGTTTTGGATTCATATAAATAGCAGGAAAAAACATGGTGTATATGGAAAAAACATGGTGAATTTTACATGCCTTTTTCCTTATACAGACGCCTGAGCAAAATTCAAAGTTCATACTGTTAGTGTGAATTTAGAACAAGCAGTTGACAAGGTAACAAAGCTCTTTCAAACGGTGCACATGAAGCAACAGATATCATAGATCTTAAGAATTTCTTAGTCTAAGCATCAACCTGAAGAATAAAGTATTTTCCTTCTAGTTACTTTATATAAAACTCTATATACTTGTATATAAATCCAAACAATTTTATATCTGTTATAAAACCAATATGAGGATCACAGAATTTTCAAAAGCCTCAGAATCTTAAATTATATATATATATATATATTTACACACACACATATATATATACATACATATATATATATATACACACATATATATATATATACACATACATATATACATATGAAACAGCACTTTCTGAATTGGTATTATTTTCATGTTCAAAGTTTGCGTGCCACAGCAAACTATAAGAATATAAGCAATGAGTATCATCAGCAAAATATAATGCATTATGTCAAATTCAATTTTCCTGTTGCAAAACAATTTGGAAATGGTAATTTTTTGTTAGTGTTTGGGGAGCTGGGATAAATTGATATAATTTTAGAACATAGATCAGTGTTTAATTCTGGATTGTAGTGGGAATTCATGGGTTTTCTTGAGTTTCCCTGATACAGAATCATACCATTTTCAAATAGAAACATATTTACCTCTCCTTCTCTAATTCTTATACTCCTATTTGCTCTCATTTAATTTCACTGGCTAATTCCTCCAATATTATGTCCATATTATAATAGTGGGCATTTTTATCCTGTCTCTGACTTTAGTGGCAACCAAAATCAGTGACTTATAATTCATTTATGTCATGCATTAGAATTTGTGAGTGGGTGATATTTATTTTTGTGCCCTACATTACCTGGTCATTTTCACTACAATGCTGCAGATGGGAAATCAGTGTTAGAAAGATTAACCAGATGATTTCCCAGAGTTGTTGACAGTGGTAGGCAACAGTAGAACTGTCATACGCATTATTTGCTTTTCCTTTTTTTAAAAAAATCATACCTTGATTTCTTTCTGTGGACCTCAAGGGTGCAATTGCCAATTAATTATATTCAGGGACTTTAAATAATAATTTCTGCTAAAATTTGATTTGGTTTTAAACTGACACCAATGAGACTTACATATCCCTATGGCATGCAAATACTTCTCTGTCATATGCCAACTTGTCAGTATTTCTCTGCTGATTTAAATGCAAATAAATAATACCTTGTATTGATATTTACTTTGGCATTGATGCTGACAATTTGGACTTTAAGTGACAGCATTAATATAGATTGCAGCAACATAGAGTCAGTGGATGTCTTATAATAAAATGTGGATTTAAAATGTATCTTTAATAAAACATGGAGTGAATATTTGATCTGAGCTCTTTAAGAGATTAAAATAGACAGTAAATAAAAACTAACAAGCATCTCAAAACAAAACTTTTTAATAAGGACATGAGAATTATAGTGAAGCATTATGGAGGGCTATTTTAAATCAAACAAGACCAAAAAGAGAACAGAGAATAGTAAAAAGAAGGAAAAAGTAGATGAGAAGAAAAAAAAAGTTGCATAAAAAAGTGATAGCATTAATATTGATAGCAGCAATATAAAATCAATGGATGTCTTGTAATAAAATATGAATTTAAAACAATTTGGAAACAATGCTATTGTATTTCCCTTTTCATTTGCTAATTTTAAGATCTAAAAAACAAAGAACAGTAAATCTCAATGTTTCAGGAATAATAATGACTCATTTTATTTTTCTTTTCAAACACTAACCCATACTTCTTCATTCTCTTTTGTTCTAGATCTGACAAAATATTTCAGCATTGCACCCCAGGAGAGGAACTGTGTAAAGTGAGACTTTCATATGAAGCCCAGTACTTTCATAAAAAATAAAAATCCAAGTTTTATAGCACTGTTATTCCTTAGGAGAACAATCAAATTATGCTGTTTTTATTGGTAGCATCACCGAAATGATCTTATAGAAATGTATCTAAAAACAGCATTGACAACCAGAAAGATACCAAGCTCTATACTTCCTTACTGCAAAAATTGTGCAAAGTAGAACGATGTCTAGAGCGTGCAAAGAAATTATTATGTAGAAATGAATGGGTTCAGCCTTGCGGATGCCTAATTCACTGAACAGGTATGTTTTAGGACAATGTGATAAAGAGGCTAATGCCCCCAGCCAAAGATTACCACTTCCAAATCTCAAGATCCTGTATAAATGTGTTACCCTACATGGCAAACAGTCTTAGCAGATAAACATTAAGGATATTGAGAAGAGATATTATATTGGGCTTAATGTAACCACAAGGATTCTCATTAATAAAAGAAGCAGAGAAAGATTAAAAGAAGCTCCACTGCTGGCTTTGAAGATGGGGAAAGGAGCTATGAGCAGAGGAATGCAGATAGCCTCCAGTAACTGGAAAAAGCAAGGAAAGAGATACTCCTCCAGAGCCCTTAGAAGCAATGCTGCCCTGCTGACACTTGTTAGCTCAGTCAGATCCATTTCAAATTTCTGATGTCCAGAGCTAGAAAAGTATAAATTTCAATTGCTTTAGGCCAATAAAATTGGGATAGTTTGTTATAGTGACAACAGGAGCTAATGTGGGGACCTGCAATTAAAGAAGCACTGAAGACACAAAGGTGAACCAGATATCATCCCTAAATTAAGGAGGCTATTGTGCAGTGGTGAAGATGTGGATATACACAGTGATAATACAGCATGGAAAATATGTATCATTACTGTACAATGTGGTAGCAATATGCTTTGGAATCATCTAATTCTGGCTGGGAGAGGTGGGATAGGTTTTTCTACAAAAGATAATGCTTAAGATATAACCTGAAAGATGGGTAGTGATGAAGTTCAGGATGCGGTACCCCAAAATATGACACTTTGGCTTTTGAGAAAACAGCAGAAGCAAGAAGATCACTCTCACCTTCTCCTTGCCCTTCTCTCCTGAAGCAGGCCACAAAAGAATTCCCTAGCCATTTGAAAATGATACTTTTTTGTTAGTATTTGAGGGCCTGGGATAAAATGATATGACTTCAGAATATATAGCTAGATTAGTGTTTAAGTATGGATTGTAGTGGATAATTCATAGATTTTCTTGAGTTACCCTGATAGACAATCATATCATTTTCAAATAGAAATACATTTACCTCTCCTTTTCTAATTCTTATTTTTTTTTTTTTTGAGACAGAGTCTCCCTCTGTTGCCCAGGCTGGAGTGCAATGGCACACTTGGGGCTCACTGCAACCTCTACCTCCCAGGTTCAAGCAATTCTCCTGCCTCAGCCTCCCCAGTAGCTAGGACTACAGGTGTGTGCCACCATGCCCGGATAATTTTTGTATTTTTTTCAGTAGAGACATGGTTTCACTTAGTTGGCCAGGCTGGTCTTGAACTCTTGACCTCAAGCAATCCAGCTGCCTTGGCCCCACAAAGTGCTGGGATATAGCTGTGAGCCACTACGTCCGACCTCTTTTCTAATTCTTATCTCCTCATTTACTTTTGTTTAATTTCATTGGTTAATTCCTCCTCTAAAAGAGGATGTAAAAACTGATTCTACACGTATCCACCCTATTCAGAGAGGAAAGTCTTTATCCAACAAAGAAACAGAGATGTCCAGAAGAATCCGAACAAACAGGTCTTGCTAAGCTCTCCCCAGTTTAATACTATCAGATTATTCCCCTTTTGTCCTCCAATCATATTTCTCCATTTCTTCATTAAACTTGACATAAAAATAGACAGGTTTCCCTGTTTCTTTGGATTTTCATTTTTGAAGGCTCCCATGTCACATAAAACTTAAATACATTTGTATGCTTTTCTCTTGCTAAACAGTCCTTTTTATTCACTTATTTTTTCTACTTTTAGGTTCAGGGGTTACACATGCAGGTTTATTCTATGAGTAAATTGGACATTGCTGAGACTTGGTGTATAAATGATGTCACTGAATGTAGGCGGGACTTAGTAAAATAAGTAAAAATTAAACATTAAATTATCTTTTTTTTAAGAGTTCTCAGCCATGAACCTGATGGATGAGAAAAAAAGTATCTTCCTCTGTAAGCTAGATTCTGCCAGGCAAACAAGTGTGGGAAATTCATTCCAGACAAAAAGAAGAAATATCTGCAAAAGTAAAAAGACAGCCTGGAAAATTCATATTAAAGCGAATGTGTATTTGTTTAGCAAATCTCAATATTCCAGCAAAAGAAACTGAAAGGTTTTATAATGATTAGAAGTAGTTTTGGGGAGAAAATGTTTTTTTTTATTTAAGCTGAAGGCTTACGGCACCTTTTAGTTCTCATGGTAAAATGGTGGTGATATTCACATATTGAATTCATCTAAGCATATACAGTGTTTTATGCCCTGAACTACAAAATCAACTCTAGTCTCCAAACTAAAAATACAAATAAAATAAGGTAAGTTCAGTTCAGATTTATACTGAAATATTTAGGGAAATTAGCAGTTGAATTATTTGTCACTATCAGTTAGTCATTAGTTCTCTGTTAGGTCTGCACTATTTTTGATGGCACTGTGTTTTAAATTAATTGTATTATTCCTCTGGTCATAAAATTTAATGCTTGTACACAGGACAACAATAAATACTTTAAGAAATCAAATCATTAACCTGTGCAGTTGATTGCTGTACAGTAAGCATAATCTGATGTGGTTTTCTCTGACACATCAAAAAGGTTAATGGGTTGAATGGACTCTCTTAGATTCTTAAACTTGAAATGACCATGTGTTGCAATAACTTTTCCCTAATTTCACTAGCTAAAATTAAGTACAATGAAGTTGTGAAACATACACAACATGTGAATTGTGCCATGCGGGTGTAGGAACGACTACCATTTACTCAGCAATTTCTTTGATCCCAAGCACTATGCTGAGTAAGCTCTTAGATTAAAGCCACCACCACTTCCTCCTAAGACTGAATTGTGGTTCCAAGAATCTTCTTCCTTATGGTCTGGCTCAGTGTTTATAAATGAAGGCACTCACAAGAGATTTGGAAGATGAAAGCGAAGGAGAAATTATTCTTGAGAGGCAGCTGTAGCAAAGACACCTGGGCAGACAAGAGAGCCACAGCAGCTTCCCACCTGCTTTGCAGACTGAGACAACTGGTGAGATCTCGGAGCCTCAAGCATTGCAGCAGCTTCCTGGTAACATGGAGAAAACCATTTGGTTGGTTCAGGGCTTCCGGCTGAAATCTTTAGTAGCAACCTAATCTCTGGAGCAACTTCTCTGACCTCTACTCCTCTGAAATATATACATCATTAAACTCCTAAATATATATATTAAAGTACTTATACATGTATACCTGGAAACATAGTGTGACTTTTGACTAACAGGATGCTTACATATAATTTCTCAAATATCCTCAGCATCTCTATGAGGCAGGTGCTTTTTAAAAGAGATAACTAGGCTGGACATGGTGGCTTACACCTGTAATCACAGCACTTTGGGAGGCCAAGGCAGGCAGATCACTTGAGGTCAGGAGTTCGAGACTAGCTGGCCAAAATGGCGAAACCCCATCTCTACTAAAAATACAAAAATTAGGTGGATGTGCTTCCTTGAACCAGGAGGCATAGGTTGCAGTGAGCCGAGATCAAACCACTGCACTTTAGCCTGGGCAACAATGCAAAACTCTATCATATAATAATAATAAATAATAAATAAACAAAATAAAATAAAGTGGGAGAACTAAGATTATTGGACTCCTAACTGGTGGATTGCAAAACTGTAGATCCTAATCAGCCTGACCTCAGTCTTTGCTCTCAATTCCTATGTAGTCACATACTTCAGTTTTCTTTTTTTTTTTTTTTTTAA
>NW_016107327.1:12594869-12613694 GCF_001604975.1 Cebus imitator | reverse complement strand
GGTCAGTTGGGGGGAAATAGGGGAGGGACGGTGGGGGGTGGGGAATTAGCCTTTTTTAAAACAGTTTTCTAATACTCATATCCAGACTGTCTGAAAATAATATTGTTTTATTAATATATCATTTAAATGTTCTTAACTTCCTATTTATATATATTTTTATTTTTTGTATAGATGGGGTCTTGCTATGTTGTCAAGGCTGGTTAAAAACTGCTGGCCTTAGCCTCCCAAAATACTGGGATTATAGGTGTGAGCCACTGCACGTGGCCCCCTTAGACTCCTATTTAAAAAATAGTAAAATAAAATGTCCTTAGCTTCCTCATAAAAATAGCCCTCTACTCCACCCACCCCCCACACACATACTTCTTTACTTCTTTATGAAGAAAACTGAAGCAATCAGCAGAGCAGTTCACATTCCCACTACCTCAGCTGTACCTAGCTCCCCTTCCTTACTTTTAGTATGGATATCAATCTAAAGCCAAGTTTTCCACTTGTTCAGTGGAAGATTTTTCTTTCTTTTTTTAAAAAATTATACTTTAAGTTCTGGGGTACATGTGCAGATCATGCAGGATTGTTACATAGGTATACACATGCCATGGTGGCTTCCTGCATCCATCCCCCCATAATCTACATTAGGTATTTTTCAAACTGCATTTGCTATTTAAGTACAGTGTTCCAGAAATTCTCTACTGTTTTTCCCACTTCACCTTTTTTCCCCTCTCCACTGCATTCTGCCCACCAACATTCAAACATTCCTTTCACTCCATTTATCACTCCAGTTAATTGGAATAATCTGATCATAGATTTTTTTCTTTCTTAATAATAAAAATGGATGAATGACATATGAAGATTTCTATGTTATTACACTCTTGCAAACCTTGGTTAAAAATAATCATTATCCACTTTATATATAGCGGGATTTATTATGTTATTATTTTAAAGGAATGTGTTATTCTTTGTTTTAGTGAAACTGGCTTTACTAAAAACAAAATATAGTGACTTGGGTGCTGTTCCTTTTTTTCTTATTTCTTTGTGTCTTTAAAAATTTTTATTTTTTAAATTGACAAACAATTGTATATATTATTGGGGTACATAGTGATGTTTTGATGCATATAATGTATAGTAATCAGATAATGATAGCACATCTATCATCTCCAACATGTATCATTTCTTTATGTTCAGAATGTTCAATATCTTCTTCTAGATACTTGAAACTATATAATATAGTATCGTCAACTATAATCATTCTACAGTGGTATAGAACACTAGAATCTAGTCCTTCTAGCTAGTTATAATTTCTATAGATGGAAAAGTATGTATACATTTGTGATGTTTTTGTCTTTTAAAATTTGGTAGCAGTCACTTTTAAATTGTATTCTTTTTAGAATTCTTCTAATTCATTTATGTCTACTAACTTTATATTTTCCTTCTACTTTATGTTTCCTTTGATCTTTAACTTCTTAAACTGGATACAATTAAATTTTAAACCCTCTACTCATATTCCAGTTAAGGATATAAATGTTTCTTGATATACTACTACTACTGCATTCCAGTATTTCAGAAATGTATGCTTTTAATTATTTTTCCATTCTAAGGCTGGTCTTGAACTCCTGGGCTCAAACAATCCTCCCACTTGCAAAAATGCTGGAATTACAGGTATGAGCCACCATGATCAGTCATTCTAAGATACTTTTAGTTTCCACTTTAAATTCTTATTTAATTGCCAGGTGATTTAGCAGTGTGTTTTTAAAGTCTAACACTTCTTTTAATTTATCTGACTTCTAACTTAATTGCATGACATCAGAATAATGTGGGATGCATGACCATTTGAAAAGTTTGAAATTTACCACTTGGTAGGTAGTCCATTTTTTGTAAATGTCCCATGTACATCTGAAAACAATCTCTACTTTAATAGTTGACTATTAAATTTTTTATGCATTTCTTACATCTACATTATTACGTACAATTTTTAATACTGCAGTTTGATACAAAATTGTAAGAGGCATATTGAAATATCTCACAATGTCAATCAAATGTTTCCTTATTTTGAGTTTATCTGTTAAACAGCTTGAGATACAATTAATATACTATACATTTTATTCATTTAAAGTATACAATTCAATCGTTTTTAGTATAGTCACAGTTATCTACAAATATTCAGTTTTAGAATTGACTCAAAATGAAACTGAGTCCCCCTTCCCTTTAGCTAT
Source organism: Cebus imitator (assembly GCF_001604975.1). Taxonomy (NCBI): domain Eukaryota; kingdom Metazoa; phylum Chordata; class Mammalia; order Primates; family Cebidae; genus Cebus; species Cebus imitator. Next base: position 12,611,487 of record NW_016107327.1, on the reverse strand, counting down.
TATTAGTCCCTATCCCCACCTGTCTCCACCAGCCCTGAGCAACCATTAATCTACTTTTTGTCCTTCTAGATTCTTCCTACTGTGGGTGTTTAATGTAAATTGAATCATATAATATGAGGTCCTTTGTGACTAGATTCTTTCATTTAGCATAATGCATTCAAGGTTTATTCATGTTGTAGCATGTATAAGTACTTCATTTTTCTAGATGACTAAGAACACTTCATTGTATGGATATACCGCCTTTTAAAAATCCATTTATTATCTGAAGAATATTTGAGTTATTTCCACCATTTGGCAATTATGAATAATGCTACTATAAGTATTTGTATACGTGTTTTTGTGTGGACATATGTTTCATTTCTCTTGGGTATGTACCTAGGAGTAAAATATTTGGATAATATGTAACTCTATGTTTAATAATTTGAGGAACAACCAAACTGTGTACCAAAACAGCTGTGTCATTTTACATTCCTAACAGCAATGGATGGTGATTCCTGTTCCTTCAGATCCTTTTGTATACTTATTATCTGACTTTTTATTCTAGACATCCTAGTGTGTGTGAAGTGATACCTCATTGTTCTTTGATTTATATTTATATTTCTTTGATGGCTAATGATGTCAAGCTTCTTTTCATGTAGTTATTGGCCATTTGTATATCCTCTTTGGAGAAATGTCTATTCAGATTCTTTACCCATTTTCTAAAGAGGGCTTTTTGTGTTCTCATTATTGACCTACCAATTTCTTTTTATATTCTTGATATAAGTCTTTTATCAAATATGTGACTTGCAATTACTTTCTCACATTTTGTGGGTTGTCATTTTACCTCCTGATAACATACACTTTAAAGCACACAATTTTTAAATGTTGATAAAATCTAATTTATAGAATGTTTTTTTTTTTTGTTGTTACTCATGTTTTTGGTGTCATATCTAAAAATCCCTGGCCAGATCCAAAGCCATAAAAGTGTACCCTTATGCTTTCTTCTAAGAGATTTGCAGTTTTCACTCTTACATTTAGATCTTTAATCCATTTGAGATGATTTGTATATGGTATTAGATAAGGGTCCATTTCATACTTTTGGTTAGGCTAACACATTTTGAGGTTATTTTGTTTGATATATACAAGTTTAGGATTTTGTTAGCTTCCTATTGAACTGAAGTTTTTATTCATATGGAGTCACCCTACATATCCTTAATTATGCCTTTTACTAGCACAGCCTATGCTGTCTGGTGCAAATGTGACAACTCATACTTTTTTATAAACATATTTATTGGATGTATCTTTTTACCCTTTTAATTCCAACTTTTCTGGTTTTTTTTCAGTATTTTAGTTGTGTCTTTTTTATGCATTGCTACATTTTTAATATTTGATTTGAAAATCTCTGTCTTCTAACTTTTCAGCTTAGTGCATTTATATTTATTGTGACTATTAGTATTTTTATCTTAATTACATTGCCTTCTTTTGTTCTTTTCTATACTTACTAGTTTTTCTATGGTTCTCATTTCTTCTTTTTTGGCACTTTGTTAGAGTCAATTCATGTTGATTTGTTTGGTGTTTTAAAAATTTAATTATATTATCATTATTGTTTGTACATTGGTTTTCTTATGTCATGAAGGTAGGATTTGCACGTCTGATTTACTAAATTATCTCTAGAACCTGAAATAATGCCTGCCATTTGTTTCAAATAAATATTTACTTACAGATTGTTGCCTAGAAAGCATTCTGCTGGGGTAGTCAATTGTTGGTTCTCTTTCTACTCAAAGGGCAAAATTAGCTTGATACTTTGTTAAGCAACAACTATTTTAGGATGGATGAGCAAGACCTCACATTTAAAAAGAAAGAAAGAATAATAGTTATGCATTCCTTTATATTTCATAAATTAGTGTATCTGTATTTTATAGCAGTTTGAAAATACACTATGACAGAAGCGATTATATATTTTAATTTTTCATTTATCCCTTTTTACATGTGAGAAAACTGAACCAAAGTAAGATAATGCAGATATCTTACATCATATAGCAAATGCTGGGGATGTCCTAATTTATAGCTGGGAAGTTCAGTATTAGCTTTACTTTTTAACTAAGTTGTTCCTTTTTATTTAAAAATAAAACAGGGGTGCTGATCTACAATAATTGCAGATAATAATCTCTGTGAAGTCACTGGTGAATATCACCTTCCAAAAATCGTAGTGCAATGATTTCCATGACTTCACTCCAAGCACTCAGATGATAAAGAGTCTAGTGTTGGTGAAAAAAAAAAAAAAAAAAAAGAACAAATGTAAATCTCTCTCCCAAAAGAAATAAAATGTCTTTTGTATAATTTTCCATTTTGCACTTTTGACTTCATTAAAATTGTATACTGATCCAATCACTTGGTTTTGTTAATAGTTCCACAGAGGAATGGTAGTTGCTAGAGCATGACCACCACAATCCATTTTCTCTGATTACTGTTTTGCAAGCTGCTAATTTGACAGCTTTTGCTGAACATAGGCTCATTATTTTGTGTCATTGTTTTGGGAAAAGGAGTATCAAATGAGCAGTAAAGTAACTTACAAAGGAAGTATGCAGCTAAAGATAGGTTGGGGGATGGATAGTCTTGGGCATAGTGAGAAAACAGCTAAATTGAAATGGGAAGGAGTGAACTGCTTGACCCCTATAAGATATCTATTCATCCTTCAAGACTCAAAACTATAATGACCCAACCCCCATTTCAATCAAGATGAATCTGTCCATTTTCTCTTTTGTGCTCCAAGTATATTTCTATATCGGTGTCAATATCTGTATATTATCTAGATATGTTTTAGAGTCTCACATATATAGCACTCTTATTTGTTTATGTTTGTACCTCTGTTCTAGACTCTGTTTTTGTCACCCAGTTGCTTTAGGGAAAAAATCAAACAAAAAATCTATTATTGTCCACAAGGTCTTGCAAACCAGACCTCTACCTAACTCTCTAGTCTCAATTTGCTGCTTTCCCCTTTACTATACTCATCAGCTATACTGTACCTATTAAGGCTTCTCAAATGTGCCATATTGCCTCTTGTTTAAGGGCTCTACAGATGCTATAATCTCTTCATGGCCAGACAGATACATTGACTTGCCTTTACTTGTTCTTTCTTCCATTAACTTCTATTTATCATAGATATCAGCTTAAAATCATTTTATCAGAGAAGTATATGTCACATCTGCTCATTTCCACAAGATTAAGTCTCTGACAGTAGTTTCCTTTACAATATTAGTCACATTGCAACTCTGTGTTCAATGTCTAGTGCCCACTAGATTTTGGGCTCTAAGTCTAGTGCCCATTAGATTTTGCTCATTTGAGCTACCTGGAGATATTTATCACTGTAAGTTTTCTTACAAAGCATAATTAAAAGTATCCCTTAAGAGTGGTATGTGTGAAAATTTCTTAGAACAAGCTGCTTCCAGTCTTGGTCACCTGGTAACAGTCTACTGTCTTCTTCACCCCTACATTCACAGTAGTTCCCATTCTATCTTTGCTTCAATATATTATATCTTCAATATATTTTCTCTTAACTGTGTACCTCTATTGTATTTATTTCTTCTGCTTAAATGTCCTTCTCCTGCATTTTGATTTTTTTTTTTACTCGTCCTTCAAGATCCAGCTCAGGCTTCCGTTTTCCTGCAGTCTTTTGTAGCCTTCTTTCTCCCTTATCTTGGCTTGTACCCCTCTTCTGTGTTCCCATTGCACATTATACAAACAACCCAGCCTAGCCTCTGCCACACAGAAGTGCAGCTCTAAGCTCTGTACACCCCTTGCAAAACTGTGGTACCTCATAGACAGAAATCGTATTTGTTTGTGTTCCATCATATGATCAGAAAAAAATGCATCATAGCTGAACACAGCATACATGTCCCAAACTACTGTTGACATAATTCGGTTTTTAAAAATCTTTCAAAAGTGATATTTGGATGGTAATAAAGATGCCCCTACTCTATATTAAAGCTTGCCGTAATCATTTACAGAATAGAACTAAATAAGAAAAGGAAATGTGATTAATAATGTCCTTTTACAGTAAGGCTGTTATGATCTTTCTGATAATACCAAGTAAGGGATCTCTCCTCTTCAAGCTGCTGATTGAAGAAAGTTCCATAAAATGCTTAAAGATGAGATTTTTAAAATTTGAATTTAATGATGACATGAAAAGGCTTCAACCAACTGATTAATTCAGAAGGAAAGTAAATTTAAAGAAAACAAGTTGTTCAACAATATTTATGAAATATTACATACACATATATACACATATACAAATATATACACACATATACAAATGGGTTGATTTTTTAATCCTTATTTAGTGTTTTTCTCTACCTTATTTATTATTTTAATTAAAATATTAGAAACCAAAAGAAACAGGCAGAATCTAATGTAAAAGTAAAGCACAGTCATTTCATTTAGATCGGAGCAGCTCTTGCTAAATATAAAGCCCTTGAGATCCTAAAGCAATGTCCAAGTAAATGAACAGAGGAAATAAAGCCACTGGCAGCTCTACAAAGGGGCAGTAAGAATGACTTTAGGATTCACGCTATTTGTATCCCCTGATAACCCTGTCATCTCAGTCACAGTGCTTGCTAGGCCCTGGCAAGGCAGATGGAAAAGTAAGTACAGGGTGAGACAGTTACATTCAGCAGACTGTTACCAGGTGACAAAGACTGGCAGCAGCTTGTTCTAAGAAATTAATTTCACTCTTGAGGGATAGTTTAATTATGCTTTGTAAGAAAATTTAGTGATAAATACCTCCAGGTAGCTCAAATGGGCAAATAATATTGGGAAAGGAGAAAAATCCATCTATTTCCACACAATATTTATCAGAAAGATCATAACAGCCTCACTGTAAATGGACATTATTAATCACATTCCCTCTTTTCACTTAGTTCTATTCCGTGAATGATTATGGCAAGCTTTAGTATTGAGTGGGGACATCCGAATATGCCTCTTAAAAGATTTTTAAAAATAGAATTCTTTCAACACTATTTTGGGACATATATGCTATGTTCAGTTATGATGCATTTCTTTTCTGGTCAATAAATTCTCACTTACCCCTCCTTTCCCTTTGAGTCAGAGTACAGTTCCCCACTCCTCTTTAGAATTAGCCATGTGATTTGTTTTGGCTAAAGGAATGTGAGCAGGAAGTTATCTGAGCAGAGTCTTCAAAATGTGTTAGAACATTTTGGTTTGCCCCTTGGCTTCTGCCATTTCTATGAGTTTGTGCTTCAAATAACTGCTGATCCTGGAATGCTATGTAGCAAATCTGAACCTAACCTTCAGTCTGGAGTCAAAGCCAGCCAGACCACAGACTGAAGCACAGTTTATCAGCCAGCTCCAGCCAAGATTAGCAAAACCTTAGCTGGGCTGCAGACCTATGAGTGTGACAACAAATGCTCATCTTTGCAAGCCATTTAGTTTGTTACACAGCAGCATTTTTGTGTACTAAATTAATTATATAGTAACAAAACAAATGAACAAGGGCAACAATAACAACAAAAATGGATATTTTAACATCATCTCATTATTCCTATCTCTTATTTTTGTCTCTGAGTTTACTCTCATGACTTACTTTTCCATGATTTCTTAATATAGTATTGAGCTAGATAGCTTAACTATATATTATCTTTGTTTACTGAAAAAGACTACTTTTTTTTTTTTTTAAAGACAGGGTCTCACCATGTTGGTCAGGCTGGTCTTGAACTCCCGACCTCAGGTGATCCACCCGCCTTGGCCTCCAAAGTGCTTGGATTACAGGCATGAGTCACCACGCCCGGCCAAGACTACATTTTTAAAAAGACCACATGCTGGAAAAAGATATTTGTTACCCTTATAGCCAACAATGGAATACTAAGTGGAATACATTAAGAATTTCTACAAAGCAATAAGAAACGCAAAATCTATTCAAGAGAAAATGGGTAAAAGATGTGCCAGTGCAATGCACACAAAGGGGAACATATGTAATCAACACATGTTCAATCTCATTAGGAATCTGTAACATAAGAGATTAAACCATTAGATTAGTAAAACCAAAGTGATCAGGCAGCACCATGTGTTGATGGGTACATGGAGTAACGAAACTTCTCATGCTAGCCTGATGACACATAGTTGTGAAGAACAATCTAGCAGTCTCTAGAAATACAAATATGTACACAGCTTAGGATCTAACAATTCTGGAGTGTAGGGCATCTCTTACATGTGTAAACATAGAGGCATGTTCAGCATTACACAGAAACATTATTTTAAAGAAAACATATCTGGAGAAAACTTAGTTGTCAAACAAGAAGCAAAATAAGGAATTGTTACACTCATACAGTAGAATACAGCAGTATGCAAAATTAAAGAACTACAGCTGTGCATGTCAACCCAAATGAAGTTCGTAAAATCTCTGAGCATTTAAAAATGTGTTTTCATTTAACCTGAGATAATTTGCAGATTTTCTGATCCTGGAAAAGGATCACAAAAAGATTTCTTCACTTTTCTCACACCTAGGCTTGAAATTTAGGTTTGTCAGTCATGATAAAAATGGAACAATATTTCTTTTAATTGCCTATTTTAACGTCTAAGGATGTAAGATAGATGGGCAACATATTGTATCAGATGGACTGTTTTTAATAAAACTAATAGACATTTAAAAACATTCAATACAATTGGAAACTCTCATTACACCTACATTTTCCATCTATAGTAGTTTTGTATTGTGCACTATCTAGGTAAATATCCACAATTACATAACTGCTGTTTTTCTTGTCTATTGTGCTGAACCCTGGGCATCATTTAGCATAAGTAGGACACACCCTTGCAACCTTTATGCTTTTCCTCATAGTCCCATAGATATCTCTCACAATAACTCTATTATAAAGTAAAATGTGCTTTTCTTCTTACTCCTATGCTGCTTATCAGTATCTAAGCAAGGGATGCAGTCTCTCTCTCCTCTGGTTCTGACTCACCATCAGTTCCCAAGTGATTCTCTGTTCCCCATTCTAGCTGTCTTGCACATTCTTCTCTGTCATTATCTTGCCTTCAGTTTAAACTTAGAGGCTGTTGGTGTCCAGACAAACACATTCTTTCCTGACTTTGAGAGGTACAACCCATCTCTATGCAAGACATGATCTTTATGTCATCTTAGCCACAATTCTAAGTCACAGTGCCTGCTGGGCACTGACAAGGCAGATGGGAAAGTATTAAGCACAAGGTGAGATATTTACATTCAGTAGACCGCTACCAGATGATCAAGACTGGCAGCAGCTTGTTCTAAAAAATTAATTTCACATATACAATTCTTGAGGGATACTTTATGCTTTATAGAAAATTTACAGTGATAAATATCTCCAGGTAACTCAAATTGGCAAATAATTTTCTACAGAGTAACCCTTTGCTCTTCCAAAGTCTTCTATTATTACTGATAACAAATGAGAAGAGCACTGGTGCTACCTGTTCTGAAGATAATTCTCTGCTTATTTTCAAAGTATCACCAATTTTTTTGTATAAAAGAGCGGGAGATGGTTCTCAATAGTGGGGATAAATCTTGTTAGCCTCCCCAGTACATGCCGGGTTCGTTACCCAGGACAACAGTCCATTTTCTGGCTAGGCCTATACTACGTACAGCCATCTTTGCCTATGTCATGTTGGTGAGAACTCCAAGGCATAATTTTATGGTTGCCACTTTAAGGAAGAGAGGAAAGTAGGTAAGGACAGTGGCTTTCAGTAGTAAACCAATTTTCTAACAGTTTTTGATCAAAGTATTATCACTGTCTAAGATTTATTTTCCTTTTGCCTCCACTAGAAATATGTGCTTTTAAGATGACAGATGCCATGCAGAATCCTGTGATGAGAGGGTCACAGAAACATCTCACTTAGCACGAATGTGTGATTAATTTTCCTTCTACATTTATAAGACAGAGCAGTCAAGGCAGTTCTAAAATAGCAACAGGGTGATTACAAGGTGACTGAGTAAACAATGCAATAACTCTCAGTGGAATTTAATCTCTTCATATGTTCTGCTAAAAAGTCCAGTTTTTGGAAGAATACCATGCACCCAAAAGCGGTACTGTTACCATTAAAGCTACCACAAGGAAGGAAGAGTGAAAGGAGATGGCCTGGTTCTGAAGCACTGACGTTGGTTCCATTCACTAACTATATGTACCTTCAATTACTAATATGTTGGAGGTTTTCCAGGCACTTTGGGATGTAAAGTCAAAAATGTGATTTCCTTAGTTACAAAACTATATGTTTAATGAAATTTTAAAAATCTGCTAATGCATTTTTTTCGAAGACTTTAAAATACTAATGATTTATTGAAATGTATTATGTGTCTAGGGCTTTACATAGGCAATTTTATTTTTATAAATGTATATATAGTATCATTAAGAGCTGATTATTGACTGTATATTTTAAAGATTTGAGAAAGCAAGACTCAGGTTAAACAACTTGTTCAACATCTCTAATTAGTCAGTGATAGTGCTGGAATTTGGATGTGTGTGAGTTGAAAAGTTTGTTTTGCTAAGCAAAGCCCAGGGGCTGTCTTCAAGGGGAAGTCTAGGAGTCTATCATAAGTATATGTTGACATTATATAGAACTCAACTTGTGATCAAATATGTCAGCCAACATGAAGGAAACAGGTATTACTAGAGGTTGATTCTTAAAAGAAACATGGCCTGGGCTTAGGAGCTATATATTAAGGAGAGGTGGCATCTATGTGGTTTATGAACCAAACAGTATCCTTCAAAGTAAAAATGAATATATATGTATATGGTCTTCACTACAGAATGAAGTCGTTCTTTCTGATGGAGCTGCGGATGTGGCCAGAAGGGGATGCGTGTGCAACTTTGCAAATGCGATTAACCACTAGGTGGCGCCGAGTCTACAGAGCCAGGAGGGAAGTCTGAGCTAAGTTCCGGGGGATAAATTGATAAATTTCTTGGCTGGGTGTGAATGAGCACCTCTTTTCTTGTACATGTCCCTACTATAAATGTATGCCACATGTTTGATCCTAAATCTTACTTTACATCAGTTGCTGTTTATATTATGTTCCAAGCCTCCCCTGCTGGTTGAGTGACATTTTTGAATAGGACATGACAGAACTTGGGTAGAAGGTAAAGGATAATGTTGGCAGTTGATGTGGCCCACGTGTACTGTTCTGATAATATGGTATCCTTAAACACAGTTATTGACTCTCCTTCAGAAATAACTACATTGCAATAACCAGCTCCTGCACAGAATTGGATGAATGAGAGAATTAACTGTCCTACTGAATATAACTGAATCTCAGAATAAAACCCTGCTTTGTTATTGCTCACACAGGTCCATTTGTTAACATTGCATTTTGGATGAAACAATGTTTCTAAACCAGTTAAATTTAGTGAAAAAGAGGAAGCTTCAATGAATGGAGCGCTTTCTTTTCCTGCCCACATAGAGAGAGCTTGAAAACAAAGAGAATATTTATGAACATAGCAAGGTAATATTTCAAATAGATGTCAGAGAGAAAATTTCACTTTTCATAGGAAGTTACACGTGTTAGTTAAAGCTTAAAACTCTTCAAATGTAAATCAGATTGATGGGAATTTAATTTATTGTGAAGAAACTAAAGGTCAATTATGAATGGAGTATATTGGATTACATTCTTAGTACTCTTTCAACATGAGATAGGAGTATAGTTGAAAATAGATTTAATGAATCAATCATTTAATAAGAACTTACTGTTTTTTAAATAAATAAATAGTACTGTAGTGGTATAGGACCTAGAGCTGATGAATTCGTAATCTCAATTAACAGATTAGATACCACAGGAAAGAAAATGTAACCATTCATCTAAATCTTTCAACACCTTGTCAAGCGCAATTCCAAATAGCTATTCTCCTCTTGTTAGCCTTGCCTCCTGAGTGCTTTTCTTCTTGGCTTCTTTGCTAGAGTCTGATGACTTCTTGAGAGCTGACCACTGCTAATTCTGTACACTAAGTCCACCCAATTCAACCATTCCCTCATTCTCCAAATTTTATCTTGGGCAACCCTAGTATTCCTATAGCTACTCTAATGCAGATCTAGTGCCAGCCACTTTAAGAAGGGCTGACAGATAAATTTTAGGCTTATAAACTCTTTTCTCTTCCTGATGGAAATCTAGGCTTAGAGTTATACAGGGAATACCAAGCCCATAATTTCCTAAAATTTTTGTGCAATAAAAATGTATTGCAAAATATTGGGTCCAGGATTCAATTAAGTTTTGGAAAATCTGCAAATCATATTTCCATCTCCGAAATATACAAAACCCTTTAGCAAACGAAGCATGCTTGGAAGTGCTGTAGTAATGAAGCCTGGTGTTGCCTAAACTTATTTGAACGCCACACTTTACAAATAACTATTTAGTGGCAGTTAGGGACTCAACAGACTGGACAGTGAAACAACCAGAGGGCTGACTTGCTGGTTCAAGGAAATGTTTAATGGTTAGAATAGAAAGTTTTATCCTTGAACTACTTACACTACCTGGCCCATGTTGTCCATGAGTCTGAGTGGGATGCTCTTCCAGAAGTTCCCCCTTTGCCTTAAAGAGGAGGGCTTGGTTCTGTCTGCAAGCAGTCCTAGAGCTGGCTTATTTGGGTGGAAAGCCAACCAGTTTTTGTTTTCTGTAGGAATACAATTGGAGGTGCCTGGGCAATGGGTTACCTAAATATCATTAGCTATGAAAACTTCTGTCTTGTTTGTGGCCTAAGCAAATTAATAAACATAAAGCAATGATCATCTCATGGGATATAATCATACATAGAGCAAAACATGTTTATAACTCATTGTCTTCATCTGTCTCCTACAGATTTAATAATACAGAAATCAAATCTACCTAATTTATTAACAAATTTAGTGCCATTTCTTACTAAATGTATGTGCTTTTAAACATTTGCCTTATAGTGTATACTTCCATCTTTTGCAAATTTCATTTGGCATATCAGAAGTTTCTCATATCATTCAATGGTTTTTGATATTGCTGATATGATTGGCTACGTAATATTCCTACCTGATATTTCTTTAACCTTTTCAACTGTTATTAGACACTTAAGTGATTTCCATGTTTTTATTATGATGACATTTCATCTTTTAGTGTGAAATAGTTTCCCAGACAATTCTTTCTAGTTGGAAATACTTATTGATAAGTATGGTAATCATATTATCATTGTAAAAATAGCTAATGTTAATTGAATGTTCATGGTCTGCATTTTCTCATTTAATTCTTTCAACAACACTGTGAAGTAGGTGGTATTACGATCTGCATATTACAGTTAATAAAAATGAGCATAGAGATGTTAGGAATCTGACTGGGACTAGACGCTGGTCCTCAGTTTTAATTCCTTGCAGTTTTTTTTCAAATTTAACTACAGAATAATGCTATGCACTGTTCTTATTTTCAATTGTTTAACTATATGCTATCTCTCTTTTCTTTTGAGAGATTTTAAAACCTGTTCTTTTCTTTATTCTAAAGTCTCAGAATAACGTGGTTTAATAGGTATCTGCTTTCATTCATTGATTTCAATAAATGATGGATCATTTAAATTTGAAAACTTTTCTTCTTTCATTATGGAATAGTTTATTACTTCATTCAAAGATTGCATTCTTTCCATTTCTTCCCAGTCTCTTATTATGGAACTCCCATTATGAAGCTGCTGTACTTTCTGAGAAATATTAAATTTATTTTTATCTTTTTCTATCATCCCTTTCTTTATGTTTTTGTTCTAATTTCAGGAGAATTATGTTGAAAATATTCTAATGGCTTCCATTAAAATTTTTAAAATTTTAGCTTCAATATTTTAATTACCATGAGTCTTTTTTAAAATTACATGTTATTCTCATTTTAAAGATGTGCTATTCTTTAAAATTATGCTTATTAATAATAGTTTTCATAAAGCTTGCTTTGGACTATTTATCTTCTTGCTCAAAATAATTCTTTTCCTGTTTATTTTGGCCCTTGGCCTTGATTTTGGGGACTTGTTGAAATATCTTGTGCCACTTGCCTTCAAATGCCTATTTGAATGAGGCACTAAAGACTCCATGGGAGATCTAGGTGTAGGGCCAGGACTTCCCAGTCAATAAACAGCATTGTAAAGTGACCTAACAGTCACTTCTCGCTTTAGGTGACTCCAAATGTCAGAAGTAAGAAACATCTTTCTCTAGAGCAGTCTTTCCAGAAAATAGTCTGACGTGTTTTTGCCCTGGTGACTGAAAGGGCATAGTTCTGATGTCCCCGGTTCTTAGAGAAATGAGTTTGAGAGTCTCATGATTCATGTGCCCATTTTTCCCTGGATCCCAGTATTGTCAATCAACCTCAGCTCCATCCTTTAAGTATCTTGAGTTTAACTTCTCCAGAGAATAGACATCTGCCACCCTCAGAAGTGGAAGAAAGAGGGTCATCAGGCTGCTCACTTAATGAGTCGGTGATCTGAGGCTTCATCTTTGCTGTAGACAGCCTACCCTCACTTAGATTTGAAATCTAAGCCTCAGGACCCCTCACTTACCTCTTGATGCATCCACATTTTAAGTTGTTTTGGGACCCTTTGGAGTACATTGAGGCTTTTAGCATGATCTACAGATATGTTTTTAAGGTTTCTCTGCTCTGCTAGTTAGATAAGAAGTTATTTAAACATGGAACTACTATATAGATTTTTTCTTCTTTTTCTAATAGTTAAAGGAAATGGTCTAATAGTTAGAGGAAAGGTTTTTAAAAATAATTTATATTCTGAACCATAAAAAATTTTTGCTCCAGAGTTCCTAGGGATTTCTACTTATTGTTGGACAGGCTTGTTGCTAAGACAACCTCACTCACTCTATCTACCATCCTTTGACCAGATAAGAGAAAAAAATGTCGATTTTGTACTCTGGTGAGAATTAACAGAAAAATAATTTTATGGCTGAATTGGAAGAGCAAAATTGAAAAATGAAAACTGATGAAGGAAAGACACCAGTGATAGGAAACTCTATTTTTCATGGCTTTACATAGTCTAGTGGGTGGGTATACAACTGGCCCTTGCCAACACTGGGAATTGGTCAGACATTATTCAACAACCAAGTCAATCTGTTTTTCCCTGCTTCCTCTTAGACCTACTCTAAAGCAGGTACTAAAGACTATCAAAGGCCAAAGTTAGCCCTGACCAGCACATCAGTAAAATTTTTAAAGAGACAGTCAACAAATCTATTAGCACACTGAAGCCTTTCACAAGTGGCTAGAGAACCCATCCCTATATAGTAATAAATAAAAACCATTGGCAAGTATCTGTGTTGCAATGATTTGCTGGCTAAAGCATGTTAAATGACAGCATTTCCCCAACCTTACCTTGACTTTAATTTATATCCCTGTAACAAGCATAGGTTTTGGAGCCAAAAAATTGTATAAAGAGCCAAATTCTCCTGCCACTTAGAAGTGCTGCCACGTGAATTAATGATTATTTCTGAGCTTCAGTTTACCTCAACGTGGTAATTGAGAATAATAACAGTGTTCCATTGTGTCCTCTGAATTTCTTACTCCAGCATCAGCACACCCCCCTTTATTCCCAACCCTTTCTTTGAAAGTTCCCTCCACTTCCTTGCCCTAACTGGATGCTGGCGAATCCCCTGAGACCGCTTCCCATCAGGCAGAAGGTATTTATTTTCACACATTCCTAAAAGCTCACACCTGGCATGTGAAGTGAGCAACTTCCTGCTTTCCACAAGCACTACGCACGTCATTACCTCTCCCCTTACTCATAGAAGGTTTCACTACTTGAGATCTATTCCATTAGCATTTAACACTTCACTCCCTCATCATTACTGGCTTTTACTGACCTCCTTGTCATTTTCTTTCCGTTATTGATGTTTTAAAGACCTGGGTCACAATCTCCTCATCACATTTTTACTGACAGGATGTTGAGTTATTTTAATATTTACAAGAACAGCTCTCCAGTACTCCGACTTCTCAACCCCTTGAGCCCTGTCTCACTCCAACACCATTTTGATGAATCTCTGAGGATGCTTTTAATTGCTTTTCAGCCCAGCCAGAAAAGAGGCTAGTGCTTGAGGAAATGTGGATGAAAGCCAATGACAGTCACTGCTTTTTGCCAAAATTTATGTGTTAAATGCAGAAAAAGATTCCAAAAGTAAAAGTAATTTTAAATCAAGATTTTTTTCTTCAATGATAAGTATTCTATTTTTGACAGGTCCTACAATCTGAAGGCAGGTTTAAGAACTGTCTGCTCACACAAAAGCACTGAACTGTGAAGCAAAACTAGTGTCTTTCTGCGAACAGAATACATTTTGTGAGGTTTCATAGAGACCCAAATTTATCTCTTTAATAATCTCATGGAGTAAAATTGTATAGAATATTCTGAAGTTCTAAATATATGTACATTACCTTATGAATTTCTCAAAACAGCCTGTAGTTTTCTTTTATAGTTGTGTCTATGCCAGGTTTTGGTATCAGGATGATGTTGGTCTCATAGAAAGAGTTAGGGAGGATTCCCTCTTTTTTTATTGTTTGGAATAGTTTCAAAAGGAATGCTACCAGCTCCTCTTTGTACAACTGGTAGAATTTGGCTGTGAACCCTGCTGGACGTGGACTTTTTTTATTATAATATAATATAATATAATATAATATAATATAATAGCTAGGCTATAATTGCTGCCTCAACTTCAGACCTTAACTCCAAGCTGCAATCAAGTAAAACAAAGATATATAACAAAAAATGCATGTAGCATTCCCTTGGCATCTGTAAATCTGGTGTCTCCTGTTTTGATTTATCTCAAGCCACCTACAAGTTCTATAACATATTAATTAATTTGCATAGTGGTTAATGACACCTACCCAATAGAGCTGTTGTAACAATTAAGTGCAGTAATAAACATGAAGAGAGTTGTCAACTTTGAACTTTGAGTATGTCAGACAGTTGTGCAGAAGTGGTCTCTTGAGGTTGAATGAGCTGAGCACATCACCAAGAGCCACTTCTCAAACACCTCTCAAGAACCCAAGAATTCCTACATTTTACCTTCAAATTATACCTGAATTCAACTGCTTTTTCTTGCTTGTAACACAACCACTCTTAATAAGGAAGAACTTGTATCTCACCTGGACTGCTGCAGAAGCTTCTCAATAGGCTTTGTCTCCTGCTCACAAAATGTCTGTTTTCCAGATAGTAGCTGTAGTGATGCATGTACAAATGTAAATCCGATTACATCACCCCCACACAACACACACACACACACACACACACACACACAGAGCAATATCCAGTAGTCACATCCTACCACACTAAGAAAAATCTTCTAGCTCTTTGTCCTGACTGAGGACTTCTACCTGATCCGGCCTCTGGCTACCTTTCCATTCTTATTCCCTGTCACTTGTCACATCTGATACCTTATTGTATATATAAACTTATATATATTGTGAAACCTGTCATTAGACAAATATATATGTATATATATGCATATATAGATGTATACATATATATACAGTACTTATATATAAATTTTATATATGTAAATATATAGGTATATATACACACATATGTGTATATATAAACATATATAAATATATGTATGTATATATATACATATATATACAGTACTTATATATAAATTTTTTTATATATACACACATATGTGTATATATAAACATATATAAATATATGTATGTATATATATACATATATATACAGTACTTATATATAAATTTTTTATATGTAAAATAAAGTGATATTATATACACACACATTTGTCGTCTCTCTTATCCACTAGAATGTAAAATTCATTGGGGCAGGGTGTTTTTGTGTTTTTTGTTTTTTACTGCTGTCAATCTATTGCATAAAACAATGCATGGCACACAGGAAGCACTCAAAACATAGGTGTTGAATGAATGAATGAGTCTCCTGGGTCCATTTCATTTGCTGCGACTCAGCCATATTCTCTTGTGGTTACATTCTGGGTCCAGCTATCACCAGAAACCATTTCACTTCAAACCATAAATGTCCTATTGATATCGCTCATTTTCTCAAATAGTCTCTTAGAAACACCACTTCAATTGTGAGATCTTCAATCCATTGACCACATCACTGACTCCAGATTTCATTCCTCTTAGCCTTGCTTCAATTTAAAGATGCATCACTATAATTACACCTTTGGACCAACCTGCAAACTTTTTATGCTTCCATTACACTTTCAGAAAATCTACAAATTGAGGGATAAAGTTTTACCTTCTTTGCATCTATATTCAGGCAGTGAAGTTTTGCAAGAAAAAACCTGAAATGGACCAGATTAGTATCTCAACAAATTCATGATCTTGAACTGCAAATAGGTGCTCAGTACTTCCTGGAAATCCTATGCTTTTTTTTTTAAAGGAAAGTATACTTTTACATTTCTAGAAATGAATATTTCATGCCTCTTTCTTGCTTCCAAGTCTGCTGCTCTCGTTAACCGTCTTTCCACTCTCAGCTAAGAACATTGTGTTTGGTCCAGGTCTGAGTTCAAGTCCTGGATATCCTTGTTAGTTTTCTGTCTGGTTGATCTGTCTAATGTTGACAATGGGGTGTTAAAGTCTCCCACTATTATTGTGTGGGAGTCTAAGTCTCTTTGTAAGTCATTAAGAACTTGCCTTATGTATCTGGGT
>NW_016107327.1:12533452-12589569 GCF_001604975.1 Cebus imitator | reverse complement strand
ATTTCCCCCCAACTGACCCCAGTGTGTAGTGCTCCCCTCCCTGTGTCCATGTGTTCTCATTGTTCAACACCCACCTATGAGTGAGAACACGTGGTATTTGATCTTCTTTCTTTCTTCACATCCTTTTCTAGCTATGACACCATTTCTCTATTTCCCTTCTTGAGTTTTTGGAAGCATTTTCTACAAACCTGTTGTCTACCACTTCACCTTCTAATCACTGTCCCACACTCTCCAGTGAGAACTTGGTCCTCATCAATCAATAAAAGTTATTCTTGCCAAGATCATATCTACTATTGCTAATTCAAGTGGAAGTTTTCCAGGCTTATCCTGTTAAATAGTCTTGTCCATTCTCTCACACTTCACTTTTGTTTCCTGTATTCTGTAAAGCTTTTTCTTCTTACCTTCTACTTGGCCACTTCTTTTCTCTTCTTCAGCTCATTTTTTTACGTAAGGAGTCCTCCCCACTAATAAAATCCTAAGCATTGGAATCCCTCAGGAGTTAGTCTATACTCCATTTTGTTTCAATGTCTCTTTCAATTTATCTTTTTAATTTCACCTCTTGTGGCTTTAAATATTATCTATATGCTGATAATTTCAAACTTTTCTCTCTAGCCTAAACCTCCCCATGAGTGCTACTATTAATATCTTACATGATATCTGCAACTTACACACTTCTCAAAATTAGCATGTTCAAAACAAGAGACTAATTTGTCACTTTGTTAATACTTACCATTTCTATAAATAGCAATATCATCCACCCACACTAGTTGATTAAGCCAAAATTTCAGGAGTCATTTCTGAATGTATAATTTTCATCACTGACTACAACAAAACAACCGCTATCAATTTTACCTCTAATGTTCGTCTAAACTCTCCCTTTGTTTTCTCATCTCTGCTGCTATAACCGTAGTTCAGGTACAATCATCTCCTTCCTGCCCAACTGCACACAGCTTCTTGCCTCCCTGCTTTTGTGCCTGAGCTCCATAGTTCATTCTGCATACAACAGACAAAGTGATTCTTAATGCAGACAGAATTACATTGCTATTCTTGTGAAAGCTCCTTTAATTGTGTTCTACTGTACCCACAATAAAATTGGAACACCTTGCTATGGTACAAGGGGCCTATATATAATCTTGTTGGGCTAGTCTTACCATCCTCACCTCAGATTACCCTCATCTGTGCTCACTACCCCTGGCTGCATTTGCACTCTGTTTCTTGAAAACTCTGCTAATTCTAGCCTTAAGACATTTCCCTTGTTATTCACTCTGCCTGCAATACTTTCTCCCAAATTGTAAGATGGCTAGTTTGTTCTTGCTATTCAGCTATCAACTAAAGTATCAATTCCTTAAAGCGTATTCCCTGACCACATAAATTTCTTTGGTATTAAATCTTGAGAGTTTATAAGTTTCCAACATCAGGGTCATCATTTACTTTTTCCTACCTAATCTAAAATTCAATTACTGGCCTACCATTAAACTTTTGTCCACAACATAATAAGAACAGAAACTTGCTCAAGTAGTTGAAAACTCCAGTTCTAGAATATTTCTGGTTATTATTGTCATTTCTTGCTTTATCAGTGAAACATAACTGGATCTTGACAACATGATTATAATCAAAGGATTCACACAAGTTCACATAATTGGTGCAGCTGAGCTTCCAGCTCTTGACCACATTCAAGAGATATTGGTGAAAAAGAACACGAGGTTCCACTGCATTTTGACCAACATTAAGCAAGTGCAAATTAGATGTCTTTTTTATTGTCATTCTTATGAGCAGCTTGGTTCCAATTGTGTTAAAAGTGATCATTGATCACCTTAAAAAACATGGTACATTGATAAATGAGTCTCAGCTTGATGTTATTTTGTATATAAACAGACTAATTTGTAAAACTTTAGACATCACAGATTGTTCGTAGGGTGGTAGACTAGCTTAATTACCTTTCAAATTACCAATGAGAAACACAAACCAATATGAAAATAATGGGAAAATAAGAACTACAATGACAGCAATTATGATGCAACAGTGAACTCAGTTGTCCCAAGCCAATTTAACAAACAAGACTGGTTGAAGGGAGGATGATGAGCAAAATACTCATAATTTTAAAAAGTGGTCAGACACAAAATGAATACTCAGTGACTTTTCCACTGTCTGAGAGATTGGTGGTCTGGAGAAGAACCTTATGCGAGTACTATGTAATGTGGCATCACGCCAGAGAAGAATGCTGTGAAATATACTTGCAGACTTGTCAAGAGACTTATTTGACCAGTTAAGGTAGGAGAGTTTTGTTAAGTCCTGTACATATATATTTGTGTCATTCTTATAAAGAAGCATTAACTTTTTTTTAATGGTACTACTCAGAGGAACAAAAAATAATTGACTAAAATATAATATTCTTTCTATGTAACTAAGAAAAAAAAAATCAAGGCTATCAAGTACAATGAAGACACAGTGATGTGAGATGTGAATACTCTCAAAACTCTCATACACTCTGCTCAAATTGTAAGCTGGTTAAACTTTTAAAGTTAAAGTTTTAGACTTCAAAAATAAAACTCTCTCTCTCTCTCTCTGTCACACACACACACACACACACACACACACACCATTAAAATCTATCATTGTAAGTACATTTTCATGTACACAAATATTCATCACAATATTGTGGTGACAACACAAACCTGGAATAGAAGGTTTGTGTTGTCACCACAACACAATAATTGAGAATATGGTACATCTACTGAGTGAAATGGTAAGTGGGAAAAAAAGGAGATGGGGAAGAGTAACTCTTATAATATAAATCCTTATATTTGTGTAAAAAATAAAAGACTAAAAAATGATCTGTAGGCATATTTGAATTTACATAGGTAGTGAGAAAAATGATGCTAGGGAACGAATGCATGCTCAATAGTTCAACTTACGTCAAAGATAAATAAAGCTGGATACTAGTGATGAGGACAGATTTTATTCATTAATAATTATTGCAATAGGGAAGAGTCCAGCATGAACTGAACTCATCTTCAATTTGTACAGAGGTGACTGAGCATTTTAGAGGGAGAATGAAGAATTAGGGAGCAGGGATAGCAGGGCTTAGTGGAGTCAGGGAAGTGAAAAATTACAAAGAATTACAAAGGGTTAGCCAGTGCATATTCAATTAGGCCAACTATGTCTGCTAGATGGCAATTACTGAAGTTAGGATTCTGGCTCCCACACGGATTGGGAGACAGAGACTATCCTCAGGCATTGACTGAAGCAAAAAAAAAATTCTTTTTTGGCAGCCTTGGGTTTTCTTAGGCAGGCACTTTAAGGTGGGTTAGGGTCATCTTAGAGATGTTGCCTTGAGCTGTTAGAAACTATGTTTGCTCAAGTCTTATACACCAAGGTTTAGGCCTAGTCGAGATGTTCCGAGGAGAACTAGAGTTTGGTTAAGGAGAGAATCTTTGTCACTTACTAAAATGAGCTTTTATTTTCTGTGATTATATGTAACACTCAGGGATCAGTGTGATAATAAGACATGTCAACAAGATATCAGTATCACAGATGGCCACTGAGATGTAGAGAAGTCAGGTAGCTTTCTTCTTGCCTGGGACAAAGGACATGGATTACATCAACTGACTGGGGACCACCAGATTCACTGCACAGTGTTCATTAGGGCGGAGCACGGCTGACATGTTTCTGAAGCAATTTTGGTGTAATGTTGGGACATTGTGGGTATTAGGACCTATGGAGGAGTTACTACAAAATCACAAGGCAGAGTACTAAAGAGTTGAAGTCCCAGACGCTCCTAGCCACACTGCTTTGATCTGTTTTACATGTGGGCCTGCATGAGGTTTAGTTGGTGGAGGAAGGATAGAGCTGTTGTGCAACCTTTAGGATGCCTCATGTAGAGTTCCTCTGAGAGAATACAAAAGCCTCCTATTCCAAAGCCCACTGCATGAGGGACTTCTCTTAGACAAATACCACAATAGAATTGGATTTTAGTGCTTCTGACAAAGACTCTACCCCAAAGCTCAGAACTATTAGGACTGAAGCTACTGTGGACTGAAGGGCCTTCTCCAAGCTCCCCTCATGCTGGGGTCACATTCTGAGCTGCCCCCAGGGGTCTTGGTGTGGTGTTATCTCCTTCACCTTCTCACAGCTACCACCAACACTCAAGAACCAGAGTCATGGCAGTCTGCTCATGAAACAGAGAAAAATGAATTAATTGGATAGTTTTCCTAAGTCACAAAAGAATGTTGATTTTTTTGTTAATTAACTGTTATTAAGTGAGGATTTTTTATCCAACTGGGAGTTGAAATTCTCAATAAACATACCCTAGAACAACTATCACTTCTCTCTGTAAAATAAGTAAACAGCCTAGTCAGAAAGAAAAGTTGGTGACATCTGGTAGCCAGGAATAAATAAAATCTCCCATCTGGTGAAAGGCTTTTGAGTTGCCACTTCCTATTCAGATTGTCACTACAACTGCAGCTAGATGACAATACCCTGCATATTATAAGCAACCTGCCTGGATCAGTTTGGCAAAGCAGCATCATTCAGTTGCACTGATTAAAAATAGATATTTCTTCTATGCTGAGATCTAATCATCTTTATTTCACAAGGTGATGATTTACGATACCCTAGATGGCTAAATAAAAATACTTCAGGTATGGACAAGGTGTAATCAACTGTCCTTTTCTCTAAAATATATTCTATCTTATCTATTCATTATTTACATTTTCATGAAAGAATAGTGAAAAATTGGGTGGTAACCATACTCTTAAATGTTAAATACAGTTTGAAAGTGCTATAAATTAGAATTTGATGTTTAAGGGAAAAGCGATAATTTTTTCAAGTATAATTTATTTAATCAAGTTTATCTACTTTTACTTCGACTTCTCTCTGATATGAGATATTGTACCTTGTCTAAGCACCTGCTTAGACGATTCTACCTCCTAAGAGAGTTGTTAGGAAGTAATGACAGTACCTCCCTCCCCCCAGCAAATAAATGGAGACTTCATGTTGTATCCTTTGATTGAATCAAAGGGTGATTAACTTTGATGAACGGTTGCACTAATTGGTGACACATTCCATTTTACTATTTTTCCAGAAGTGAATATTTGAGAAGTAAACAGATTTTAAATGACTGAGCAGTTGCTAGATACATACAACTACAAAAAGACTTCTATATGTATTTAATTATATTGACCTTAAACCATCCTGTAATGTTTATTTCAACAAATAGCTCTCTCTGTGATCACTTTTAGAATATTTGTATGACCTGAAACATCTTTTAGGTACAATCAGCATTCAAAACATTATTAAACTTTACTGTCTGTATCATTAGTGTCTGTAAAATATGTTAACACTGGGCAAATGATACCAAAGAGATTTGTTTCACTTATGTTGCTCCTATCTCACATTGCCAATTACCAATAGACTACATGAATTATTTATCATCTAATGTTGGCTTTACATCAAATATTTTACCACTTCCATATATAACAATTCTCAAGGGTAGTTTTACAAATATTTTCTGCTTTTCTTGAGCAAAAATTTTTGGAGACTGCTGACAAACTTCTTAAATAAATACAACGTGAAACTGAGATAAAAGGAAGGCAGCAAATCACACTGCCATGTGTGTACCTATGCAACAATTTTGCACGTTCTTCACATGTACCCCAAAACCTAAAATGCAATAAAATAAATAAATGGGAAAAAAAAGGAAATCATACCAAATAGATTATTAAACTATTTCAGAAAATGACAGAGGGCACTTCAATCAAGACTCTCTAGTTCTGTATATGCAAATTAAAGAAAATTTAGGGCTTTTACGTTTGTTGGGAAATTTTGTCTTGTTTTAATATATAAACTTAACCAAATCAATATAAGCAAATGAGGAAACATTATTGGGAATTCACCTTCGCTTCAGGATTTTTTATTTAATTGTACTTTAGGTTCTGAGGTACATGTACAGATCATGCAGGATTGTTGCATAGGTACATATGTGGCAAGGTGGTTTGCGGCCCATATCCTCCCGTCATCTATATCTGGCATTTCTCCCCATATTATCTCTCCCCATCCTCCCCAACGTATACTATCCCTCCCCTAACCCCCACAACAGACCCCAGTGTGTGATGCTCTCCTCCCTGTGTCCATGCATTCTCATTGTTCAACACCCACCTATGAGTGAGAACATACTGTGTTTGGTTTTCTGTTCTTGTGTCAGTTTGCTGAGAATTATGGTTTACAGATTCATCCATGTCCCTACAAAGAACATGAACTTATCCTTTTTTATGGCTGCTTAGTATTCCATGGTGTATATGTACCACATTTTCTTTGTCCGATCTATCATCGCTGGGCATTTAGATTGGTTCCAGGTCTTTGCTATTATAAATAGTGCTGCAATGAACATACATGTGCATGTGTCTTTATAATACAATGATTGATAATTTGGGGGGTATATACCAGTAATGGGATTGCTGGGTCAAATGGAATTTCTATTGTTAGATACTAAGGAATCACCAAACTGTCTTCCACCATGGTTGAACTAATTCATAGTTCCACCAACAGTGTAAAAGTGTTCCTATTTCTCCACATCCCCCCCAGCATCTGCTGCCTCCAGATTTTTTTTTATTGCATTTTAGGTTTTGGGGTACATGTGAAGAACATGCAAGATTGTTGTATAGGTACACATGTGACAGTGTGATTTGCTGCCTTCCTCCCCTTCACCTATATCTGGCATTTCTCCCCATGCTATGTCCCCCAACTCCCCACCCCAAGCTGTCCCTCCCCTATTTCCCCCCCAACAGACCCCAGTGTGTAGTGCTCCTCTCCCTGTGTCCACGTGTTCTCATTGTTCAATGCCCGTCTATGAGTGAGAACATGCGGTGTTTGATTTTCTGATTTTGTGTCCTTTGTAGGGACATGGATGAACCTGGAAACCATCATTCTCCAGATTTTTTAATGATGGCCATTTTAACTGGCATGAGATTGTATCTCAATATGGTTTTGATTTGCATTTCTCTGATGACCAGTGATGATGAGCATTTTTTCCTATGTTTGTTGGCCACATAAGTGTCTTTTTTTAAAAAAAGTATCTGTTTATATGCTTTGCCCACTTTTGAATGGGTTTGTTCATTTTTTTCTTATAAAACTGCTTTACTTCTTTGTAGATTCTGGCTATGAGGCCTTTGTCAGATGGTTAGATTGCAACCCATTCTGTTGTTTGCTTGTTCTCTCTAATGATTGTTCCTTTTGCTGTGAAGAAACTCATAAGTTTAATTAGATCCCATTCGTCTATTTTGGCTACTGTAATCAAAACAGCATGGTACGGATACCAAAATAGAGATACAGACCGATGATACAGAACAGAGGTCTCGGAAGTTAAGCCACACACCTACAACCATATGATCTTTGACAAACCCGACAAAAAAAATCAGTGGGGAAAGGATTCTCTGTTTAATAAATGGTGTTGGGAAAATTGGCTAGCCATGTGCAGAAAGCAGAAACTGGATCCCTTCTTTAGACCCTACACTAAAATTAACTCCACATGGATTAAAGATTTAAAGATAAAACCTAACACCAATGAAGCCCTAGAAGAAAACCTAAGCAAAACCATTGAGGACATAGGCATAGGCAAGGACTTCATGACTAAAACACCAAAAGCAATGGCAACATATCCAGTATAAGCAGAGTAAAAGATAATCCAGATACAGGAAATGGGGAGGCGTAACAGGTATCAATCCATTTAATTACAAAGTCTTGCAATTTTTTCTTAATCACAATATTTTGATAGTAACCACACATTCTCATATACAAATTCTGATATGTGTATACATATATATGTATATATGTCATACATATATACACATTTATGTGTTTTCCCCCCAGAGTATAATAAATGCAAGTTAATATTCTCTAAATAACTTGAGTTTAGCTTAGCGTTAGTCATTCCATGATTCTGTGTAACCCAGTGATATTCTCCATAAGCACTAAGGCATTGATTATTTCATCACATATGCATTAGTTGCCTTCCCTGTACCAGAAACTGGCATGATAAATATACATTTTAAAAATAGACTTTGCATTCAAAGAGCTCAGGGATTTGTTGGGGAGACACTAAGTCCGCTACATACAATAGGGGCTATTGTCATTCATTTAACACACATTTATGGAAAAAATTATTATTGAACAATTGAACAATTATTGAACATATGTTGAACATTTATTATCCAGGAAAAATGATGTTAGGAATGCAAAGGTGATTCAGGCACAATCCTTGTTTCCAAATTGCCCACAAGAAAGTAGAAGGTCTAAGGGACCATGGGAATTGAGCAGTTAATTCCTGAATTGTCACTGGAAGGATCCTCAGAGAAAGAGTTACCTGAGCAGAGCTGGGAAGATAATTAGAAACTTTCTAGCAAGATGAAAGAGAAGCTCCTTGGACAGAGAAGGATTTGCATGCCTTAAAGTGTGACAGTATCAGTAAGAATATCACAGACTCTTTGTGCATGTCTCAGTAGCAGGAGACAATACTGGTAAGTCTGAGCCTTAAATGTGAATGGCTTTCTCTTCGTTGGTTTCTAATTAACCCTTCTGAGCAACTGAGACAGACAACCATTTCTTTCCTATGTGAAATCTCAAAAGTCTTGTACTCCAGCATCATTGGGAAACTAGTTGGAAATGAAGGGATCCAGAATCTCTGACCTTGCCCCAACCCTAGTGAGTCAGATCTGCAGGTGCTTCTTGCATATTCAGGTTTGAAAAGTGCACCTCTGGGCTGGTGATCCTAAACATTTATTGTACCCTGGAATCATCTGTGGCACTTCAAAAAAAATACTCATGCTTCAGCCCAACCCCTAAATCAGTCAATTGATTTGATTACTTTTTCTCTGGAGCTAGAATACTCACATTTTCAGTTTCTACAGGCGATTCTTATGTATAACAAGGGTTCCAAAACACTGACAAAGGACAAGATATCCTAAATATGGCAGGATGTCAAAATCACCTGTGCAATGTCCTGACCCAGACATAATGCACCACAGTTGCTAAGAATGAATGGTCTTGGCAATCTGTTTGTGTGTGGTGTGTATGCACATGTGTGAACATGGGTGTGTGTTTGTATGAGATTCAGTTGCACATCAAAGTCTGCGAACGAATGATCAAAGAAAAAAAGACATAAACAGGAACTTGGAATCCACAGAATCTTAGTGCAGGAGGATGACTAGGAGTTTTTACTGGAATCATAACCTGCCCCATTTCACTTATAAGGTTGTTTTGAGGGGTACTGAATTGTGTAGACGCATAACCTGTGCAAATCACAAAAGAACTATAGGGTTAACAATTTGGACCTAATTTATACATTAAAAAATCATCAAATTTAAGTGCATGGCATTCTCTTATGTTTGTATGTCCAGTTGGCAATGGCACTGGGTTCTTCAAGACATCCTTTTTCCACCACTCTGGGAACTACAGTGGCCCTAACCGAGTGGCTTCAAAACTGGGGTAGGGCCACCATTCATCAATATTGTTGGGCAGCTACACACTATCATGAAGCACAGTGTGAATGCAACGTGCTTTCTGCTCAGTGTGTCTTCTGGCATTGCCAGAGCATAAGTGGCAGACGTGGGAAGGACCATGTGGATGTAAACATGATCCAGCAAGGACAGTGTGTGTGAATTCCCCAGAGGCAGCTGTACATTGGTTGCATCTGAGGGCATCTCATGCTAGAGAAGACCAAAACAAAAAGGGGAATGGATCAAGACCCCCAACAGAAAGGGGAGTGGATCAAGACCCCCAACAGAAAGGGGAGTAGATCAAGGCCTGCAATAGGAAGTGAAGTGGCTATTGGCATTCGATGCCGTTGTTGGCCATTAAAGATTATCTAAGTGAAAATGTAAAAGAATAAAACTTGTAAGACTTTTAAAAAAAAATTCAGACATTTATTTTAGATTCACAGTGTACAGGTGTAGGTCTGTCATGTGGGGACACTGTGTTACCACCCTGAAGTTTGGGGTATGAATGATCCTGACACCCATGTGGTAAGCACAGCAGTCAACAGGCATTCTCTCAACCCCCAGTCCCTTCCCTCCTTCCCTACTCCTGCAGTCCCTAGTGTCCATTGCTCCCATATTTATGTCCATGTATACTTGATGTTTAGTTCCAGTTATAAATGAGAACACAGTGTATTTGCTTTTCTTTTCCTGCATTAATTTACTTAAGATAATGTCCTCTAGCTGCATCCATATTGCTGCAAACAATATGATTTTATTCTTTTTGATGGCTGTGCAGTATCCCGTGGTGTACATGTACTACATTTTCTTTATCCAGTCAATTGTTGATGGGCTCTATGTTGATTCCATATCTTTGCTATTGTAAATAGTGCTTCCATGAACATATGAGGGCATGTGTCTTTTTGGCAGATTAATTTATTTTCTTTTGGGTGTGTACCCACTAATGGAGTTGCTAGGTGGAATGGTAGTTCTGTTTTAAGTCACTTTGAGAAATCTCCAAACTGCTTTCAACAGTGGCAGAACTAATTTACATTCCTACCAACAGTAGTATAAATGTTCCCTTTTCTCCAAAGCATCACCAGCATGTGTTACTTTTTTGACTCTTTAATAATATCCATTCTGACTGGTGTGAGATGGTATCTCATTGTGGATTTCCTTATAAGAGCTTTTAATCAAAGTTTGGTGATAACCCTTGAAAGATTATTTGAACTATTTTCGCTTCTCAAATGATGTTTTTTTTTCTTTTTCACGTAAACACTTGTAAAAAATATAAAAGTGAGGTCTGTTTTTGTATTTCATGCCATGTCCTTCACAAAATCATGTAAAATAGAGAATTTTCACTAAAATAGACTTTCCTGAAGAAGTATTGAATATCTCATCCTTCTAAATAAATACATGTTCCTTGTAATGCTTTAGACTTTATATTGATAAAAGGAACTAAGAGAACCATAGGAGAGGCATAAAAAAGGGCTAGAATATTCCAGAATTATATAGCCAGAAGTGACCTCCAGCAAGCTACCTTTTTACTTACTGGAAGGACTTAAGGAGTTAACCTTGAAAACATTTTCCAAGATATAGCCATTCTGGCTTTATTTGGTAAAGGATTCCTTGGAGGTTATTCTAAATCAACATCCTTCCTGCCTGTTTTTATCTTCTTCTCATTTGTCTTCTGTGGAAATGTGTGTGCTCTGCTTTCTAATGGCATCTCTTCACAGACTCAAAATCTGCTACTTCATTCCCCAACTCTGAGGGCAATTTGGATTTATGTAAAATAACCAGTTTTTTTTTTTTAAAAAAGATTTCCCTTCTTATCTTTCAATCATTCACCTGTACTCCTTGCATATATTATCTATAAATTTTAATTTCATTAAATTCTCTGTTGATTTGCTGTAGATTACTGGTTATGCCACATCTTGTTTCAGTTATAAGGTCCTAAAGCAGCAGAAGATACACTCAAAAGAAGATTTAAATAATCCTGGTAGTACAAAAAGAAAGCTTCATGGTTTTAAAACGTATGTATTTTATTGGCATCTGGCTTTTCAACCAATCTTGTTCTGTGGAGTTTACTTTTGTGCTGAACCGGGTTTACGCTTAAGGGCTACAGATATACCTTAGGATGGTCATCCCTTATTTAGTGACTTGGGACTCTATCTAGGAAACCTAGAAGTTTGGGGCATGGATGGGTATCTATCTGCCCAGTGAAACATTATCAGATATACACTAAGTGATTGACAATTTATTGTGGGCAAATACTCCCGGTCTAAGAATCTGTGTAAATGGTCTTTACAACATTCTTTCTTTTAATGATTTTATGTGTTCATCCATTCCAGTTTAGATCAATCATAATTTTGAGTACATATTATGTACCAAGCACTATAGTGGGAATAAAGTGTAAATGAATAAAATCCCTGTCCTAAAGATACAATAAATCTATTTGCAAAGATGCATGTAAACTGGAATAATAATTTAAATTTGTGGATAAGAAGAGATTCCATAGTGTATTGTGGGAATACAGACAAAGGTTGCATAGCGAAAGGCTCAGTTGGCAGATGGGTTATCTGTTAAATGAATGCACAAATCATTGCTAAGGAGTGAGAAATTGTGGGGAAATTTTTTTCTCTAGGTGGCAGCCTGTGAATTTTCTTCTAGTCATTCCAGATATTTCTGGCAAGTAAAACAAAAAAAGAAAGTGTGGGATGAGGGAAGCAGGAAGGAGGAAAGCAAACAAAGGACAGGAAAGAAGGGTGTAGGAGAGAAGAGATCAAAGAGAATTAAAGGAAAATGAAGTGTTGATGTCTGTCACTATTACTCTCTGGGAGTCTGAGTCTCTTTGTAGGTTTCTAAGAACTTGCTTTGTGATTCTGGGTGCTCCTGTGTTGGGTACATATATATTTAAGATAGTTAAGTGTTCTTGTTGAATTAAACCCTTTACCATTATGTATTGCTTTTCTTTGTCTTTTTTGATCTTTGTTGGTTTAAAGTCTGTTTTGTCTAAAATTAGGGTTGCAACCCCTGCCTTTTTCTGATTTCCATCTGCTTGGTAGATTTTTTTCTCCATCCCTTTGTTTTGAGCCTATGGGTGTCACTGAGTGTGAGATGGGTCTCTTGAAGACAGCATTCCATTGAGCCTTGCTTTTTTATCAAGCTTGCCACTCTGTGCCTTTTAAATGGGACATTTAGCCCATTTACATTCAAGGTTAGTGTTGATATGTGTTTATTTGATCCTATCATTGTGTTGTTAGCTTGTTATTATGCCGGCTTGTTTGTGTGGTTGCTTTATAGTGTCACTCGTCAGTGTACTTGTGTGTCTTTTGTATTGGCTG
This sequence comes from Cebus imitator, assembly GCF_001604975.1. Lineage (NCBI taxonomy): Eukaryota > Metazoa > Chordata > Mammalia > Primates > Cebidae > Cebus > Cebus imitator. The sequence continues at coordinate 12,576,758 of NW_016107327.1, read as the reverse complement.
GTAACGGTCTTTCCTTTCCATATTTAGTGCTCCTTTCAGGATCTCTTAGAAGGTATGTCTGGTGGTAGCAAACTCGCTCAGCATTTGCTTAACTGAAAAGGATCTTGAGCAGGACCATCTCTTTTGAACAGCTTCTGGAAAAACTTGACAGCTACTGTATCTCTAGCACTAGACGGACACAATCCCCTCCTTCTTTTTGTTACCACCTCGTGGTAAGAGTATCATCACAAAACTGTGGCAATTATGATGGGATTAGACGATAGGTCTCCCTTAAACCACTTTCTAACCAACCACACTTGGAATGATTGACACTTCTGCCTTTTGATTCTGACAGGCCTTTGCAGTACTGCTTCTTGGCAATGGTGTTCACCTGCCCTCACTGTCAGAGTCCACCCAAACTCATGGGGGACCCCCATTCATCCCTATAGAGCCTATTACATGTGTGAAGAATCTTTCAATTGATTGCTTCCTGAAATTGCTTCTGGAAGGAATGACTTACTCTAATTTTAACCCTAAACTGTAATTTTGCCAGCCTCACAGACAAAAATTCCCTCTGGGATTCATTTATTTCACATTCTCTCTCATTGCTCATATTCTGCCTGGAGTTTCCTTTCCTTAGACTATGCAGAGAGTAGTATTCAAACATACACTCTTCCATCTATATTACATTTAAACGTTTCCCCTAAACCTCACAGTCACAGCAAATGTCTTTTAATCCATGGAATAGCATATCTCAAAATGTGTCCCATAAAATAGCAGTTTGTTGAAATTCTTATAGAAAGAGGCTTATGGTCAAATCAATTAAGAAAAAAAAATATGAAAAGTATATGAACAGCCATATATTTAAAGCAATTGTTTTAACATCTTTCAAGGTTAGTATTCTAAAGATCAGAGTAACCCTGGGTACATTTTTAAAGATACAGATCCACAGGCCCAGCTTAGACTTGCCAATTCAAAATGTTTGATAGTAAATCTGAGAAATCTTTGTGTTTATGACTGCCATAATAATGTCACCATCCAGGTCTGAATTCCAGAACAGTGTTTGAGGGCCTCTATTCTATAAAACTCTCTAAGACTCTTTTACTCATTATCTGACAAAACCCCAGTAGCCCTCTATTCACCAACTAACTGTTCACAATACAATTTGTTGCATTCTTAAAAGTCTATTTGGTATATTTACAAAGATGAAGGAAAAGAGGAAGTGAATAGCCCCTCCAAAGAAGCCATTTTAGATTTCGCTTTTTGACTACTCTCATTCTTATTTGCTTTCTCCCCCAAACCACTCTTTCCTCAACTTAGTGTTATTTCTCAGAGCCTTAACATTCTTTGTGCACTAATGAGAAATAGGTATCGCACTATGGACATCAGTGTTAATAACTCCTGCATACAGCAATAAATTATTAATTTTCTTAACATATTCATAAAATATATTTTGTACTACTTAAGCTAGTTTATTTAAAAATATGAAAAATTTTCATATTTTAGATTTGTTTAGAGTTTTTATCTTTATTTTCATTTGCAAAAAAATGCTTTGAAGCTGGTAAAAGCTCAACTAGATATAAAATGTATAACAAGTAATCTGAATGTGAGTAATAAATTACAGCCCAGTGTACAATTAATAGCACAAAAAAAATAACAAGACTGGTTATCAACAGCCTGGCAAGGTAATGAAAAAGCATGTAATGCAGACGAATTTTTAAATGAAAATAATATTTGTATCACATCTCAACTGCAGTTTTCTGAAAATTATCAGAAACTCAAGGCAATGAAAAGATTTTTTTGAGGTGTTTTTAAAATGATTTGTTTCCTTCTTTATAAATTTACCCTCAAGATCATTTAGAGACAGCATTTGATAATCTCATGCTTTCTCACATCTCAACTTATCCTTTTAAAGACACATTACATTTCTCTTGTAATTACTGATTTATTGATATATCTCTGACATTTAATACCTTCTCATATATTTATTGACTACTTCTATTTATTTTTATCTGAATTGCAAGTTTTACTATGCATACTTGTCTTTTTTGTTTGGTTATCTTTTTAAAATTAATTTTCATTTATTCTTCATATAGTATTAATGATAGAAATCTGTGTCTATGTTGCAAATATTTCTCCTTCGTTTTACATAAAGAAGCAATGGAAAGTATATTCCAGCTGATTTGTTCCAGCTCCCAAAATAACTTCTGAGTTTACTGTAATATATTGTTTTCTTTTTCATTTTTTGGAAGTAAAGAGAAGCCTGTTTTCCTGCTTGGAGAAAGGGAGAAAAGAAATCTGTAAATCAATGTTAACTATCCTAACTAGTTATTTTTTCCCCCACAGGCGCTCAATTACATGAGCAACTACTGAAGTTGAGAGGTTGTTTCCCCAAGTAAATCATGCTAGCAGCAATCTTCATCCAACAAGTTACCTCAGGCTTTTGACATCTATCAGATTAGCTGCTCTATCAGTGCATAAGGTGTCATTGTAATAGTTTGGCTTCAGGTCCCTTGAAGGTAATTTTAAACTACAAAGGTAGCAATCTTTTCCTGAAAAGAATGATAGTGATTCTCTATAGATCTTCAAGGTCAAGAAGAGAATTCTACTCATCTCATGAAATTAAAAAATAAGCAATATTATCTGAAAAAAATATTAAAATATTTGTTTATAATAAAAGTGTGGCATCTGGAGTCATTTACAATTTTTTCTTTGTTCTATTTATCAAAATAAACTATAGAATTTGAATATAATTTGATTAATTTTGAAATATGTATACTATCTTTAAATAATCACTATAATTGGTGGTGAACCTAGCCATTACACCCAAAAGTTTTCTTTTGTCTCCAAATAATTTCCAGTCCATGGCCAGACAACCACTGATAGTCTTTACAAAAGTTTCTATTGAAATATTTTGTCCAGCTTTTTCTTCATATTAAGTTATGATAATTCTGTGTACATTCTGAATACAAGTCTTTTATCAGATATATGCTTTGAAAATATTATCTACCAGTCTGTTGCTTATCTTTTCATTTCTTTGATTGCATCTTTCAAAGAGCAGAAGCTTTTACTTTTTATGAAGTCCAATTTTACCATCTTTTTTCTTTTACATACACTGTGGAACACTAGACAGCCATAAAAAGGATGAGTTGATGTTCCAGGGATGTGGATGAAGCTGGAAACCATCATCTCAGCAAACTAACACAGGAACAGGAAACCAAACACCACATGTTCTCACTTATAAGTGGGAGTTGAACAATGAGAACACGTTGACACAGGGTGGGGAACAACACACACCAGGCCTGTTGGGGGTTGGGGGGAAAGGGGAGGGATAGCATAGGAGAAATACCTGATGTAGATGACAGATTGATGGGTGCAGCAAACCACTATGGCACTTGTATACCTATGTAACAAACATGCACATTCTGCACATGTATCCTGAACTTAAAGTATAATAATAATAAAAAAAAAGAGAAATGTGCACAATAGGCAACTCTATAGAGGTTGAAGGTAGATTAGTGGTTGCTTAGGGATGGTGAGTAGTGGTGGGACAGCAGATTGATATCTAAGGGATACGTAGTTTCTTTGTGAAGTGATGAAATGTTTTAAAAATAACTGGGAGAATGGTTGCACATACATTTAAATATGTTAAAACCACTAAATTGTATATTTTAAATGTGGGATTTATGTGGTATGTGAATTGTATCTCATGAAGGCTTTTTAAACAAAACAACATTGCTGTATCTTAGATCAAACCAAAGTTTGTGTCAAATCCTGCTATGTAATATTGGTTAAATTTGATAGTCTAAAATCCAAGCTTTATTTATGAGGATACTCACTTCATTGCTGAGGTATATCAACAAAACATATTAGTAAACTTACAGGAACAAAATATTAGGCCTACTACTGAGAAAATACAAAACCTGGAAATATACCTTTGAAAAGAATCTTATTTAGAGTGAAGGGAAGTTATGGAACATATCAAGCAAATTAGTAATTGCTAAATATTGAGTTAATATATGTTAGACATTCCTTCTCAGTGATTACAGAATAGTTATATCAAATGAAATTAGGTTAAATATATATTTGAAAGGTAAACATCCAAAGTAGAATAAATTTATCAATTTGTATTCTAAGTAATAGAATTTCCTTGTTGTATTTACTTTCAATTAACAAAATAGTTAAGTGCTCTATTACTGGTACTTTGATTTATTTTAAGAACCTCTTTGTACATCTAAATGTAAATTTAATGTAAATTGCTTTTATATAAATTGTGACTCTTAAAAAAAAGAATTCCTGGCTCATCCAGGTTACAGATATTTTCCTATATTTTACGCTAAAAGTCTTACAGCTTTAATTTTTATGTTTAGGCCAATGATTCATTTTGAGTTATTATAAATGGTACATGATATGAATCAAAATTTTTTTCATTGTTTTGGTTTGTTACATATAATATTCAAGTTGCTTGAGCACCATTTGATGAGAAGACTATTCTTTCTCCACAGAACTGACTTTGCTTCTTTGTCAAAAATCAGTTTTCCGTAAATGTGTGTGTCTATTTCTGTACATTCTGTTCTATTTCTTTTATTTATTTATCTATCTTTGCCAGTATCCAAACTGCTTTGATTACTACAGCTTTTAATAAGTCTTAGGTAATATTTGTCCTCCAGTTTTCTTCTTTCTTTTATAAATTTGTTTTGGCAAATCTAGGTGCTTATGTTTCCACATTAATTTTTAATCATTTTGTCATGTTTCACAGAAATGTCTGTTGAGATTTTATTGAGATTGTATTAAATCCTTACATTAGTTTCTGAAGAATTTATATCTAAATAACATTGAGTCATTCAACTGATAGATATTATATTTCTCCATATATTTAGGTTTTAAATTTCTCTTAGTAGTATATTTGTCCGTTACAGATCTTTAGCATAAGACCTTATAGTTCTCAGAATTACCTACACATATTTCATATGTTTGCATTATTGTAGCTGGTACTTTAAAAATTTCCATATCTGATTATTTTGCATATGGAAATAAAAATTGACTTATGTATATTAAGCTTGCAATGTGCCGTTTGACAAACTCACTTTATTAGTAGTAGCAGATTTTGTAGGTTTCTTTGGATTTTCTACATAAAAAAATCATATAATCTGTGAACAAAATCAGTTTTACTACATTCATTCCAATCTAAATATATCTCTAAATACATATTATTTCTTTGTGTTGGGAAGATTTACTATCCTCCTTCTACCTGTACTGAAAACTATATATTATTGTTAACTATAGTCATCCTACAGTTCTATAGAACACTAAAGTTTATTCATCCTATCTAGCTGTAAATTTGTATCCTTCAACAAATATTTTCTTATCCCTCTTTTCCCCTACCCTTTTACCCTTCCCAGTCTCTAGTATCCTCTATTCTACTTTTTATTTCTATTAGATCAACTTTCTTTAGTTTCCACATGAGTAAGAAGATGAAGTGCTGAACTTTGTGTTCCTGGCTTACTTCACTTATCCTAATGTCCTCCATTTCCATCTCGATTGCCATGAATGATGGGATTTAATTATGTTTATGGCTGAATAGTACTTTGTGGTATAATATGTGTGTGTGTGTGTGTGTGTGTGTGTCTACCATATATGACATTTTCCTTATACACTCATCTATTGATAGACACTTAGGCTGATTTCACATCTTACTATTGTGAATAGTGCTATAATAAATATGGGTGTTCGGGTGTCCCTATGACATAACGATTTTATTTTCTTTAAATAAATACCCAGCAGAAGGATTGCTAGATCATATGGTTGTTCTATTTTTTATTTCTTGAGAAACCTCCATAGAGTTCTCCATAATGGCTATGCTACTTTACATTCCTACCAATAGTGTGCAAGTGTTCCAATTTCTCCATATCCTCACCAACACTTTTGTCTTTGATAATAGCCATTCTGGCAAATGTAAAGTGATATCTCATTGTTATTTCTATTTCCTTGTCCTTAATGTTTGGTAACATTGAACATCATTCCATATACCTGCTTAGCCATTTGTATGTCCTCTTTGGAAAAATATCTATTCAAGTCTTTAGCCCTTTTTTAATCAGGTTATTATGGGTTTTTTGTGCTATTAAGTTATAAAAACACCACATATATTTTGGAGATTAATCCTTATCAGATACATGGTTTGCAAATGTTCTCTCCCATTCTGTATGTGTTGCATTTTTCCTCTGTCAATTTTTTCCTTTGCTGTGACAAAGCTGTTTTTTAGTTTGATTTAGTCCCATGTTTTAATTTTTGATTCTGATGCCTATGCCTTTAATGTAGTATTCATTAAGTAATCACCAAGTCCGATATCATGAAACATTTTCCCTGTATTTTCTTCTAGGAGTTGTACAGTTTCAGATCTTATGTTTAAGTCTTTAACCTATTTTGAATTAATTGTTGTGTCTGATGTAAGATAAGGGTCCAGTTTCATTTTGATGCCTGTGAATGTCTAGTTTTCCCAACACCATTTGTTGAAGGATTATCCTTTCCTCCCTGTGTATTCTTGGTACTCTTGCTGATGACTGTTGACTGTATACATGTGGATTGATTTCTAGGCTCTTTTATCCATCCCACAGGTCTATATGTCTGTTTTTGTGCCAGTATTGGACTCTTTTATTTACTGTAGCTTTATAATATATTTTGAAATTACAAAGTGTTGTGTTTTCAGCTTTGCTTTTTCTTCTCAAGATTATTTTGGTATTCATGATCATTTATTCCCTATGATTTATAGAATTATTCATTTCTGTTAAAAATGCTTTTATGGTTTTGATGGAGTTGCATTAAATATATAGATTGCTTTAGGAAGTATGAGACTTTTAATAATATTAAGTTTTCCAGACCAGGAAGATGTCTTTCTATTTGTGTCTACCTAATTTTTTTCATCAATGTTTTGAGGTTTTTATTGTTTTATTGTACAAGTTTCACTTCCTCAGTTAAGTTATTCCTATTTAATAATTTTTGGTGCTATTGGAAATGGGATTATTTTTGTAATTTTCTTTCTAGATAATTCATTGTTCATGTATAGAAATACAACTGATTTTTGTATGTTTAATGTGTATCCTATAAGTTTACTGAGTTCATTTATTAGTTCTAACAGTTTTAGGGTGGAGGCTTTAGGAGATGTGCATACACACACAAACACACACACACACACTATATAATATATATATATACATACACACACACACACACACACACACACATATATGACATATATATCATGTCATATATTAGATCATCACATCAGTTGCAAATGAGGAAAATTATCTTTCTTTCTGATACCTTTGTCTTGTCTACTTGCTCCGGTTAGGAATTCCAGCACTATGTTGAATATAAATGAGAGAGTAGGCACGGTTGTCATGTTCCTGACCTTAATGGAAGCAATTTAATTTTTAAATTGTTGATTATGACTTTAGTTATCAGCTTTTCATATACAGCCTTTATTATGTTGAGGTATCTTCTTTGAGGTTCCTGAGCCTTTTGAGGGTTTTTATCGTGAAGGTATGTTGAATTTTGTAAAATGTGTTTTTTTTGCATCTAATGAGATGATCAAGTAATTCATAGCTTTTATTATGTTAATGCAGTAGATTAGAAAAATTGATTTGCATATATTCAATCATTCCAGGGATAAATCCCAACTGGTCATAGCATATGATGCTTCTAATATGCTATTGAATTCAGTTAGCATTATGCTGAGGATTTTTTTGTATCTATAATCAGGGATATTGGCCTATAGTTTTTTTTCTTTTTTTTTTTTTTTTGTTGTTGTTGTTGTGGTATCTTTGGCTTTGGTATCTGGGTAAGGCTAGCCTCATAAAATGAGTTTTGATATGCTCTCACCTCTTTACTATTTTGAAAGTTTCAAAGGATTGGAATAAATTATTCTCTAAATGTTCAGTAATATTCACTAGTGAAGCCATTTGGTCCTCAGCTTTTCTTTTGAGGAAAATCCTTGGCTTTTCTTTACTGTGAAGTTTTTGATTGCTGACTCAGTGTCCATACAAGTACAAGTCTGTTCAGACTTCCTATTTCTTCATGATTTAGTCTGTTAGGTTGTACGTTTCTTTGAGTGTATCTATTTCTTCTAGGCTACCCAAGTTTTGGGGGTATAGCTGTTCACAGTAATCTCATCATTCTTTTTATTTCTGTGGCATTAGTTATAATTTCTTCTTTTTCATTTCTGATTTTACTTATTTGAGCCTTCACTCTTTTTCTCATTCTAGCTATTTGTTGCTTTTGCTCATCTGTTCAATATACCAACTTTTAGTTTTTATTGATTTTTGTATGGTTTTTCTATTCTCCATATAGTGTATTTCTGCTCTAATCTTTGCAGAAATATTCTTCTGGATTTCTCACAGAATTGTTGCAGAATTGTTGCTGAATCAGTGTGCTTATGGAGGAAAGAAATGTCCAGGGCTTCCTACTATGTGTGTTGCTGAGTTTACTTTCCATCAATTGTTATCTAAGTTGTTAAATTTATTGTCATAAAATTGTTAATAATATTCACCAATATCATTGTAAATCTAAAGAACCTCTTGTGTCATCTTCTCTCATGCTCCTGATCAAAGTGATTTATGTTTCCTTTCATTGTTCCCAACTGGTTTGGCTAAATGTTTATCAAATTTTTTAATTGATCAATTGATTATTTAAAAGTATTATTTTGAATATATGCTTTGAAATATTTGGGGATTTACCAGATTCTAGTTGAATTCAATAATGATCACAGAGTACTTGGTAGGACTCAAATTTTATCAAGATTTTAAATATACTATGAACATTTATAATTTAAATGTAATGAGATCATTGTGTCATGGTCCAGAATATGGCCTATTTTTGTAAGTGGTTTTCGAGGTCTTATAAACATTGCATTTATTTGTAGAGTGTTCTAGACTTGTCAATTAGATTATATTGTTTCACAATGTTGCTTACAAGATCTCTACTTTTCTCTTTTTTCTTTTATTTCATTATACTTTAAGTTCTGGGATACATATGCAGAACATGCAGGTTTGTTGTATAGGTACACACGTGCCATGGTGGTTTGCTGCACCCATTAACCTGTTGTCTACATTAGGTATTTCTCCCAATGCTATCCCTCTCCTAGGTCCCCAACCCCTGACAGGCCCTGGTATGTAATGTTCCCCTCTCTGTGTCCACATATTCTCATTGTTCAACTTCCACTTATGAGTGAATACATGTGGTATTTGGTGTTCTATTCCTATGTTAGTTTGCTGAGAATGATGGTTTCCAGCTAAATCCATGTTCCTGCAAAGGACATGAACTTGTCCTTTTTTATGGCTGCACAGTATTCCATGGTGTATCCGTACCAAGTTTTCATCATCCAGTCTATCATTGATGGGCTTTTGGATTTGTTCAAAGTTTTTGCTATTGTGAACAGTGCCACAATCAACATACATGTGCAAGTGTCTTTATAGTAGAAATATTTATAATCCTTTAGGTATATACCTAGTAATGAGATTGCTGGGTCAAATGGTATTCTGGTTTGAGATCCTTGAGGAATCACCACACTGCCTTCCACAATGGTTGAACTAATTTACACTCCTACCATCAGTGTAAAAGCATTCCTGTTTCTCCACATCCTCTTCAGCATATGTTGCTTCCTGACTTTTTAATGATCACTATTTTAACTGGTATAAGATTAAAAGATATTGTAGTGTCTCATTGTGGTTTTGATTTACATTTCTCTAATGATCAATGATGAGCTTTTTTTCATGTTTGTTGGCTGCATATATGTCTTCTTTCAAGAAGTGCCTGTTCATATCCTTCAACCATTTTTTGATGGTACTTTTTTTTTCTTGTAAATTCGTTTAAGTTCTTTGTAGGTTCTGGACATTAGCCCTTTGTCAGAAGGATAGATTGCAAAAATTTTCTCCCATTCTGTAGGTTGCATGTTCACTCTGATGATGGTTTCTTTTGCTGTGCAGGAGCTCTTTATTTTAATTAGATCACATTTATCAATTTGGCTTTTGTTTCCATTGCTTTTGGTTTTTTTAGTCATAAAGTCTTTGCCAATGCCTATGTCCTGAATAGTATTTCCTGGGCTTTGTTCTAGGATTTTTATGGTTATACGTCTTACATTTAAGCCTTTAAACCATCTTCAGTTAGTTTTTGTGTAAGGTGTAAAAAAGGGGTCCAGTTTTCGTTTTCTGCATAGGGCTAGACAGCTTTCCCAACCACTGTTTATTAAATAGAAAATCCTTTCCCCATTGCTTGTTTTTGTCAGTTTTGTCGAAGATCAGATGTTGTAGATATGTGGCATTATACCTGAGGTCTCTGTTCTGTTCCTTTGGTCTATATATCTGTTTTGGTACCAGTACCATGCTGTTTTAGTTACTGTAGCCTTGTAGTATAGTTTGAAGTCAGGTAGCATGATGCATCCAGCTTTGTTCTTTTTGCTTAGGATTGTCTTGTCTACGCAGGACATTTAAAGTGTTTTTTTCTAATTCTGTGAAGAAAGTCAATGGAAGCTTGGTGGGGATAGCATTGAATCTATAAAATACTTTGGGCACTATGACCATTTTCATATTGATTCTTTCTATTCATGAGCATGGAGTGTTTTTCCATTTGTTTGTGTTCTCTATTATTTCCTTGAGCAGTGGCTTGTAGTTTTCCTTGAAGAGGTTTTTCACATCCCTTGTAAGTTGTATTCGTAGGTATTTTATTCTCTTTGTATCAATTGTGAATGGGAGCTCACTCATGAGTGGGAGCCATAATTCAACATACTTAAAGAAAAGAATTTTCAACCCAGAATTTCACATCCAAGCAAACTAAGCTTCATAAGTGATGGAGAAATAAAATTTGTTACAGAAAAGCAAATGCTGAGAGATTTTGTCACCACCAGGCCTGCCTTACAAAAAGCTCCTGAAGGAAGCATTAAATATGGTAAGAAAAAACCAGTACCAGCCACACTAAAAATATATAAAATTGTAAAGACCATCGACAATATGAAGAAACTGCATCAACTAACAGTCAAAATAGCCAGCTAGCATCATAATGATGGATCAAATTCATACATAACAATATTAACCTTAAATATAAATGGGCTAAATGCCCCAATTAAAAGACACAGACTGGTAAATTGGATAAAGAGTCGACACCCATTGGTATTGGTGCTGTATTTAGGAGGCCCATTTCATGTGCAAAGACACACATAGGGTCAAAATAAAGAAAAGGAGGAGTATTTACCAAGAAAATGGAAAGCAAAAAAAAAAAAAAAAAAAAAAAAAAAAGAAAAAAAAAAAAAAAAAAAAAAAAAGCAGGGTTTGCAATCCTAGTCACTGCTAAAACAGTCTTTAAACCAACAAAGATCAAAAAAGACAAAGAAGGGCATTACATAATGGTAAAGGGATCAATGCAACAAGAAGAGCTAACTATCCTAAATACATATGCACCCAATATAGGAGCACCCAGATCCATAAAGCAAGTTCTTAGAGACCTACAAAGAGACTTAGGCTCTCACACAAGCTCTCTATTTTTACTGACTTCCTGTCTACTTATCTGATACATAATTGAAGATAAGCTACTGAAATATTACTGTAATTGTGGATTTTTCTACCTTTCCTTATAGTACAGTTAGGTTTTGCTTCATGTTTTTTGAGACTTTGTTATTAGGTGCTAAACATTAAAATTGTGTACTCTTTATTAATTAACACTTTTATTACTGTGAAATTTCCTTATTGGGTTCTTTGACCTGAAATCTACTTCATCAGATATTAATATAGTAATTTTAGCTTTTTTGCCACAGTTATCATTTTATAGCTTTTTCTTTCTTTAATTTTCTTCTCATTTTGTTCATTTGTTTGTTGTAGAGAAGGAATCTGACTCTGTCTCCCAGGCTGGAGTTTAGTGACACAATCTGCTCACTTCAGCCTCAAACTTCTGGGCTCAAGCAATCCCCCCACCTCAACGTCCTGTGCAGCTGGGACCACAGGTATATGCCACCACTCCTGGCTATTCTTTTATTTTTATCCAATTGTGTTATTTTATTTAAAATAAATTTTATGTAGGCTGTATAATATTGGGTTTTGCTTATTCTTTCAATCTGATCTTTTTTTGCCTTTTAATTGTGGTTCTTATGCCATTTATATTTCATGTTATTATTAATATTGTTGAATTTGATCTAGCATATTAACATATCTGCCATGGGTTCTTATTCATATTACTGTCTTTTTCTGATCTTATTTTTAGGGTGTTATTTTCATAATTCTATATATTCTGTCTTTACTGTCAGCTTCATCCCTTCATCTCAGGGAGTCCATAAGGTCTATTTGGATTTCTCCTCCTTGAGTCATGGTCTGGAAATCTCTCACAACAGCATGCTGAGGAAGACATATAATTTATCTCATTTTTTCCCCACATCTTCCAGGAATCCCTGCCTTTTATTTTCTCATTTACAATGTATTAACAACCATTGTTTTATATATAATATCTTTTTAAATTGTTTCAGATGAAAGAGTAAATCTAGTTACAAGGTAAATACAGTTCCGGTTACTCTATCATGGGCAGAAGAATATGTTTATTTCTAAACAGTTTCATTTGACATAAGCAAATATAGTATAACAGGTTAGGATTCTCAAATCTTTTTCCTTGTTATTCTCTCTTTTCACCTTTTTTGCTTCTTATGAGAGCTAATGGAGCCTACACAATCACCTAAACCAAATAAAAAACAGCGGCATATAAAGAAAAGTTAAAGTACATGGAGTTACTTGTTCTATTATTATACTTTAAGTTAAACCTGTTTCTTCATTCCTATTTGGTTCATGCATATAAATGTAGTTTATGTTAAGAGCTAATATGTACATACATATCTATGTATATACATAGATATAATAAATATATGTTAATAGCATGTGTTAAGTAAGCAGTATAATTAAGAAGCTGCTATTGAGTCTTTTATGCTATAATGGCCATAAATTTTACTAGTATAAGTGAAAATTTAATACTTGTGATACAGAAATTATATATAAAGTTTCAGTAGAAATTAATATTGAATTCAGTATGCCGAGGTGTATGGAACCAATATTACAAGAGATTTGAGAGATCTCTATTGTTCCTTTAATAAATAGTCAAGAGCACTTGCAAAAATTATTATTTGGGGTCATAAAATATTTTCCTAAGTTATTTTGTTTTATTAATTCACCTCAATACTGAACTGTTATAATTGGAAAAAGGAGTGATATAGGGTAATAAATATGCTGATTAATGTTATATGTTAAAACTACCTTCTACCAAAAAATATATCTATAAGGGACAAAAGTACTACATTTGGGGGATACTCTTTTATGCATGCAATGATGTATCAACCCTATAAAGATTAGAAGTTTTATAGTAATCATGTAACTGCCCAATAGGTTCATTTTGCCCACTGCCCAGAAAGAGCCAGTTTATCAAGAGAGAGGAATTTCAACAAAGAAAGAATATAATTCACACAGAGCAAGCTGAACGGGAAACTGGAGTTTTATTATGACTTGAATTAGTATTCCTGAAAATTCACAGAGTGGGTATTTTTAAGGATAATTTGGAGGGTAGTGGGCCAGGGAGTGGGGAGTGTTCATTGGTCAGGTTAAAGATAAAATCAGCAGAAGGTGAAGCTGTCCTCTGGCACTGAGTCAGTTCCTAGGTTGAGGCCACAAGACCAGATGAGCCAGTTTATTGATCTGGGTGATGCTAGCTGATCCACCAAGTATAGGGACTAAAAAGATCTCAAGCACCAACCTTAGGTTTTACAATAGTTACGTTATCCCTACGAGCAATTAGGGAAGTTAAAATCTTGTGGTTTCTAGCTGCCTGACTCTCAAATCATAATTTCTAATTTTGTGGCTAATTTGTTAGTCCAACAAAGACAGTCTGGTCCCCAGGCAGAAAGGAAGCTTATTTCAGTAAAGGATTCTTAACGATATCATCTTTGTTTCAAAGTTAGACTATAAACTAAATTCCTCCCAAAATTAGATTAGCCTATGCCCAGGAATAAATAAAGACAGCTTGGAGATTAAAAGCAAGATATAGTTGGTTAGGTCAGATCTCTTTCACTGTCATACTTTTCTCAATGCTATTTTTGCAAAGACAGTTCTAATCAGACCTGGTTTTCTATGCTGGGCATACTACTTTCTATATGACTAAGACAGAAAAACTTCTCTTTTTTTCTTTTCTTTCTTTTATTTTTGAACTTTGTTTTTATTTATTTATTTATTTTTATTATACTTTAAGTTCTGGGGTACATGTGCAGATCTTGCAGAATTGTTACACAGATATACACACTTTTACCTCCCTAAGCCTCAGTCTCTTCCTTGAAAATATTAAATATTAAAGGATTGTTGTGAGTTTCAGGTGAAATGAGATATACAAAACCAACTTCTGAAAAGTGGAAATATATAAGTAATATTCACACCTTTGGATATAGCAGAAGACAAGGACAGGGCTTATGTCTCTTGCTTTGATTGCAACTTATTACTCCTTTGGGCAATTCAAACAGAAAAATTTAATGTCATTGGAAGGGCGCTGAGTCCATAATTCTGAATGCCATCTCTACAATTTGCTGTTGGTATAGCTAGCCAAGTTATCTAAAGTCACTAAGCCTCAATTTCTTCACTTGTGAAATGGACTGATGATAGTTCTCATCTCAAAGCTTGTTGGAAGAACCCAGTGAAATTTAAAATGATATGGAAAAATTAGCTATTATTATCTTCACCATGAACTAGGCAGAAGTTCAATTTTGGACATGTGTAAAGAGATACAGGAAAACTGACGTAATTCAGAATTAAAAGTGAGTTTAGTCATTATCTAAAAATAATACAAAGACTTGAAAACACAGGAACATCATATAAGCCAGAGGGACAGATTGAGAGAGAAAATTGTGCTCCTTGCCTTTGTTAAAAGAAAAACTTCAGCCACATTAAATTTTAAAAGTTTAACTGAGCAATAAACAATTCATGAATTGAGCAGGCTCCTGAGCCAAAGTAGGCTCTGCGATTCCAGCGTAGCCATGTGGTGGAAGAAGATTTATGGACCAAAAAAGGAAAGTGACATGTAGAAAATGGAAGTAAGATATGGAAACAGCTGGAGGGGTTACAGGTTGGTGTTTGCCTTATTTGAACACATTTCAAGCAGTTGGCTACATTTCATTGGTCAAAACTCAGTAATTGGCACAAATGTAGGCTACAGTCTGTTTACAATTTCATTCAGGTTATAGTTCATGATGCACAGAAAAACTTAAAATATGACCAAACTTAAAATATGCAAGAAGGCAGCTTTAGGCTAAACTTAATTTAACACCTTTATTTTCCTCATGTTCGTCTGAGTGAGTCCAGGATGAATGATGCTATTAGGATAGTTGTGCAGTATCAGATATAGGTAGTACCTGCTGCATTATACACACAAAGTACTCCAGACAGTGGGGAATTCAGGATTCTCGGGATTTTGAAAAGGTCAGACAAAACAATAAAAAGCAAACAAGCAAAACCAAAACTGCATCTGTATGTATTCATAACCTAAAACCTTGACCTCTTGATTGATGCACAAGTGAGATCATACCAGGGCATTTATTGAGCATGTGATGAATGAAGTGAGAAGCCAACAGCAATTTTCCCCCAATTCCAATTAGATCAAATGTAGCCAATGATGGCTACCCTTAACAAGAACAAATCCTTGAAAGAATATATTCATCTTGATGGGTATGATCAGAGGTATTTGGAGAAGGAGGATTCAGTGTGATGCAGCCCAATTTGCTGTAGTAAAGGCCCTTAACTTTATGGCCAGACTCATTGAAAGAATTGTTCAGAAGAAACTAATATATGAAAGCAACAAAGATTTGTGTTTTCCTCTGCCTGGACTGTAAATGAGAAAAATTTTCATTAAGAATATCTAAACATAAGATTTCTCACCTGAGTTTGGACATCATGTTTAAATTACCTGTTTGTGTTACAGGAAAGGTGATCCAAATCCAGATCCCAAGAGAGAATTTTTCTTAGCGTGAGCCTGTAAAGTGAAAGCAAGTTTATTAACAAAGTAAAGGAATAAAAGGATGGTTACTCCATAGACAGGGCAGCTGCTGGTAGCACATTTTTATAGCTATTTCTTGATTACATGCTAAATAAAGGGTGAATTATTCACACCTCCCTTTTTAGACTATATAGGGTAAATTTCTATCTTTGCCATGGCATTTGTAAACTGTTCATGGTGCTGGTGGGAGTGTAGCAATGAGAATGACCAGAGGTTACTCTTGTGGCCATCTTGGTTTTGGTGGGACTTGGCCAGCTTCTTTACTGCCTGTTTTATCAGCAAGGTACTTATGACCTGTACCTTGTGCTAACTTCCTAGCTCATCCTATAACTTAGAATGCATTAACTGTCTGGGAATGGAGCCTGCTACGTTTCAGCTTCATTTCACCCAAACACTATTCAAGATGGAGTTGCTCTGGTTCAAACGCCTCTGACATTTGGACTTGGTTCATGTCAAGAAAATAACATAGAAAGTAATCCTGTAAGAATATTCACCTTGGAGCATTTACCAAACTATGTCCTGCTAAAAAACATTTTTCATAGAAATACATTTATTAAAACAAAAACAAAAAAAGTCTATTAAACCTCCCAACAGGGAAATAGTGAAGAAATTACCCTCCTATCAGAAAAAAACAAAAAAAACTCCTCCTTCAAAAAAGCAATGAGAATGCTGCCAACAATTCTTGAAGAAAATAAAAACATTTTATCCTAAAATATATTTCTTGGACATATTGGTACCTGGCCACCACGAGACTCAGCAAACAGAGTGGCCTTACAGAGTTATCTTTTGTGGGGAATATTTTACATCTGTAGAGAATCTCCATCAATGCAATCAGGCTTCCCCATTCTGGGCATTTCTAAGATCTAGGAGAGATTGAGAATCTTACACCTTTAAAAGTCTAAAAATAAACATTTACCACCTATTCTCTCTGAGTGAGGCTTCGTTTACATAGCAAGTCCACCCTTGCTAGCCAGCCCTTTCCCCTTTTTCCCTCCCATACCCTATCTTGCCACTAAAACTTGTTCTGAGGCATGCTCTGGGCCCACATTCTTCCTAAACTCTTAAAATAGTATATAAGCTACTGTATCTTATTGTTGGGTTGGGTCTTCATCCTGAAGGCTCTTGTGTATACACGTTAAATAAATTTGTATGTCTCTCTTCTATTAATCACTTTGCCTCATGTCCATGTGAATTTTTAGCGAACCATTAGGGGCCAACAGCCTATGGCCCCCACAGTCTCAAAATGAATCTTTCACAGCTCTGGAAAATAAGCAAAGGCTCACAACAATTCAAGTTGTATTGGTTAAATAAAAAAAATTACCGAATCTCATTAAGAATAGCAAGCTTTATGGCATTTCAGCTTGCTCAGTTCCTATTATCCTTTCCCCAACCCAATAGTGGCCTTAAAAATCAATAGACTTGCCTGGCATGGTGGCGCATGCCAGTAAATCCCAGCACTTTGGGAAGCTGAGGTGGATGGATCACAAGAGTGATCAAGACCAGCCAGGCCAACATGGTGAAACCCCGACTCTACTAAAAATACAAAAAGTAGCTGGGTATGGTGGTATGCACCTGTAATCCCAGCTAGTCGGGAGGCTGAGACAGGAGAATTGCTTGATCTGGGACCCAAGAAGCCAAGGTTGCAGTGAGCTGAAATTGTACCACTGCCCTCTAGCCTGGGCTACAGAGTGAGACTCCATCTCAAAACAAAACAAAACAAAACAAAACAAAACAAACAAACAAACAAAAAACAAGAGACTTGCATGCATCGTAGTTGTAATATCAGCAGCCTATAAAGCACTAAAGAAGCCAGAACAGGTTTGAAACTCCTCCAAAATCCCCATGTACGGAATATTGTTATTATTTGACCTGGCTGACAATTATTTGGGAAATCCTCATTCACAGGGCTTGTCTTTACTTGAACTGACTCAGAGTTCACTCAGTGGAAAATTCCCATTCCTAGGGTATTTTCCAAAATGTAACAGCAATAATTGTGTAATATTATAGCTTCCTGCAGTAATAGTTGGGAAGAGCAGGAGGATGTTGAAAAATCTTAAAAGCAAAATCTGGTAATAAGAGAGTCATAGAGAACTTTCAAAAGCTCTGACATATTCCTAAGGTTTAAGACTAGCCCACAAGTGCAAGGTTGTATGAATGCCCAGGAAAGGACTGAAAAGTCCCTTATTGCTCACTTCTTATATTGAGGCTCTACACAAGCAGGTAGTTGTTAGAAGGATATAGGAGAAAAGGAAATGAAGAGTATTGCTAATAGGTACAAGGTTTCTTATTGGGAGAATTTTATAGTATGAAAATTATATCTCCTTAAAGGCATATTTTTTAAAAATTCACAATAGTTCCATGAAATACAAGGTGACAATGCAAAATTACACACCATGCAGAAGAAAACAACCAAAACACATGAGCAGAAAACAAAAGTAGAGTTTAATAACACAAAACTTTAAACAACAATCATTAGAAGTATAGAAAATATTAAAGAAATAATCAAAATTATAAAGCATGAAATACAAGAGACTAGGTACATTTGAAAAAACTAGAAATTTGAATAGTTTTAAGTAATTTACAGAACATGAAAGAAGTTATGAAAGATAAATAATATTCTAAGATAATAAATCTTCTATTAAGTAAAACTTGAAATTTCTACCTCTGTCTAGGATATAGAATGCCACAAGAGAATGCTCTTCCTTTTCTAATAAGGTAAAAAGGAAATATTTTACAAAATTATCATTTTCTTTTTAGCCTTCAGAGAGGTGTTATTTCAAGAGAGGCAACTGGATTAAATTTAAAAGAGTAGAAGACTTTTCTGAGGAGAGATGGGACAAACTGTCAAATGGTATTTCTGGTTCTAGATCCTTGAGGAATCGCCACACTGTCTTCCACAGTGGTTGAACTAATTTACATTCCCACCAGCAGTGAAAAGTGCTCCTATTTCTCCACAGGCTCTTCAGCTTCTGTTGTTTCTTGATGATTTAATAATCCCCATTCTGACTGGTATAAGATGGTATCTTGTGGTTTTCATTTTCATTTCTCTAATGATCAGTGATGTTGAGCTTTTCTTCATGTACGCTGGCTGCATAAATGTCTTCTTTTGATAAGTGTCTGTTCATGTCCTTTGCCCACTTTTCGATGTTTTTTTTCCTTGTAAATTTGTTTAAGCTCCTTGTAGATTCTGGATATTAGACCTCTGTCAAAAGGGCAGATTGCAAACATTTTCTCCCATTCTGTAGGCTGCCCGTTCACTCTCATGATAGTTTCTTTTGCTGTGCAGAAGTAATACTTTTTATTATAAAGCTCTTTCACTTATTTGGTTAGGTTAATTCCTAGGTATTTTATTTGTAGCCATTGTAAATGGAACTACTTTATTAATTTCATTTTTGTATTGTTCACCATTGGCATATAGAAATGCTACTGATTTTTGTATGTTGGTTTTGCATCCTGGAACCTTACTGAATTTGTTTATCAGTTCTAACAGTTTCTTTTCTTTTTTTTTTTCTGAAGTCCAGGTTTTCCCAAACATAAGATCATATCATCTGCAAAAGGATAACTTGACTTCTTCCTTTCTAATTTAGATGCCCTTTATTTCTGTGTCTTGTCTGATTGCTCTGTCTAGGACTTCCAGTACTATGTTGAATAACAGTGATGAAGGTGGGCATCATTGTCTTGTTCCAGCTTTTAGAAGAAATACTCAATTTTTCCCCATTCAGTATGATACTAGTTGTGGATCTGTTATATATAGCTTTTATGATATTAAAGTATGTTTCTTCTATACCCAGTTTTTGGAGATATTTTATCATAAAGCATGTTAATTTTTTCAAGGGCTTTTTCAGTATGAATTGAAATGATCAAATAGTTTTTGTTCTTTATTCTGTTGGTATGATGTATCACATAGATTAACTTGTCTATGTTAAATTACTCTTGAATCCCTGAAATGCATCTTACTTGGTCATGATGAATGATATTTTTAACATGCTGTAGAACTCCATTTGCTAGTATTTTGAAGAATATTGCATCAATGTTGACCATAAATATTTACCTGTAATTTTCTTTCTTGATGTGACTGTCTGGTTTTGGTATCAGTGTAATAATGGCCTGATAGAATGAGTTTGAAAGTATTATTTCCTTGTCTATTTTTCAGAATAGTTTGAGTAGGATTGGTATTAGTTCTATGTTAAATATTTGCAGAATTTAGCACTGATGCCTTCGGGTCCTAGGGTTTACTGTGCTGGGAAACTTTTTATTATAAATTTGATCTTGTTTCTTGTTATTGTTCTATTGAGATTCTGAATTTTTTATGGTTCAATGCTGGTAGGTTGTATGTATGTAGGAATTTATCCATTTTTTCTAGGTTTTATAATTTATTCACATATTGTTGCTCAGAGCGCTGTGTAATGATCTTTTGAATTTCTGTGTTATACATTGCAATTTCTCTTTTTTCATCTCTGATTTTATTTATTTGGGTATCATCTCTTTTTTCTTAATTAGTCTGGCTAAAGGTTTGTATATTTATTTTTTCAAAACAAATTTTTTCATTTTCCTGATGGTTTATATTTTTAAAATTTCAATTTCATTCATTTCTGCTCTGATCTTTGTGATTTTCTTTCTTCCAATTTTGGGTTTGGTTTGCTCTTGCTTTTCTAGTTCTTTAGGATGCATCATTGAGTTTTTTATTTGAAGTTTTCTACTTTTTTGATGCTGGCACTTATTACTATAAACTTTCCTCTTAGTACTGTTTCACTATATCCCACAGGTTTTGATATGTTGTGTTTCCATTTTCCTTTGTTTTAAGGAATTTTTCAATTTACTTTTAATTTCTTTATTTACCCACTGGTCATTCAGGGGCATATTGTTTGATTTCCTTGTGTTCATATTGTTATCAAAGTTCCTTGTTATTGACATCTAGTTTTATTCCATTGTGGTCAAAGAAAATACTTATTATTTCTTTTTTTTAAAAAATTTTTTTCCGTGATTCAAGTAGGCTAGGGATGGTTGTTGGCTTCTTTCAGAGGGCAACATGCAGCCAATCAACCGAGACTCCCTCTCCATCATTACATTTATTCAGTAAAAGGTTTCACAACAGAGGTTTTAAGTCAGCATGCCTGTGGATAATTAACATGGTTGAAAGAGTGGTTTTATGAATGACGAAAGCTTTAGATTTCAGGCCCAGATTAAACACTATTAATGGGTAATTCCCCTTTGATCTCCCCCTGAGAGGACCATTCAGCACAAGTTTACATGAGTAAACAGAATAGAGACAAAGGGACATGGGATAACAAACTTAAACTGGGAAAGCCAGTTATCGTCCCTATCTCTTCCCTAACATAATGGACCAGCCACCTTTGGCCTGTCTCAATGAAACCTTTCTGCCTTCCAAAAGGTATAAGACATTTCCCCAAGATTTTCCATAATATTTTGCCAGCCACCCCAAGTGAATCTCAACACCAAACCATGTCACTGTTCCTGCATTCATTTGCTAAGGATAATGGCCTCCAGCTCCATCCAAGTCCCTGCAAAGGACATGATGTCATTCTTTTTTTTTTTTTTTTTATACTTTAAGTTCTGGGGTACATGTGCAGGTCGTGCAGGACTGTTACATAGGTATACACATGCATGGTGGTTTGCTGCATCCATACCCCCATCACCTGTATTATGTATTTCTCCTAATGTTATCCCTCCCCAAATACTCTACCCCCTGCTATACCTCCCCTAGCAACCCCCGCTCCAACAGGCCCTCACTGTGTCCCTGTGTTCTCATTGGTCAACACCCACTTATGAGTACATGCGGTGTTTGGTTTTCTGTTCTTGTGTCAGTTTGCTGAGAATGATGGTTTCCAGTTTCGTCCATGTCCCCGCAAAGGACATGAACTCATCCTGTTTTATGTGATCATAGTATTCCATAGTGTATGTGTGCTAGATTTTCTTTATCCAGTCTACCACTGATGGGCATTTGGGCTGGTTCTAAGTCTTTGCTATTATAAACAGTGCCACAATGAATATACATATGCATGTGTCTTTATAATAGGACAATTTATAATCATTTGGTTATATACCCAGTAATGGGATTGCTGGGTCAAATAAACTTTCTATTTCTAGATCCTTGAGGAATTGCCACACTGTCTTCCACAATGGTTGAAGTAGCTTAAGGCAGTGTTCACTTTTTTCCAACATATAGCTGCTTTTTTATATTGGATAACTTTTCTGGATCTTTTCTCAATTTCACTAACTGCACTATTCTTTTTATTGTAAATCCAGTATATTTTTCAAATACAGTTTTTTATTTCTAAAATTTCTCATAGATTCTGATGTCTTCATTTCTGTACTGTAATATGTCCAATTAGCATGGTGATTGCAGACATTCTTGTCTGGTTTCCAGTCTCAGGGAAAAAATAACTTGGCCTTTCACCATTAAATGTAATGTTAACTGTTGGGCTGCTGGGTTTTGTTGTTGTTTTTCAGATTTTGTAGGGGTGGTTCTCTATTTCCAGTTACTTCAGAGATTTTATAGTGGATGAATGTTAACTTTTGTCAAATGCTTTTCCTGTACTAACTAATTTTTTTCTTAGCCTGTTAATAAGGTGGATTGTATTGATTGATTTTTAAAATATTTCAATCTAGCCTTACCTGCTTTAGAATTAATTCCACTTAGTTTTAGTGTGTAATTTATTATACACATTGTTGCAGTTGATATAGTAGATTTGTTGAGGATTCTTATCTAAATAAACAAAAAGTATTGGTCTGTATTTTTTTTCTCATTTTTTCTCATTTTTTTCTTCTTTCTTTTCTTTTCTTTTCAAAAAGGTATTTGCCTTACTTGTAGTACTGATTTCACAAAATTACCTGAGACATCTTTCCTCTTCTTTTATTTTTTGTAAAATATTGTGTAAAATATATGTTAATCATTCTTGGAATATTTAGTAAAATTCTCTGATTAAGCAATTTGGGTCTGGAATTTATTTTTCAGAAACTTTTAAGTTACAAATTCAATTCACTGAATGGTTATAGGATTATGCTGCTTCAGCCTAGTAATTTTCTTTGCTTTAAAGTCACTTTAATATTAAAGTAATCACTCTTGCTTTTTACTTTTTAAGTAATGTTATCATATTTTTAAAGCCATTATTTTACTTTCAACCTACACATGCCATATCTGAAGTTTCTTTTAGACAATGTAGACAGTGTATACTTAACATTTTTTTTTTTTTTGAGATGGAGTCTGTCTCTGTCACCCAGGCTGGAGTGCAGTGGCACAATCTCAGCTCACTGCAACCTCTACCTCCTGGGTTCAAGCAATTCTCTTGCCTCAGTCTCCAGAATAGCTGGTATTACAGGCATGTACCACCATGCCCAGCTAATTTTTTTTTGTATTTTTAATTGCCAGGGTCCAACCTGCAGACCTGGGCTTGCATGACAGATGAATAACATGTACTGACACAGATATTTTGCCTGTCAGTCAGGCTAAGAGTCCAGGCCACTCACCAATACTGAGAAGTGTCTGGTAAAAAGTTAGCAGCCATGGCCTTGAAGAGCCAGTGAAGCTCACATTTATTTAGTACAGATTAAATGACACAGGTCTTGAGTAAACACCTCTAGTGAGTAATTAACTTTGCCAGCACCACCCCCCCCCGCCACTCCACCAGTAGAGAGCAGTTCCCACACATAAGTACAAAGGTTGGTCTTAGGAACCCCCGAGTAAACAAGCTATTTAGATAAACTCCTCTACATTCCGACATAATTATGCCCTAAGCTTTTAAGAGAATTCAGCTGCCTTCAGCCAAACCTTTTACTGAAGCTATGCAAACCCCCTGGTGTTCCAAGAAGTTTTGTGACTTTTTCCTATAACTATCTTTATAATTTTTCTTCTAAAATTTTCCCACCACCCTGACTGAACTCTCACATTTAGTAGAGATGGGGTTTCACCATATTGGCCAGGCTAGTCTTGAACTTCTGACCTTGTGATCAGCCCACCTTGGCCTCCCAAAACAGTGGGATTATAGGTGTGAGCCACTGTACCAGGCCTACTTTAAAAAAATACACTTTGACAATTTTTGGCTTTTATTTGATATACTTAGATTATTTATATTTAAGGTAGTTATTGGTACATTAAGGACTATATTTGTTCCTTTATTATATGTTTTAGGGAGTTACCGCTGGGTTTTTGTTGCTGTTTTTCTATTTCTCTTTCTTTTCTTCCTGAGTGTTACATGAACATTTTAAAGATTCCATCATGTTTCACTTATATATTTTTGAATACATTTTGTTTGCCTAGTTTTCTTAGAAATTGCTCTAGGTATTAAATATGCATATGCAACTTATCCCAGTTTATTAGTATTAGAGCTTTACAAGTTTGAGCAAAGTATTGTAAACTTAGTTCAATTTAGATTACTGTGCCTTGTCCATTTTTAAGTACAATTATCTAAAGTATTTTCTCTACATACTTGGAGCACCACAGTAGATGTCATAATTTTTTACTGACAAGTATTTTGCTACTTCCTGCTGGTCTTGGTGTCAGATGAGAAATTCACTGTCATTGGAATTGTTTTTCCCTATTGATAATTCATATTTTTCTGGTTGACTTTAATATTTTTACCTAAAGGTTTCAGGAGTTTAATTATAATGTGTCTTGGCATAGATTCTTTGAGTTTATCCTACTTGACTTTTGCTCAGTTCTATGAAAATTAAGGTGTATGTCTTTTTCCAAATTTAGGAAGCTCAGCCATTAATTCTTCGAATACCGCATTCTTTCTTCTCTCCCTCTGGGACACTAATAATACAAATATTGAATCTTTTGTTTTTGTGCCACAGGTCTCGGGATCCTACTTGCTTGAGTTTATTTTCTCTCTGTTAACCAGAGTGGGTAAATTCTATCGGTTTGTCGAATTCACTGATTCTAACTTCTGTCATCTCCACTTTACTATTGAGCCTATCCAGAAAGTTTTATTTTTTTATTACAGTTATTGTATTTTTCAGTTCTATAATTTCCATTTGGTTCCTTTATAACTTGTGTTTCTTTTCTGAGATTTTCTATTTTGTTATGTGTTTCAGATGAATTTGTTATTACTTACTGAAGGAATTTTGTGGTGTCTAATTTAAAATCTTTGCTCAATAGTTCCAACATCTGATCTCAGTATTGATCTCAATTGACTGTCTTTTCTCTTTAAGTTATTATTTTATTGATTCTTGATAAGACCAACAATTTTGTATTGTATTCTGAACATTTTGGATACTACATTAGGAGACTCTTGATCTTATTGAAATTCTCTGTTTTAGCAGGCAGGCAATTACTCTCCTTTGATAGAACATATAATTTCTGGCCTGCATTTGTAGGCTGTAGTCTTAAAACAATTTAGTCTTTTGAGTTCTTATAATTTTTCCTTCCTTTTTTTTCTTGTTGTTCTGATTAAGCATCTGCTGGATCCCCATTTGTACTGCCACAGTGCTAGAAGATGGTTTTTTAAGCCACCCAGTTTTCATTAGGTATAAGAAGGGAAGGTGTTGTGTCAGAAGGAGAGAGGAGAGAGTCTTTCCTGTGTTCCATTCTTTGGCCACCGAGTATTGGTGGGTTTCTTACTCCATCTTTATGATGCTAGAGGGAAGAGCCTTATCAGGACACATTCTGTTTCTGGGTTTAGGGCCAGGATCTCCAAGGCCTGAGTGTCTCTGATTTTAGGTAGTGGACTTAGTTTACAATCTGATACTGGATGGAGGGCTTGAAGATACCAGACTTGCTGTGCTGTTGCTGCAGAGAGAGACACTGGTTCCAGTAAGTGAGGGGTAAAGAGTAGATCTGCTCACGTGGGTGTGTTTTCACTATCACTGTTGATTTGGGCAGATTGAGCCTGCTACTGTCACTGTGTATGGGTTTCCTTCCTAAATCCCTTCTCAACTTTCCTTTACCAAGTTTTTTTTTTTTTAATTTTGATTTCTTATTTTTATTTTAAGTTCCTGTGTATATGTGCAAGATGTGCTCTTAGGTAAATGTGTGTCATAGTGGTTTTCTGCACCCATCAATCCATCACCCTTTTAAGCCAAAGATAGCAGGCCCAATTATTGTTGCCGTTGTTTTCTCTCTTTTTTTTCCCCATAAGTTATTGAAGTACAGAGGGGTACTCTGTTACATAAGTAAGTTCTTTAGCGGTAATTTGTGAGATTTCAGTGCACCCATCATCCAAGCAGTATACACTGCACCATATTTGTAGACTTTTATCCCTTGTTCCCCTCCCACTCTTCCCCGCAAGTCCCTAAAGTCCATTGTATCATTTTTATGCTTTTGCATTTATATATCTTGGCTTCCACATATCACTGAAAACATACAATATTTGGTTTTCCATTCATAAGTTACTTCACTTAGAAAAATAGTCTCCAATCTTATCCAGGTCACTGAAAATGCTGTTAATTCATTCGTTTTTATGGCTAGGTAGTATTCCATCATATATGTATACCACAGTTTCTTTATCCACTCATTGATTGATGGGCATTTGGATTGTTCCACTATTTTGCAATTGTGAACTGTATTGTTATAAACATGCATGTACAAGTATGTTTTTCGTATAATGATTTTTTTTTCTTCTGGGTAGATACCCAGTAGTGAGATTGCTAGATCAAATGGTAGTTCTACTTTTAGTTCCTTAAGGAATCTCCACACTGTTTTCCATAGCAGCTGTACTAGTTTACATTCCCACTAGCAGTGTATAAGTGTTCCCTGATCATTGCATCCACACCAACATCACATCTACTGTTTTTTGATTTTCTGATTGTGGCCGTTCTTGCAGGAGTAAGGTAATATCACATTGTAGTTTTCATTTGCATTTCCCTGATAATTAGTGATGTTGAGCCTGTCTGGTCCTGGACTTTTTTGTTGGTAACTTTTTAGTTACCATTTCAATTTTGCTGCTTGCTATTGGTCTATTCAGGGCATCTAATTCTTCCTGATTTTAGCTAAGAGGAGTGTACTTTTCCAGGAATTTGGCCATCTCTTCTAGGTTTTCCAGTTTATGTGTGCAAAGGTCTTTCATGTTTGTTGGTCATTTGTGTATCTTCTTTTGAGAATTGTCTATTCATGTCCTTAGTCTATTCATGTTATCTTCTAGGATTTATGTAGTTTCAGATCTTAGGTTTAAGTTCTTAATCCATCATAAGCTGAATTTCATACAAGGTGAGAGAGATGAGGATCCAGTTTCCTTCTCCTACATGTGGTTTGCCAATTATCCTAGCACCGTTTGTTGAAAAGAGTGTCCTTTCCCCACTTTATGTTTTTGTTTGCTTTGTTGAAGACCAATTGACTGTATTTGGGTTTATTTTGGGGTTCTCTATTCTGTTTCATTGGTCTATGTGTCTATTTTTATACCAGTACCATGCTATTTTGGTGACTATGGCCTTATAGTATAATTTGAGATCAGGTAACGTAATGGCTCCAGAGTTGTTCTTTTTGCTTAGTCTTGCTTTGGCTATGTGGGCTCTTTTTTGGTTCTACATGAATTTTATTATTGGTTTATCTAATTCTGTGAAGAATGATGGTGGTATTTTGATGGGGATTGCATTAAGTTTGTAGATTGCTTTTGGCAGTATGCTCATTGTTGCAATATTGATTCTAACCATCCATGAGCATGGGATGTGTTTTCATTCGTTTCTGTTGTCTATGGTTTCTTCCAGCAGTGTTTTGTAGTTTTACTTGATCTTTTGACTCCTTGGTTAGGTATATTACTAAGTATTTTATTTTATTATTTTTTTTGCAGCAGTTGTAAAAGGGGTTGAGTTCTTGATTTGATTCTCTGCTTGTTCACTGTTGGTGTATAGAAGAGCTACTGATTTGTGTAAATTAATCTTGTATCCAGAAATTTTGCTGAATTCTTTTACCAGTTCAAGGGGCTTTCTGGAGGATTCTTTAGGGATTTTAAGGTAAACAATCATATCATCAGCAAAATGTGTTAATTCAATTTCATCTTACTGCTTTGGATGCCCTTGATTTCTTTCTCTTGTCTGATAGCTCTGGCCAGGACTTCCAATACTATGTTGAAGAGGAGTAGTGAGAGTGGGCATCCTTGTTGTGCTCCACTTCTAAGAGGGAATGCTTTCAACGTTTCCCTATTCAGTATTATGTTGGCTGTGGGTTTGTCATATGTGGCTTTTATTACATTGAGGTATGTCCCTTGTATACCAATTTTTCTGAGGGTTTTAATCAGGAAAGGATGCTGGATTTTGTTAAATACTTTTTATGCATCTATTGAGATGCTTATGTGGTTTTTGTTTTTAATTCTGTTTATGTGATGTATTACGTTTATTGACTTGTGTATGTTAAGCCATTCCTGCATCCCTGGTATGAAAAACAATTCATAGTGGTGGATTATCTTTTTGATATGTTGTGAGATTTGGTTAGCTAGTATTTTGTTAAGGATTTTAGCATCTATGTTCATCAAGGATAACAGTCTGTAGTTTTGTTTTTGGTTTTTTTTGGTTATGTCCTTTCTTGATTTTGGTATTGGGGTGATGCTGGCTTCATAGAATGAATTAAGGAGGGTTCCTTCTTTCTCTATCTTGTAGAATAGTGTCAAAAGAACTGGTACCAATTCTTCTTTGAATGTCTGGTATAACTCTGCTGTGAATCTGTCTGTTGACACCAGCACCTGTTTCAGTGGAGGTGGCAGGAAGGTGGGGTGCAATAGGCTCTGTGAGGGTCCTTAGCTTGGGTGGTTTAATGCTCTATTTTTGTACTAGTTGGCCTCTTGCCAGGAGGTAGTGCTTTCTAAAAAGCATCAGCTGTGATAGTATGAAAAGGGACTGGCAGTGAGTAGGGCCCTAGAACTCCCAAGATGATATGCCCTTTGTCTTCCACTACCAGTATGAGTAGGGAGGGACCATCAAAGCTAGGCATGTCTGAGCTCAGAGTCTCCTTGTGTGGGTCTTGCTGCAGCTGCTGTGGGGAATGGAGGTGAGATTCCCAGGTCACTGGAACTGTGTACCTAGGAATATTAAGGCTGCCTCTGTGAGTCATACAGGTTGTCAGGGAGGGGCAGGAAAGCCGGCAGTCACAGGGCTCATCCAACTCCCTCTCAAATTGAAGGGCCAGTCTCACTCCCACTGTGCCCCTTCCAACAGCCCCAAGACTGTTTCCAGGCAGTGGGCAAGATGAACTTAAGAACTTGTCCCAGGCTACCTGCCTCCCAGCTTTTCCCACCTATGGAGTCTGCGTACCAGACTGGTGCCTTCTCCCAAGTTCTGACCAGGAGGCTTCTCACTCCATTCCAATTGTTACAAAGTTAAGCTAGACTATTCCTTCTCTTTACCCCTTCCTGCTCCTCTGGCTGCCCTCCTTATGGATCCCTGTGATGCCAAGCAGGAATGGCCTGCGTGGGAACCCAGTGATCTGCCAGTTCCTGTCAGCTGCTTCCTCTACCCCTGCATTTAGCTCAGCTCTCTAAATTGACTCAGCTCCAGGTAAGGTTGGGAACTTCTCCCACAGACATTCACTTTCTCCATTGTGGGTGTGCATGCAGCAACGGAGGCTCTCCCTTTCCCCACTTCCACAGTTGGGGCACTCATAGTATTTGGGTTGTCCTGGGTCCTGCAGGAGCAGCCTTCACCCTTTAGAGGGTCTGTGGGCCCTCTCCAGATTTCTGGTTGACTCTTGCAGTTGATATGGAGCTAAAATTAACAATGCAAGCCTGCACACACTGCTCTGTCTGGAGCTGCAATCTAGCCCTGCCTCCCATCCGCCATGATGATCCTGTGATCTATTGCTGTTGTTGCAGACCTCTTGGAGAGTCTGGGTTGCAGGACTTTCTGTTGCCCAGTGTCAAGTATTTAGAGATAAATAGCCCAGGGAATCCACCAAGAAGTTGAAATACTGACATGTAATTATTCAATTACTTCCTGTTCACATTTCAGATTAAATGATTGTTATTTACAGGATAATTAGTTATATGTTGTGGGGAGTGGCAGGGAAAAGTGAGGGTTCACCATTTTACCTCAGAATTGGAATTTCTTCATCATTTTTAACTTCAAATTATTCAACATATCTTGGCAACTTTACTTCCAAATTATTAACCTCAAGTTTAGGTGCTTCTTATTTGCACTCTGGATAAACCTCATCTACTGCTTTTTCAGCATACCATTGTCAATGAAAATATCATCATAAGTTCAAGAACCTCTTTTGAGCTAACTCTTCTATCAAATTCAATTTTAAATCTCCTTGCTATACAAAGCCCTCTGCAGTGGTCTTTTATTCATTAACTCTATCTACTTGTATATATCTTAGTGTACATTATTTATCATGACAAATAAAATGATAGTGTCTACACAGACTTGCATATACTACAGGTAGATTATTGTATTCACTTTTCCCTAACCACATCCTATACACACTTTCCTCCAACCATTTGCTTAAGCTCTTCTCATCATTTATTCAATTATTTATACATTCAAGCAAACATCTTTTAAATGCCTTCAATCTGCCTGATATTGTCCAGATTCTGGAGACATAATGTTTAACAGGACAGTGTGGACATCTCCAATGTCAGGGTCTTATAGTTTCACTTTGAAATAAACATTACACAAAATATTGAAGAAAGTAGTTCATCATACTGTACAACTATGAAGAAAAAATAGCAGGGAAAAATTTCGCTGACCTTTCACTATGCAAATGAAGCTCAAGCTGATATCTGTAAAATAAGTTAGAGTTAGGCAGGTGAGCAGGAGGGAGAGGAGTGTTTCCAGCAGAAGGAATTATAGCATGTGAGGACGCATTGAAGACAGAAAGTACACTTTTTTTTCCCATTTATTTATTTTATTGCATTTTAGGGTTATAAAATCAGGGGAGTAGAAAGGAGAAGAAGTTCTATAAGTAATTTAATACCTCTCTGGTTTCTTTTCATATCTCATTTTCTACTTTCAAGTTTCATGGAACAATTTATATTTCTATTCAATTCTTTTAAAAACCAACTCTACTATTTTATTTCATGCTGTTGGTTTCTTCAGTTAAGTATCTGTGATGGTTACTACTGAGTGTCAACTTGATTGGGATTGAGGGA
Source organism: Cebus imitator (assembly GCF_001604975.1). Lineage (NCBI taxonomy): Eukaryota > Metazoa > Chordata > Mammalia > Primates > Cebidae > Cebus > Cebus imitator. Next base: position 12,545,691 of record NW_016107327.1, on the reverse strand, counting down.
TACAAAGTGTTAATCCTGGCTGTGTCTGTGTGGGTGTTGCCAAAAGACCCACTGGGGAAGGCAGATCCACCCTTAATCTGGCTGGCACAGCTTCCAGCAAATAGTCACTATTTTAAGATCTAAATAACACTTTTATTTTGACCAACTATAAAATAATTTAGCAATGCAAATAAATACTCAACAGTTATTGCTGACCAGGTACTTCCAAGACAGTAACAAAGACAGACATATTTATAAAATATTCTGTTACAAAGTATGATGAAATAAGTACTATAACAAAGGCTTGTATAAAATGTTCTGACACATAAGCAGCAAGTAGAGATTAATTTCAATCAGGACACTCTGCAAGCCTTCTTTCAGGAAAAAAAAAATTAATTGGATTTTGAAGATGGGAAGGTATGGCACCCAGTGTGTGGAAAGGGGTCATTTCAAGGAATTATATTATCGTTACATGGCTCAAATGTTTCGAAGGTTTCTAATTGTTCTTAGGATAAAGTCCAAAATACTAACTAAGGCCCATGAGGTCCTGAGTTTGTCCCTGTTTATATTTCTAGCTTTCTTCTTTGCTATTTCATATTTAAAATTATTAAGTCAGTGAATTTTTCATGACTTAAGCAACACTGAATATTTTTGGTAAGCTTTTTTAAATGCACACTCATATGAATTTTTTACATTGCTGCTTAAATGCCGATTTAATTTTATAGTTAGGCATGTCCCTATGAAAGATCTCTTTTTCTCAATTTCATTGTGAAAATAAAATGCATAGATTCATTCAATTTCATGTTCCAATCTCAAGGAGGTTTATTTTGTAAGAAAATCTTTAAACGTAGTTTGACCCAAGGTTCACATAACAACACAATATCCAGATGGTACCTTATGATTGTATAATATATTATTGCATCTGGAGGACATTATGTTACATGAAATAAGTCAGGCACAGAAATATAAATACCAAATGGTCTCATTTATATGTAGAATCTAAAAAAGCAAAACTCACAGAAGCAGAGTAGAATGTTGGGGACCAGAGAATGGAGTAGGGGCGGAGGGATTGGAGATCTATTGGTCATAAGATACAAAATTCAGCTAGAGAGTTGGAATAGATTCAGGAGATCTATTATACAACATGGTTACTGTAGTTAATAAAAATATATTGTATACTTTAAAAATTGCTGAAAGCATAGATTTTAAGAATTCCCAATTTATCCATAATTTGTATATTAATGAACTGTTGAAATAACATTTTATACCTATTCAGTTAAGTAAAACACATTAATAAAATATATCACTGCAATCTCTGAATCATTCATGTTATAAACAACACTAAGTCACAAGGAAGAAAAGATGTATGGAAAGAGAAAGAGAAATATACGTACATTCTAACTAGTCTAAAAACATAAAATTACCTATAATTTTAGCATAAAACTCATGAAGTTCTGTCTGCAAATCTACATGTTAAGTTATTGTTCTGGTCAAATCAGTTAGTCATAATGAGTATAGCAATTTAATTAAACAGATATTCATTAATATCACTTATAAAAACGGAAAATAAATTTTAAAAGTGGTTGATATGCTCTCCTTGTTTACACAGGATAGATTCATCACTCAGATCTTTTATTTTAAACAACTTACATCTTCATCTTTAGACATTAACATCCCTAGATCATCTTTCATATTCTAAATTCAAATTTGTCTGTACTTAATTACTGGTGTTTCTAATAAATACCAACAAACCAGTATTGGTAGGTGGATCCTTATTCTCATGTGGGTTTTCAGAAGTTTCTCAAAGGGGTGGTATTTGGATTGCACATAAGAAAATGAATAAATTTTCTCCAGAGAGCAAAAAGAGTAGGAAGACTTTAATCACCTGCTTGTTAGCAAGCAAGTAAACAAAAAATTATAAGAAGACTCCAGACTGAACATGGGGTTAGACTCTGGCATGAGTAAGAAAAGAAAGCCAGTTTCTCAATTTCAGAGAGAAAAATTTCAACTGTGGTGGACTTACTCAAGAGACACCTAGTTTTACAGGTTAATCTGGACAACAATAAAATTTTCTGGCAGCCTTATTTTGAACATGATGCAATTTTTTAAAAGTTGTGCAGATGTTAACATGTAAAGCAGAACAGAGAAGTATTTCACAAAACATACTTTTTGCCAGAGAGCAAAATAATACCATACAATTCTTGATTATTCTGACTTTTAGACATAGAATTTGAAGTTCTCTTTCTCAAAATTGCATAAGGCATCTTTAATGTTGTTCTTTACTTAACAATTCAAAACAATAAGAAAGTATATGTAATAGAATGATCAATTTAGGCTTTTATTTTAAATATCCCATTTTTTCTCTGTTTTCTCAATTCAATGTCTATAATTTTTATTTATCAGTAGTAGCAGCCCTCTTAACTGTAAACTCAATCTATTATTAAAATTAATAAGAACAAAATTCAAAACATATTCAAATTATTTCCAAACAAACATTGTTTTAAAATTACGCTGTTGCTAAAACTCAATATATGCACTTTATGTGTAAAACAATGCACATTGTTTCTTATGCAACATCTAACATTTAATTATCACAAAATACTGTGAAATATATATTATTATCTTAATTTTAAGATGAGAGGTCCAAGGCTCAAAGATATTGAAAAACTTTGATAGATATTAAGTGCCCAAACCGAGATCTAACTCTTATTTATGTTCTTTGAGGTCTGAGGCTCAAAGAGGTTGGAAAACGTTGATAGATATTAAGTGCTCAAGCTGGGATCCAACTCTTATCTATGTTCTTCTTCAACCATAAGTTGGCATAACAAGGAACAAAATACATGATTAACTGTGTCCTGTGTTATGAGAACTTCCAGAGAGTGACTATAAAAGAACACTGCTATGAAGTTGTTTGACAAGTGATGAAAGAATAATGAAAAAATGTAAAGACATGAAGGCCTCCAAAGTAACAGTGAAAACCATCCATCCAGTTGAGTGAAGCTCATATTAATTTCCAAGAAATTCTGTTTTTTACTTCCTTTTTAAAGGTTTCTTCTCAGTATTGAACAATAAACTTAAATCTTCTACTGCAACTGGGAGGTTTTCTTAGTCCTGAATTGTTTGGTGTCAAAGTCACTACATAATTCTGCAAATAAATACAAACTATACAAGTGAAATAAACATGATCTTTGTGTGTGATCTGGATAAATTAATGCATATATATTTGCATGATCTTCAGTTATAATTGAATTTAAAATAAGATCAAAAGCCAAAATTTGGCAATATTTAGCTTTGCTGTAGTTTGTTAATTAGTTTTTGATGAATACTTTATTTTTAAAAACCCAACTGATTCTAACTACATGGTAGAAAAAAAAAAAGAAAAAAAAAATTAAAAAAAAAAAAAAAAAAAAAAAAAAAAAAAAAAACAAGAGGGAGAAAAACAAAATAGACACCAGCCTTATAATATAGATTTCACATAGCTTGCCATTCTAAATTAAGGTTTGATATTTATTTTGTTTAGGTTGCCTCCTGATGACACTCAAGGTGGTTTATGAAAACATGTTGTAATTTAGTCTTCTAGGCACATATGAAGGATCATGAGGTCATAGGTTTGCACAGGTTTGGATATGCAAATGTTCTGTAGTAGCTTAAACTGTTACTATGGGGAAAAAGTTAGTGATGTCTCACTAATTGTTTTTTTACACAGTTGAAGAAGTGCTGAAATTGGTAGACAAGAAAACTCTGGCAGTAGGTGGAAAAAAAGATAATTTTGAGAATCAGCATATGCTTTGAGAAATTCAGATATCACAACAAAGTTCCAAAAAAAAAATCAGAACTCAAATTTTCTATTATTATTTTTAAAGCTCAGACTTATTATAAATCCAATAAAATTACTGAAAATAGGCTTGCTAATTCTAAAAAATCTCAAGTTGTTACTTCACGTTTTTAATTTTTATATTTATAGATACAAATCCTTGCCTTGACTATTGTATGTGATACATACTGACACCTAATATGCACTGAAAGATGTAATAACAAAGATAATTTTTCTGCAGTAATTTATGCACATTTGAGTCTGTGTCATAAACTATTCATACTCATGAAATACAGAATCAGCTCAGAAAATTGCTATATGAGATAGAAGGTCTTGAACTGGGTGGCTTCACTATTTAATATCTCATTGTATGCTTTTTTAAAAATCACATATTTTTCAAAATTGATAAATAATATAACTTCTGCCAACTCATGGGGAAAAATATTAAATTTCACTTGTAATACTAGAAACTGGATAAATCTTTCTTCATCTACTATTGATCACTTTTGAGTATAGGAGGCCATTTTGTTTCTGACATTCTGAGAACTAATTTGTAGTACATAGTACCTATATTAAATAGAAATGTATAGGGTAAACATAGTAAATATAGTATAGCATAAAGTAAATATGAATATAATAGTGACTTTTTTACATTCAGACAAACACGTGTGTTCCCTACCTCACTTGGTAAACAATGGATCCATTTATTTGTAATATTTAAAGGGTAGTCTGTTATGCTGGAACCGGTCTACCACCTTATCCTCATTCATACTAGGTTTTGAAAAATTGTGTTAATTGACCCATCCATGGTGGTCCACAGTCAGGAATTTGTACATTAAGTGTTAAGTTTCCATGCCTTCTTCTCCTTCACAGGTAAGAAAAACAAAGTACCTCATGAAAATGAAAAAGTTTTTTTAATTTATACCAATATTCTATGTGTGAATGTATTGAATCTCATTGCATTTAGTTGCCAAATTACCATTGTAGCAACATTCTAAATTCTGCTTTCACTTTTGGGTCCAAAGTTCTACCTCCATTTTTTGGCCATCAAATCTAGCACTCATAATATTACTGTGATCTTTTGTGCGCACATATAACCAGATATTTATCATTTTCACTTTGTAATGTTAGTTACCTTGCTTCCTTTCCATTTCCACTGTTAGCATTTCAGTCCAGACTGGTCATTTTGTATCTATATTATTTTGATAATCTCTTATGAAAAGTTATACATCTTATGTCTCTCCCTAACCATTTTTCTCAATACCAGTTACTGAAGCTGTACTCTTGAACCGAGAATGATTCAAATATTTCTTTCCAGTACCAAATACAGTCAATTATTAGAAGCAGTCTCATCCTCTGTGTTGAGAATGATTGTAAGACTCTGAAGAGAAAGAAGAAGACAAATATAAGAAATGTGATAGGAGACAAAGAAAGAAGGGAGAAGACCTGATGACAATAGTTTGAAAACTATCAATAATAAATATAAGGGCAAAAATTATTTTGCAGATAGCACTAGTCATATTATTTTTTTAAGTAATTTCCAAACCATTTCTCATACATGTACTTAAAAAGTTTTATTCTTTCAAGTGCATAATTTGAGAAACTCCAGATATAGCTCTAATTTGTTCTAATGAATATTTTAAACACTGATAGTGTTTCAGGAGCTTAAGGAAAGGTCAGAAAAGCTGGCTTTCCTTTATTCTAAAAAAAAACCCCAAACAACAAATTGCTTATTTAGTTTTTGTATACTGACTTCTTTTGTAAAAATATGCTCATTAAAATTTAAAATATGACACAGTTCTTTGTCCTAAACTCTAGTTTTGTACCTCCAAATGCAAAGGAAGATCATGTATTCTATTCATGCTGTTGATGATTATCTGTTGTTACACTTCTGGTTAAGATTTATTACTTATTTTTAAAATATAGTTCTTGAGTTATAATTAAAATTGCATACAATTTACTAATTTAATGTCTTTAGCATATGTACAGGATTGTGTAATCATGACCACAATTATCTGACCAAAAAGAAACCCTATGCACATCAGCAGCCATTCCCTGTTCCTTTTCACTTGCCATCCTCCAGCCCTAGGCAACTATTGATATACTTTATGTAAAGCCTTGTGATGTATAAGCTATTTTTCTTGTTTCCAAGACATTTTCAGGACAGTGAGAAAAATGTACATCCATAAATAACCATATCAATAACCATGTGGATTTTTCTCCTAGTTTTTTTCTGAATATAACGGAAAACCCAAAGCAACAGGGACTTACGAAAGATTTGTACGATCACATAAAAGGAGTCAGGAGGCAGAAAATTCTAATGGTTTTTCAATTTTATGAAATTATCAGAGGCTTCACCTTTTCTTCTTCTTCTTCTCTAATATTATTATGCCTGCCTTCTTTCTGAATGGTTATATTATGGCCCAACATGCAAGCACCAGCATTTATGGAAAAAAACAAAAACCAAAAGACAAATATGGGAATATTGAAAGTGTGCCTCTCTCACCTAACTCTGTTTTCTTTAGCCAGTCATTACCGGACAGCATTTATAAGAAATCTAGCAGAAGGGAAGGCATGGAACTGGGGGTTTATGGTTAGATGCATTCCCAACTTGAATTATAATTTGAGTTAGAATCTAAAAAGTTAATCAAATTATGAAATTAAATTAATTAGAATTAAATTCTGGACTCTAAGGAAAATAGTGAAATTAAATGTTTAACATTAGAAAATGAATACTTCTATAAGGGAGAACGAGAAAAATCTGTATGCAAGCTCGGAGACTGGAGATATTACTTCCAGTTAGGTGAATGAGACAAAGACAATGTAGTCTTGAAGGGTAGGAAGATTTCACATATTAGATGAAAGTAACGAATCACAGGAAACACCAGTACCAATTGTATTTCTGGGAGAGCTCAGACTCTACACAGTAGGTTAGAAAATATTTCAGTTTCTCTGATTCTCCATTGCCTTCTGGCTTACAAGTCCTCTATACAGGGAACTTGCAAAACAACAGAGTAAGGCAGTCAGAACACAAAACAAAAATTTAATTGGTTATATATATATATATATATATATGTATATATATATATATATATATATTATATTACACACACACACACACATTTTAAAAATCTCTGGAATTTCCTAAGAGAAAATAGCAGAGAAACACTCATTTAAGAAAATCCACAAAATCTTGGTAAGAACAGGGGAATCTATGCAATGAAATGCTTGATTATCACGTTCCCCAGTTGTGTGTGATGAAAGCTCTGTCCTGAACACATGCAGTCAAAAAGTTGGGGTTTCCTTTGTTATACTCAAGCGAGTTAGAAGGCAAGCACCACACTCTGAGTATCAACTGAGGGTCCTTTATTGTCGGCGACTGGGAGTCAGCTCATGAAGGGGAGGTAAAGTTGATTTATACCAGTTTTTAGGGAGGGAAGGGGGAGCCTAGCTGAAGTGGAATTTTACAGAAGTAGAACAAGCAAGTTAGAAAGGGGAGCTGGTTACCAGGAGGTAAACGGTTCTCATGATTGTTGCTTACTAAAGTGGGTAATCACAATGGCCAGGGGACTTGCCAAGCAGGTTGTGTTTACAATAGTTACAAGGTTCTGGGTTACTGTGCACCCGAAGGGGGAACTGGTGGGGAGGGTGAGGCTAAGATGGAGTTGGTCAGGCTCACATTTAAGATGGAGTCTGTTTGGCTCACTTCACCTTGTTTTCCCAATTCTCATTATGGTACTAGGGTTTCATCCAAGAAAGGGGTGGTTTCTGCCATTTCTGACTTCCACAGCTGTGACGTACAGAAGCTCTATTTTGGGTATATAACAGAGATAACCGTTACCTTTTTCCCTCATCATGGTCCTAACCATGCAGTGAAAACTCTATCCAGTGCATGAAAGTCTGAGAATACTGGAGCCCTTATAATTGCCACCACAGGAGTTTCTATACTGGAAAGGTGATAGAGAAAAGAACAGAAATTGCACACTGTCCCCAAGAGCCTAACTGCAAAGCAGGGGTATCAACCCAGGAAAACTGGGTCCCTGTCTCAAGCTCTGGTGAAGTGACACAATGTTTCTGCCCAGGAGGAAAGGCTGGCCATAAGAACAAAGAGCACTGCAGCTCTTCCTGAAAGGACTGACTATATTTGGAACAGAGATTGAAACTCCATGTCTAAGGACATTATGGGAAACTATGAAAGTCTTTGTGGAGAACAATCAAGAGAAGACTGGTACGTCTGAAATAGCCAAAACGACAAAGCAGTCAGAACTTAGTATAAAAGGCTAGAGAAAGCCACGTCCTAGAAGAGCCTTCCTGGAATCACAAAATGTTTTGGAGATCAGTAGGCTCTATGCATAAACTACATTGCACCTATCCGGAAACAAAAAGGATTATCTGGGACAGACTTAAAAGGATTCTCTAAAACACACAAAGACCTATAAAAAAATAGAAGAAACTCATTAATACAAGGGCTTAAACACAACTTTCTACCAAATACTGACTGAACAATTAGCTATTTTCACCCAGGATTTGTTTCTTAAAAACAGATTGTGAGGCAGGCAAAGAACGAGAAAAGTATGATACAAAAAAAAAAAAAAAAAAAAAAAAAAAAAAAAAAAAAAAAAAAAAAAACAAAAAAAAAAAAAAAAAGACTTTTTGTCTACTATATCTGTTATTTAGATGACTTAAAAAGAGATTTCTTTTGTAGACCAAAAAAAAAAATTCAAAGCAGCCATTATGAATATGTTCAAAGAACTAAGAAAAACCATACTTGAAGAATTAAATGAAAGTATAATTAGAATGTCTCATGAAATAGGAACTATCAATAAGTGAATAGAAATTATTTTAAAAAATAAATTGAAATTCTAGAATTGAAAAGTCACTAGAGGTACTCAATACGGTATTTAAATTTTCAGAATTAAAAAAATTAGTAAACTTGAAGATAAAACAGTAGAGACTGTATAATCTAAAAAGCAGAGAAAAGAAGAAACAGACTAAATAAATATGGCCTCTGAGTAATGTAAGAGATCATTAAGCATATTAATGTATGTATAATGAGAATACCAGGACAGGAGAGAGAAAAGGACAGAAAAAAAAATCAAATAAACAATCACTCAAAATAATCACTAAAACCATTAATCTATATATTCCAGAATTTCAATAAATTTCAATAGGACAAAAGAAAAACTCCAAAACAGATCCATACCCAGGAACATCATAGTCAAAACGTTAAAAGCCAAAAATAAAGAAAAAATCTTCAGAGTAGTAAGAGAAAAAAATGACTCATCACATACAAGGGAAATTTAGTAAGATTAATAACTGACTTCTAGTAAGATTAATAGCCAGAAGTTAGTCAGATGGCATATTCAAAGTGCTGAAAGTAAGTCAAAACAAAATATGAAAACTAAGAATCATATCTGGAAAAACTGTTTTCCAAAACTGAAAGTAAATAATTTTTAGATAAAGAAACAAAAAAAGACATTATCAGGATTTTCTCACAAGAGATATTTTTAAAAGTTATTTAGACATAAAACAAATGACACCAGACAGTAATTCAAATTCACATGTAAAAACAAGAGTACCAGTAAAAGTAATTATGTAGATAATAGGAAAAGATTGTATAACTGAATGCTTGCTCTCTTTTCTTAATTCATTTAAAAAGATATTGTTTAAAGCAATAAGCAAATAATAATATTGTTTATGTTACAATATATAGAAATGTAATATATTTCCCAAGTATAGCACAAAGAAGATGGGTGAGAGCAAAGTATGAGTTTAAAAATGTCACTAGCTGGCAACTCAAAACCATAAGAAGAAATGAAGTTTATGAGAACAGAGAAACAAAAAGACTAACATAAGACAATTTATAAACATAAAACTTACTCTCTTCTCTTCCTTTAGCCTCTTTAAAGGTTAAAAAACATAGGATTATGTAAAGCTTCAATTACAACAATGTACAGCAAGGATGCCAAGATAATCCAATGGTGGAAGAACAGGTTTTCTACAAAGTACACAGGCACAGTGGAGTGGTTACATGCAAAAGAACTAAATTGGACCCTTGTCTTACACCATGGACAAAAATAAACTCAAAATGAATTTTAGACCTAATGTAAGAGCTAAAACTAAAAATTCTTCAAAATAAAACACAGGAATACATTTGTATGACATTGAACTAGGCAATGGCTTTTTAGTAGACAAAAAAAGCAGAAGTGACAAAAGAAAAAATAAGTAAACAGGGGATAATATCAAAATTAAAATTGCATCACTCAAATTATATCATCAAGAAAGTGGAAAAATAACCCACAGAATGGGAGAAAATATTTGCAAATCACATTTACTATAAGGAAGTTATATCCAGAATAGATAAGTAAATATTATAACTGAATTACAAAAAGACAAATAACTAAATTTTTTTAAATGGGCAGAGATTTAAATAGGCATTTCTCAAAAAAAGAAACATAAATGACCAATAATCAGATAAAAATATGTTCAGCATCATTAGTCATTAAAGAAGTGCAAATAAACACCACAATGAAATACCACTTTATACACACTAGGATGGTTATAACCAAAAAGACAATAAAGTATTGTTGAGGATGTGGAGAAATTGAAACCTTAATACAATGCTCATGAAGATATAAAATGATGCAGCTACTTTGAAAAACAGTTTAGAACTTCCTCAAATTGGTAAATATTCAGTTATTGGCCAGATGTTGTGGCTCATGCCTGTAATCCCAATACTCTGGGATGCCATGGTGGGAGGATCACTTGAGGTCAGGAGTTTGAGACCAGTCTGGCCATCACAGTAAAAAACCTTAACTCTAAAAATAAAGAAAAAAGAAAAAGGTAAACATTCAGCTATCATATGGCCTGACAATTTTACATATAAGTTTATGGCTGAATGCATTAAAAAACAAAACTTATTGATCTATTGCCCATCAAGAATCCCACTTCACCTATAAAGATACACATAACCTGAAAATAAAGATGAGAAAAGATATTCCATGTCAATGGACACCAAAAAAGAGCAAAAGTAGCTATACTTATATCATGCAAAATAGATTTCAAGACAAAAAATGTAAGAAGAGATAAAGTTCATTATATAATGATAAAATGGTCAAGTCAGCAAGAGGATATAATTATTGTAAATATACATGCACCCAACACTGGAACACCCAGATATATAAAGCAAGTATTGCTAGAATGAGATAGATAGACCCCAACAAAACAAGAGCTTGAGATTTCGTTGGGGTCTATCAACACCCCTTTTTTTAGCATTGGCTAGATCTCTCAGTCAGAAAGTGAATGAAGAAATATTGGATGTAATTGGCATATAGACCAAATGAATGTATTAGATATTTACAGAACATCTCATCCAATTACTTCAGAATACACATCTTACTCCTCAGCATATAAATCATTCTCAAGGATAGGCTCTACATTACATCATAAAACAATTCTTAAAATGTTCAAAATAATTGAAATAATATCAGTCATCTTCTCTGATGACAATGGAATAAAACTAGAAATTAGTGACAAGAGGAATCTTGAAAACTACACAAAAATATGAAAATTAAACAATATGTTCCTGAATGACCAGTTGACCAATGAAGAAATTAAAAAGAAAATTGAAAATTTTTTGAAACAAATTATAATGGAAACACAATACACCAAAACCTAGAGGATAAAATAAAAGCAATAGAAAGAGGGAAATTATAGCTGTAAGTTCCTACATAAAAGAGAGAGAGAGAGAGAGAGAGAGAGAGAGAAACTTCAATAACCTAATGATGTACCTTGAAGAACCAGCAATGCAAGAGTAATTTGAATTCAAAGCTAGAAGAAAGTAAATAATAAAAATCAAAGTAGCTATAAATGACTTTTAAATGAAGAAAACAATACAAAAGGTCAATGAAACAAAAAGTTTTTTGGTTGAAAAGTTGAACAAAATTGACACCCATTAGCCAGACTGAAAAAAAAGAGAAAATGCAAATATTAATAAATCAAAAGTGAAAAAGGAGACATTAAACCTGATATCACAGAAACTCAAAGGGTCATTAGTGGATTCTAGGGGCAACTACATCCCAATAAATTGGTAAATATAGGAGAAATTGATAAACTTCTAGACACATACAAGCTACCACGATTGAGCCATTAGGAAACCCAGAACCTGATGAGATCAATACAAAGTAATGAGATTAAAGTCATCATAAAAAGTTTCTCAGTCTTATTTCGTTGAGCAGTGGCTTGTAGTTCTCCTTGAAGTGGTCTTTTACGTTCCTTGTTAGTTGTATTCCTAGGTATTTTATTCTCTTTGTGGCAATTGTGAATGGAAGTTTGTTCTTGATTTGGCTCTCTTAAGTCTGTTATTGGTATATAGGAATTCATGTGATTTTTGCACATTGATTTTGTATCCTGAGACTTTGCTGAACTTGCTTATCCGTTTCAGGAG
>NW_016107327.1:12523826-12531160 GCF_001604975.1 Cebus imitator | reverse complement strand
AATACCCTCAACAAAATGCTAGCAAACCAAATTTAACAATACATTAAAAAGATTATTCAGGCCAGGCATGGTGGCTCATGCCTGTAATCCCAGCACTTTGGGAAGCTGAGGCAGTAGGATCAGTGGAGCCCAGGAGTTTGAGACTAGCCTGGACAACAGAGCAAAACCCCAACTCTACAAAACATAAACACTAACTGGGCATGATGTCATACATCTGTATTCCTAGCTACTCAAGAAGGTAAGCAAAGAGGATCACTTGAGTATCTAGATGGTAGAGGCTGCAGTGAGCCATGTTTGCATCACTGCTCTCTGGCCTAGGTGACAGAATGAGATCCTGTCCCAAAAACAAACAAACAACAACAAAAACAGCATTCATCATGACTAAGTAGGATTTATCTCAGGCATGCAATTTATCTCAACACACACAAATCAAAGTAATATATCATATCAACAGAATAAAGGACAAAATTCATATGATCATTTCAATTGATGCTGAAAAGGCATGTAATAAAATTCAACATCTCATCATGATAAAAATCCTTTAAAAACTGGGTATGGCATGAACATACTTCAACATAATAAAAGCCATATATGACAGACCCACAGCTAGTAGTATACTGAATGAGGAAAAACAGAAAGGTTTTCCTCTAAGAGCTGGAACATGACTAGGATGCCCACTGTCACCATTATTATTGAACATAGTACTGGAAGTCCTAGCTAGAATTTTCAGAAGTGAGAAAGATATAATGGGCATCCAAATTGGAAAGGAAGATTTAAGTTATCCTTGCTTGCAGATGATATGATCTTATGTTTTAGAAAAGCTAAATGTTCTAGAAAAAAAACTATTAGAACTGATAAATTTATTAAAGTGTCAAGATACAAAAACAACATACAAAAAATCAGTATCATGTCTATATGTCAACAGTAAACACTCTGAAAAAGAAATCAAAAAATAATTTTATTTACAATACCCACAAATAAAATCAAATACCTAGGAATTAATTTAAATAAAGAAGTGAAAGATGTACACAATGAAAACTATAAACACTGATAAAAGAAATTGGTCAGAATGCTCTGTGGAGGATCAGAGGAAAATGGCAAACAGCAAGCAGGACTAAATTGCAGCTCCCACTCAGACAGACAGAACAGTGGTGGAGACTTGCATCTTGAACTTTTGCTCCAGAACTACTGCAGGAATAAACTGCGAAAGCGGAGAGAACCCATCTATCTTCTGAAAGAAGCAGATTGCTCCTGCAGGACTCAGGAAACAGCCCAAATACTTTGAGTGCCAAAGCTGTGAAAGTGGAAAAGGGGGACCATCCACTCCCAAATACACACCCTTGCTGGGGAACCTGAAAGCCTAGGATCATGGGAATAGGATCTGACCTTACCTGGAGCTGAGACAGTTTAGACAACCAAGTTAAATACAGTGGTTGAGGAGGCTGTGGGAAAAGGCCTGTGGGCTCTCCGGGCCCCCTGGGAAGCTATTTTGGACTTGTCTCACAGATGTCCCTGGGGAAGGCTGCCAGAGATATTAGGAAAAGACCACAGGGAGAAGGAAACCTCCAGCTGAACTTTGTAACAATTCCAACTCAATGTGAAGTCTCCTGCCAGAACTTGAGGAGGGAGGGAATCTGAAATTCAGACTTGACAGGCTAGAAGGCATGAAAGCCCTGTTTGCTTTTGCAGCAGGGAGGCTGGCAGTCTGGGACAAGTTCTCAGCCCTGATCACCCACTGCCTGGAAACAAACACAGTGCTGTTGAAGGGGTCATGGTGGGAGTGAGATTGGACTTTCAGGTTGCATAAGAGCTTGATGAGGCCTGTAACTGCTGGCTTTCCCTCTCTTCCCTGACAATCTGCATGACACAGCAGAGGGAGCCATAATCCTCCTGGGAACATAACTCCATAGACTTGGGAGTTACATCCCATCCCTCACACCAGCCAGAGCAAGCACCACTCAAGGAGATTTTGAGCTCCGACACACCTAGCCCTGCCTTGACCTGATGATTCTTCCCTACCCGCCCTGCTAGTTAAAGACAAAGGTCATATTTTCTTGGAAGTTCTAAGGTCCTGTCTACCTCCTGATCCTCTCTATGCTGTTCATAGCTGATGCTCTCTTGAAAGTGTCACCTCCTGGCAGGAGGCCAATGAGCACAAAAATGGTGCATTAAACAACCAAAACAAAGGACCTTCACAGAGTCCATTTCAGCCCCTGCCACTTCGACCAGAGTAGATGCCGATATTCGGGGCTGAGAGATCAGCAGATGGTTCAAACACGGGACTCTGCAGATAACCCCCAGTACCAGCCCATAGCCTGGTAGGCCTGCTGGGTGGCTAAATACAGAAGAGATAACAATCACTAAAGCTCAGCTCTCAAGAAGCTACATCCCTGGGAAAAGAGGGAGAGTACTACCTCAAGGGAATACCCAGTGAGTAAAATAATCTGAATGGCAGTCTTGAACCCTAGATCTTGCCTCTGACATGGCCCACCCAAATGAAAGCGAACCAGAAAAAACAATTTTGGTAATACAACAAAACAAGGTTCTTTAACGACCCTCCTCCCACCCCCAAATCATACTAGCCCACCAGCTATGGTCCAAACCAGGAAGAAATCCCTGATTACATGAAAAGGAATTCAGAAGATCAGTTATTAAGCTAATCAAGGAGGCACCAGAGAAAGCGGAAGTCAAATTTAAGGAAACCAAAAAATGAAAAAAACTGCTACAAGAAATGAAGGGAGAAATCTTCAGCAAAATAGATAGCATAAATAAAAAACAGTCACACTTCAGAAAATAAAGGACACACTTAGAGAAATGCAAAATGTTCTGGAAAGCCTCAGCATAGAATCAAACAAGCAGGAGAAAGTACTTCAGATCTCAAAAACAAGGTTTTTGAATTAACCACATCCAACAAAAACAAAGAAAAAAATGAACAAAGACTCCAAGAAGATTGGAATTATGTTAAGTGACCAAACCTAAGAATAGTTGGCATTCCTGAGTAAGAAGAGAAATCTAAAAATTTGAAAAAATTTATCTGGTGGAATAATCAAGGAAAACTTCCCCTGCCTTGCTAGAGACCTAGACATCCAAATACGAGATCAAAGAATACCTGAGAAACTCATCACAAAAAGATCATCACCCATACACATTGTCATCAGATAATCTAAAGTCAAGACAAAGTAAAGAATCTTAAGAGCTCTAAGGTAAAAGCCCCAGATAACCTGTAAAGGAAAACCTATCATATTAACATTAGATTTCTGAATAGAACACCATACACACTAGAAAGGATCGGGGTCCTATCTTCAGCCTCCTTAAACAAAAACAATTATCAGCCAAGAATTTTGTGTCCCACAAAACCAACCTTCATAAATGAAGAAAAGACAGTCTTTTTCAGACAAACAAACAAGATGTACTTGATAGTGCTGAGAGAATACAGCACTCCCAAGCCAGTACTACAAGAGCTGCTAGAAGGACCTCTAATCCTGAAAAAAAAAAAAACCCTGGAAACAAATCAAAATAGAACCTCTTGAAAGCATATATCTCACAGGAACTGTAAAACAAAAATATAAAACACTCACACATACATACAAACACACACACACACACACACACACACACACACACACACACACACACACACACACACACACAAAAGCAAGGTATCAGGCAATAAACAGCACAATGAATGAAATAGTAACTCACATCTCAATACTAACATTGAATGTAAATGGTCTAAATGTTTCACTTAAAAGATACAGAATTGCAGAATAGATAAGAATTCACCAGCCCACTATCTCCTGCTTCAAGAAACTCACCTAACACATAAGGACTCATGCAAACTTAAGGTAAAGGGATAGAAAAGACAGTCCATGAAAATGGACACCAAAAATGAGCAGAAGTGGCTATTCTTAATCAGTCAAAACAAACTTTAAAGCAACAGCAGTTAAAAAAGACAAGGGAACATTATATAATGATAAAAGGCCTTGTCTAAGAGGAAAATATCACAAATTTAAATACACACCTAACAATGGAGCTACCAAGTTTATAAAACAATTACTACTACAAGTAAGAAATGAGATAGATAGCAACACAATCATAGCGGGGACTTCAGTACTCCACTGACAGCACCAGACAGGTCATCACGACAGAAGGTCAACAAATAAATAATCAATTTAAACTATACCTTGGAACAAATGGGCTTAACAGGTATTTACAGAAAATTCTACCCAATAACCACAGAATATACATTCTATTCATTAGCACATGGAACTTTCTCCAAGGCAGACCACAGATGGGCTACAAAACAAGTCTCAATAAATTTAAGAAAATTGAAATTATGTTATGTACTGTCTTAGATGACAGTGGAATAAAACTGGAAATCAACTCTAAAACGACCTTCAAAAACATGCAAATGCATGGAAATTAAATAACCTGCATCTGACTGATCATTGATCCAAAATAAAATCAAGATTGAAATTTAAAAAATTTTCAAACTGAATGACAATAGTGACACAACCTATCAAAACCTCTGGGATACAGAAAAGGTGGTGTTAAAAGGAAAGTTCATAGCCCTAAATGCCTACATCAAAAAGTCTGAAAGAGCACCAATAGACAGTATAAGGTCACATTTCAAAGAGCTAGAGAAACAAGAAAAAACCAAACCCAAACCCAGCAGAAGAAAGGAAATAGCCAAGATCAGAGCAGAACTAAGGGAAATTGAAACAAAAAAGGAAGACAAAAGATAAATGAAACAAAATCTAGTTCTTTGAAAAGATAAATAATATTGATAGACCATTAGCAAGAGTAACCAAGAAAAGGAGAAAATAAAAATAAGCTCAATTAGAAACAAAACAGCAGATACTACAACCAACACCACAGAAATACAAAGGACAATTCAAAGCTACTATGAACATCTATACATGCATAAATTAGAAATCCTAGAAGAGATGGATAAATTTCTGGAAATATACAACCCTCTTAGCTTGAATCAGGAATTATTTACTCTGAACAGACCAATAACAAGCAGTGAAATTGAAATGGTAACTAAAAAATTACCAACAAAAAAAGTTGAGAATCATTGGTACCAATCCTATTGACACTATTTCACAAGAAAGAGAAAGAGGGAATCCTCCCTAAATCATTCTAGGAAGCCAGTGTCACTCTAATACCAAAACCAGAAAAGGACATAACAAAAGTAAAAAAACTACAGACCAATATCACAAACATAGATGCTTAAAATCCTTAACAAAATACTATGTAACAAAATCCAATATCATATAAAAAAGAACAAATCTTGAGGTATCACATTACCTGATTTCAAACTATACTATAAGGCCATAGTTACCAAAGCAGCATGTTAGTGGTATAAAAATAGGCACATGGACCAACGGAATAAAATAGAGAACCCAGAAATAAACCTGAATACTTACAGCCAACTGATCTTCAACAAAGCAAACAATAACATATCTTCAGCAAACATAACAATAACAAAAAGTGGGAAAAGGACACCCTTATCAACAAATGGTGCTGAGACAATTGGCAAGTCACATGTAGGGGAATAAAACTGGATACTCATTTCCCACCAAATACAAAAATCAACTCAGGAGGGATCAAGGACTTAAATCTAAGACCAGAAACTATAAAAATTTCAGAAGATAACACTGGAAAAACCCTTCCAAGCATTGGCTTAGGCAAGGATTTCATGACCAAGAACCCAGAAGCAAATTCAATTAAAAAAAAGATAAATAGATGAGACATAAACTAAAGAGCTTTTGCATGGCAAAAGGAACAGTCAGTAGAGTAAACAGATAACCCACAGAGTAGAAGACAATCTTCACAATTTATACATTTGACAAAAGAGTAATATCCAGAATCTACATGAGCCTAAACGAATTATCGGGATAAAAACAAACAAACAAACAAACAGGCCCGTCGAAAGTGAGCTAAGGACATGAATAGACAATTCTCAAAAGAAGATACACAAATGTCCAACAAACATATGAAAAAATGCTGAACATCACTAATGATCAGGGAAATGCAAATCACAACTACAATGTGATACCATCTTACTCCTACCATAATGGCCATAATAAAAAAAGTCAAAAAACAGTAGATGTTGGTGTGGATGCATTGATCAGGGAACACTTCTACACTATTGGTAGGAATGTAAATTAGTACACCTGCTATGATAAATAGTGTGAAGATTCCTTAAAGAACTAAAAGTAGAACTACTATTTGATCCAGCAATCCCACTACTGGGTATCTACCTGGAGGAAAAGAAGTCTTTATACGAAAAAGATATTTGCACAGGAATGTTTATATTAGCACAATTTGCAACAGAAAAGTGTGGAACTGATCTAAATGCTCATCAATCAATGAGTGTATAAAAGGTGCATATATACCTACATACATGCACACCATAGTACCTTTATACACTCATAGAATACTACTCAGTCATAAAAAGGAATGAATTAATAGCACTCACAGCAACCTGGATGGGATTGGAGACAATTATTCTAAGTGAAGTGACTCAGGAATGAAAAACTGAACATCATATGTTCTCAGTCATAAGTGGGAACTAAGTTATGAGAATGCAAAGGCATAAAAATAACACAATGAATTTTGGGGACTCAGAGGGAAAGGGTGGGAAGGCATTAAGGATAAAAAACTACAAATTGGGCTCAGTGTATACTGCTCAGGTGATCGGTGTGCCAAAACCTCACAAATCACCACTAAATAATTTACTTATGTAACCAAACACCACCTGTTCCCCCCAAAACCTGTGGAAATAAAAAAAGAAAATGAAGAGGGTACAAACAATTGAAAAGATATTTCAAGTTAATGGATTGGAATAGTCAATAATGATACAATATCCATACTACCCAAAGCAATCTACAGATCAAGTGCAATGCATATCAAAATTCCAAAGATATTCTTCACAAAAATGGAAAAAAAAAATCCTAAAATTTGCATAGGATCACAAAAAAAAAAAAAAATCAGAATATCCGGAGTAATCTTGAGCAAAAAGCACAGAGCTGGAGGAATCACAATCCCTGGCTTCAAATTATACTGCAGAGCTGTAGTAACCAAAATAGCATGATACTGGCATAAAAACAGACCCATAAGCAATGCAAAAGAATAGAGAACCCAGAAACAAATCTTTTTTTTTTTTCCCCATTTATTTATTTTATTGCATTTTAGGTTTGGGGGTACATGTGAAGAACATGCAAAACTGTTGCATAGGAACACACGTGGCAGTGTGATTTGCTGCCTTCCTCCCCATCACCTACATCTGGCATTTCTCCCCCTGCTATCCCTCCCCAGCTTCCCACCCC
>NW_016107327.1:12513415-12523816 GCF_001604975.1 Cebus imitator | reverse complement strand
CCAACTGACCCCAGTGTGTAGTGCTCCCCTCCCTGTGTCCATGTGCTCTCATCGTTCAAAACAAATCTATATTCCCATAGTGAAGTCAGTTTTTACAAAGTGCGAAGATAATACATTGGGGAAAATATAGTTCTTCAATACAATGTGCTGGAAAAACTGGATATCCATATGCAGAATAATGAAATTTGGCCACCATCCCTCGCCTTATAAAAAAATTAAATTAATACAGATGAAAGACTCTCAAACTATGAAACTACTACAAGAAAACATTAATGAACCCCTCTAGGACTTTCATCTCAGCAAAAGTTTATTGAATAATACCCCATAAGCACAGGCAACCAAAGCAAAAATGGACAAAATGGATCATATCAATTTAAAAATCTTCTGTACAGCAAAGGAAACAATCAACAAAGTGAACAGACACAAAATGGAAGAAAATATTTGCAAAACACCCATTTGAGAAAGGATTAATAACCACATTATACAAGGTGCTCAAACAACTCTAAAGGAAAAAAATCTAATAGTCTGATTTTAAAATGGGCAATAGATCTGAATAGACGTTTCTCAAAAGAACCCATACGAATGGCAAACTGGCATATGAAAAGGTGTGTATCATCATTGCTCTTCCAAGAAATGCAAATCAAAACTTCAATGAGATATTATCATTGGTTCTTATCCAAAGTGTTTTTTATCCAAAATTCAAGCAATAACAAATACTGCTGAGGATAAGGAGAAAGAGGCACTCTCATACACTGTTGGTGGGATTGTAAGTTAGTACAATCAATACGGAGAATTTGGAGATTCCTCAAAAAAACTAAAAAGATCTACCATAGCATCCAGCAATCCCACTGCTGGGTATATATCGAAATGAAAGTAAAAATCAATATATTGAAGACATATCCATGCTGCAACAAACATATCTCCCCTGTTTGTTGCGGCACTGTTCATAATAGCCAAGATTTGGAAGCAGTAGCCATCAATAGATTAACAATAAATAAAATGTGGTACATATACCACATTTGTACTTTTCAGCCATGAAAAGGATGAGATTCTGTCATTTGCAACAACATAGATGAAACTGGAGGTAATTATGTTAAGTGAAATAAAACTAGGTGTAGAAAGTAAACATCATATGTTCTGACCTTTTTGTGGGACCTAAAAATCAAAATAATTGAATTCATAGAGAGGTAGAATAGCAGCATGCTTCCTAGCGTCTGAGAAGTGTAGTAAAGTGTTCGGTAAAGGGGAGATGGTTAATGGGTAAAAAAAATAGTTAGAAAGATTGAATATGACCTAGTATTTGATAGTGTAGCAAGGGGCTATAGTCAGTAATAATTTATTGTACATTTACAGGTATTGATCGACTTACGACCTATGCAACTTATGACCATTCGACTTTACGACCACAATCTCTAGCCAAGACTGCTCCGCATCTGGCAGCGCAAATGTTGCCCAGCTGGGCATACAACAGTGCGGACCAGCTTCCAGCAGCACTACCATCTCCGCGTGCATATAGCCTACTCAACTTATGACCAAATTGTGTTACGACCGGTCTGTTGGAACCAATCGTGGTCATAAGTCGAGCACTAGCTGTAATAACTAAAAGAATATAATTGAATTGTTTTTAACACAAAGGATAAGTGCT
This sequence comes from Cebus imitator, assembly GCF_001604975.1. Classification (NCBI taxonomy): domain Eukaryota; kingdom Metazoa; phylum Chordata; class Mammalia; order Primates; family Cebidae; genus Cebus; species Cebus imitator. The sequence continues at coordinate 12,522,171 of NW_016107327.1, read as the reverse complement.
TGAGGGGATAGATACTCAGTTTTCCATGATGTGATCATTACACATTGCACACCTGTGCCAAAATATCTCATGTACCCCCATAAATATATATACTTACTATGTATCCGCAAAAAACAAAAATTTAAAAATTTTCATAGAGGCATTTTTAAAAGCCAAAAATTATAAACCCACCCTAAGCCTATCATTTCATAAATGGACAAGCAAAATGTGGCATAGCCATACAATGGAATAGTACTCGACAAGTAGAAATTATTGATACATGCTACAATATGAATAAACTTTAAAACCATTTGCAAAGTGAGAAAAGTCAGTCACAAAAGATTGCATGTTGTATGATTTCTTTTATATTAAGTATTCAGAGTAGCTTCATTTATAGAGATCAAAAGTGGTTGCTTACTATACTGGAGTATAGAGAGAATGAGAATTGAGAGTGACTGCACAAGATTTCTTTGATGAGGGATGTAAAATTTGTTTAGTATTAGGTTGTTGTGATGGTTACACAACCCTGTGATTCAAAACTACAAAATTTTGAATTGTACATTTAATGTGGGTGAAATGCATGGGATGTGAGTACTATCTCAGTAAACTGTTAAAAATCTGCCACATTTTAAACTTTTTTTCCTTTGCAGGTAAACTCTTTTTGTCCTTGGTGATTTTAAGATTTGGTATTTATTACTGCTGTTCATCAATATGGTGAAAATGAATGTTGTTTCCTATATGTTTCTATTGCCTAGGTTCTTTAACTTTCTTTAATTTGTGGAGTTTTAGTATGCACACAATTTGAAAGTTTTTCAGCTATTTATTTCTGAAAACATTTTTCTCCATTTCTGGGACCTTATTTATATGTATATAAATGGCTTCATATTGTTCCACTGGTCATTAATACTCTGTTCGTGACTTTTCAGTTCTTTCATTCTTTTTTTTTTTGTGAGCTAGTTATGTTCTATGACTACGTCTTGAGGTTCACTTATCAGATATTTTCTTTTACACTGTCTTATCTGCTATTAATCTTACACCACTTTTTAAACTTCTTATGTATTTCATCACTTGAAGTTCCATTTGGGAATTTTTTATGTCTTTCATTTCTCTTTTCATCATATTCATGCCTTTCTTGAGCATATGAAATATACAAGTTAGAGGTGTTTGATGCCTTTTCTGTTAATTTCATCATATTTGTTACTTCTGAAAGGATTCCTCTCCGTTGCCTTTTTTCTTGGTTAGACATTTTTTGATTCTTTGCATAGTAATTTTTATCTGGATTCTGGACACCTTGTTTCAGTATGTTAAATTCTGGATTTTGTTGTAGTCCCTTGCAGTGTAACTTTTTCTTTCAGGCAATTCATTAATCGTAGATTGGTTTATTATAGTTAAATTTTTGAAGGATTTTTAAAAGACTTGTGTAGAGTGCTCTTTATTATAGGGCTAACTTGGTCCCTACCTTGAAGGCTTGCTCTTCTGGTATGTGTACTACATTTTCTATGATTTTAATGAGATCTTTCATTCTGTTGGAGGCAATTCAAAAGATTCCTGGTTCTGGGTGAGCTCACAGAAGTTTTCAGCTAGTAGATCCTCCATAATTATTTCTTCTGAGGAAGTTGTCCTTGTCCGATGTTTGGGGTTTCATTCTATGCATTGACTGAGAGGTACTTAGCCAAGGGTTCATGTGAACCAATATCTTAATGTCTGAATCTATTGTTTAATGTAGGTCCCTTTTCTGTGGTTTTCTGCTTTGCAAATACCAACTATCTTGGTCTCCCTGAACTCAAGTACCTTACCCTCTTTTTATCAGATGTTCCAGACTTTGTTTGTATTCCCCTTCTTATGCCACTTTCCAGAATACAGAATACCCAGATGATGATAGGTCATATCACATTTACTTCTCTCAGGGATAGCATCTTTGTTTTCTGTTGCCCATTTTCTGAAAATTACTTTTCCCTTAATTTTGTCCCATTTTCTACTTTATTTTATTTTATTATAGCAAAAAGATAATTCAGTCAACTTATTTCCTTAGGACTAGGAACAGATTTCTTGATATATTATGTTCAGAACAGAAAGGAGAGGGGTAGAAATAACCTGCCGTCTCATAAAAAATAATTAGGGTCAGAAGTCCATGGAATGGCTTTTTAAAGTCAATAGCTGTCAAGCAAATAGCTGTCAATCTAGAATTCCCTACATAGTAAAACTATCCTTCGAGAAGTGAAGTGAATAAAAATGTTTTCTGATGCATAGGAACCTTAAGAATGCATTGCACAATATCATTACTATTAATGGTAACATAACTTTTTCTGGCCACATGTCACTGAAACCAGACAGTAACTATGACCCACAGAATGAACTTATAGATCAAATGATTGGTATATATAAAAGATGGTAATTTTCTTATTTCTTTAAAAGAAATATTGCCATTTAAATAAAAACTTTATAATCAAAGTGTGACATTTATAAAGTGTATACATATATGGCAACAATCACACAAAGAATGACAAGCAAATAGAACAATACCGTTATAGATTCTTGGGCAGGAAGGATGAATTATGCCTGTAATCCCAGAATATTGGGAGGCTGAGGTGAGATGATTCCTTGATTCCAGGAGTTTGAGACCAGCCTGGGCAATAATTCATGACTCCATTACCTAAAAATACATAAATAATTTTAAAAAATCATCATATTCTATGTAAAGTAGTATCATGGTAACTACATTCTCATTTTGATAACTTTAAAAATGCATATTATAAACCCCATGACAAATCACTAAAACATGCAAAATGGTATAAGTCAAAGAAAATTGAAGAAATAAATAGGTAGAAAAACATGTCTGATAGGAAAGAGAAAAGAGATAAAAACACTGATGATTCAAATATGATATAAATGTAAAATAAGTAGATGTAAGGCTGGGTGCAGTGTCTCACACTTTAATTCCAGCACTTTGGGAGGCCAAGGAGTGCAGATCACTTGAGGTCAGGAGTTCGAGATCAACCTGGCCAACATAGTGAAACCCCGTCTCTAATAAAAACAAAAATAAGAAAACATAGCTGAGCATGGTGGTGTGTACCTGTAATCCCAGCAATCAGTTGGCTGAGGCAGGAGAATCACTTGAAACCAGGAGGCGAAAGTTGCAGTGAGCAGAGATGGTGCCACTACACTCTAGTCTGAATGACAGAGTGAGACTCAGTCTCAAAAACAAACAACAAAAAATGTGAAGTAGACTCCTAACACTCAAAACTACAGATATTTCCTGACTAGATATATAAATAAGAAACAACCATATGTGGCCTACAAAAGAAACATTTTAAGTAAAAAGGACAAATAGTGGCAAAAAAAAAAAAAAAAGATGGAAAGACAAATAAAATATTGAAGAAAGTATACTAGTATCAGACAAAATAGACTTCAAAGCAAAAGCTTTAGGTTATATATATGATACTTAACCTTCATAGCACACAAAGCAAAAACTGATGGAACAAATAAGCAATATAGCCAAGTTTATAATCAATAATAAATTAAGTATCCTTTCAATAACTGAAATAAGAATTTAAAAAAATAATCAGTAAAGATATTAAAAATCTGAATGAGTCTATGAACCACTCTGATTTCATTGACATATTTATAGACCATGAGACAAAATAACTATAAAATAAACACAATTTTCAAATGTACATGGACTATTCTACAAAATAGTTCACAAGATATGCTGGGTCACAAAACATATTCCATCAATATTAAAATATTAAAATCTTATACAGCATATTCTTTGACTATAACAAAAGTAATTTGGAAAGTGATTATGAACTAAATTTTAATTATAAGCTAGTTATAAATTTAAAACAAAAAGTCTAAATTATTTTCAAGAAGAAAAAATTACAAAGAAAATAAACAATATTCTAAATGAGTGATAATGAGAACGTATGTAGATTGAAGTAAGACAGTGCTTGGAAGTCAATTTAAAGCTGTACACGTTTATATTGCAACAAAAGAAAAGCCTCAAATAAATGATTTAATCATTCACCACAAAAACTTCCAACAGATAAAAATAAAGTTTAAAGTAGTAATCAATAAAATAAGTACATAATAGAGAAGAACGTAAATGGTAGAGAAAGTTAACAAAGTCAAAATTGGTTCTTTGAAAAGATTAATAAAATTAATAAATCTTTTCCAGGACAGATCAAGGAAAAAGAGAGAAAAACAAATTATTAACTTGAGAATTCAAAGAGAGAATATTGCTACAGATCTCATAGAGAACTATGGTAAAATAAGGAAGTATTATAAACATTATCCTGATAATCTTGATCACTTAGAAGAAATGAACATAAACCTTAGGAAGTATTACCAAAGCTGAACCAAGAAAAAAAGATAAAATTTAAATATCCTTTTATCAATTAGGGAAATTAAAATTATAATTTACAATCTTCCCACAAAGAAAACCCCAGTTCAAGACAATTTTACTGATAAATTCCTTCAAATATGTAAGAAAAAAATAAGACTTAACTCCACAAACTTTTTTAAAAATTGAGGTATAAAAAACACCTGATTTGGAACAACAGAATTCTTAGAACAGAACCTGACAAAGATACTATAAGAAAAGAACATTATAAACAAATGCCTTTATAAACATAGAAAACATATTTAAAATTGTGAAGAAAAAAAATATGAAGATAAAATGTGTGAAAAAGCATAGGTCATCAAGCATGATTTCTCCCAGGAATATGCAGTTAGCTTAACATTTAGAAAAACTAATCAGCAATGAATATCCACTTGTATTAATATGAATTTTAACTTTACCTCACATCATACACAAAACTAAAAACATATCATAAATCTAAACTGAACCATAAAAATTCTAAAGCTCTAGGAAGATAGGAATGAATCTTCATGACCTTGAGTTAGGTAAAAGTTTCACAAATAAGAGTTCAAAAGCACAAATGAGCATGGGAAAAAATGGATAATTTGGTTTTATCAATATTAAACACTTTTGCTCTCTTAAGATGGCATTATAAAATTTAAAAGACAGAACATATTCTGAAGGGAAATATTTTCAAATCAAATACGTGATAAGGCAGAACAAAACGCTGATGACAGAAACTTAAAAGGCCCAAATCAATGCTCATGGATATTGTTAAGATGTAAACCCTTTCCATATTAATTTATAGATTCAATGTAATTCCAACTTTACAATCCATAAGCTTTTTAAAATATAAATTGCAAGTTGACTTAAAATGTACATAAATATAGTCAAAACAATCTAAGGAAAGTATATAGCTAGAGGACTTACACTCTGTCATTCCGTTTGAAAGTACCAACATGACTCTTTTATATCTTTTTTTACAAACTGTTTTCTACAATAGTCATAATAATGGTATAGCGAGCTTTTAGATTTCAGCTAATGGTATTTTTAGCGTGTTCATTATATACTCTCGTTTGCCTAAAACACTATAGCTTTATGTCTGCTCTCCTGTTTTAATATTTGTTTTACATTTATTTTTTAACAGACTTTATATTTGTTTTAGATTTACAGAAAAAATTGACAAAATACCAGAGAGTTCCTATTATACCCTACCCTGTGCCCAGTTTCCCCTATTATTGACAGTTTGAAGGAGTATAATACATTTTTTATAACTGATGAATATTGAAACATTATTAATTTGTTATTGTTTATTGAAATTTGTTTAGTTTTTACATAATGTTATTTCTCTGTTCCAGGATTCCATACAGAATACCACACCACATGACATTTAGTTACATGTTTCCTTAGGCACCTCTTGGTTGTGGGAAGACCTCAGACTTTCCTTGTTTCTAGACTGCCTTGACAGCTCTCAGAAGCACTAGCAGGGATTCAGTAAGAAAGTCTTAAATTGGAATACGTGTGATGTATTTCTCTTAATTATTCTAGGGTGATGGATTCTTGAGAGGAAGGCCACAGAGGTGAATTGCCATTGTCATTACAAATATCAAGAGTAAATACTATTACCATGATTTATGACTTGATGCTAGCCTTGATCACCTAGCTGAGATAATGTTTGTCAGACTTCTCCACTGTAGCATTATGTTTTTTCTTCTCTGTACTGTACTTTTTGGAAGGAAGTCACAATGTACTTAAGTGGTAAGGAGTTATACTCCTTCTCTTTCCTCTTTGTGGGCAGCATACCAACATAAATTATTTAGAATTGTTTGGCTCTGGAGATTTATCCCTTCTCCCCATTTATTAATTCATATAATCATTTCTTTATAACAGTGGACATTTATTTTATACTTGGGTTGCAATCCATTACTGCTATGTATGTATGCATGTACTTTTGCTCAAATTGTTCCAGCTTTGGACCCTGGGTGATTTTTAAGTAGGCTCCTGTACCTTTTGGTATACCCCCATCATGTCATCAATTTTTTAAGCACTTTCTTACTTTCTGGCACTAAACAATGTTCCAAACTCACATTATATATTACCCTACCCAGTCCTAAAATCAGCCTTTTCTCTAAAAGATCTTTGTTTCCTTTATTAAACAACATTAGAAACCATCTTCTGTGCATTTTATATTTTTGCTACTGACATATTGTTACTTTTAGACTTTGTCAACTGACAAAGCAAGGAAATATGTATGTTACTAATGTATACACATATTCATGAATATTTCCATATATAATCATTTCTGTCTATATGTAGCAATGCTTGAGTTCATAGTGATGTTTCCCCTTCTAATCACATGCAGCATAAATCATTTCAACCTCCTCCAGTTGTATATCTATAAAGTCTCACTTCAACAATGAGAAACCAATCTTTCATCATCTACCACCAATTTACTTACTGTTCAATTCTTAATGTTCATGTATAGCAGTAACAGAATTGTTAACCTATCCCCTTTGGGAAACAGCTTTATCAACTAGAATACACTGCTTTTTGCAGTTGCTTTTCCGTTAGTCTTACAGATTCTGTTCATTTCCAAAATTATTGGCATAAGCATCTTTTCCTTTCCCTCTTTTCACCCTGGCAACCATTTACTTCTTTACTTTCTCTATAATTTGCCTTTGCCAAAATGTTATGACGTTAGGTAATATAGCCAATTAGATAATACAGCGTGTCATCTCTTCAGATTAGCTTCTTTCACTTAGTGATATACATAATGTTTCTATGGCTTGATAGCTCATTTCTTTTTTATCACTGAATAAGGTCCTATAGTCTTGATGTACCACATTCTTGTTTATCCATTTACTTAGTGAAGGACATGTTAATTGCTTACGGCTCTTAGTAATAATAAATAAATAAAGATGTGCTGATCTTTGTGTGGACATAAGTTTTGAAATCAGTTGGGTGAATAGTCAGGAGCTCATTTGTTGAATTGTATGGTAAGTCTACACTTAGCTTTTAGCCAAGCTGTCTTTCAAAATGACACTACCATTTGGCATTTCAGGTAGCAATGAATAAGTTTTTGTTGTCCTGCATCCTTGTTGTATTATGTAGTGTCAGTTTGTTTAGATTTTAGCTATTACAATAGGTGTGTAGTATTATCTTGCTGTTTTAATTTGCAATTCCCTAATAAAGAATACAGGTTGAGCATCTTTTATTTACCATCTGTATGTCTTTTTTTTTTTTTTTTGGTGAGATATCTTTTCAGATAGGTTTTTTTTGCCCGTTTATTAATAGGCTGGTTGTTTTCTTATGGTTGAGTTTTAAGTCTTCTTTGCATATTTTAGATATCAGTCTTTTGTCAGTTGAAGTGTTAACAACATTTATCTTAGTGCTCTGCACATTCACTAGTAGCAGAAAAATAGTCTTAATTACATGTCATTTCAAAGACCATAGAAAGACATTAGTGTCCCAAGATTACCTTCAGCATCTGATAATTGATTTAGTGTTGACAAGTCTATGTACTATTAGAAAATCATTCTTGTATTTTAAGATTCTTCGTCACATTAAATTAGAAATGTCCCTAGGAATTATTGAACTACATTTTTAACTTTATTAATTACTAGTACTTTGCTTCATTCTGTATACAAGTATTATAACATATTCTTTTAAAATAACACAATGTAAGAAGAATTCAGATTGAAAAATAAAGTTTCTTAACCCTTTATTTGGAAAATAGAAAAGATGAAAACTTGAGATACCAATGATGAACATATTTTAATTCAAAAAACATGGAAAGGGCAGCATCAGTTAGCAATAAGAGCACTAATCATGTAAGAAAATTAGTCAAGGATATATCTGATCTCAGAAAGTGAAGAACGTTTATTGGATTCCTGGAACATTTTTAAGTATTTTCGTGTTAATTAACCAGACATATGATTTCAGCTGTTACTTTCTTCTTCACAATTTAATGACCTTGTGATTCTTGGACAAAAAGTAAATAACAAAGCCATTTGTTCAAGTGCACTGAGAACTTGGGTTCCACAGTCCTGCAGACAAGATGGCCTGAGCTTTGGGAGTGCCTCCTACATACTTCCCTGGCAGGTGAGACCCAAATATCTTGCTTACTCCAGAAAAATTCAGTTGCATCTCCCTGTTGAATGTTTTACTTCATTCTACATAGGTACCCCCGGTCTCCAAGTGTCCACCATGTCCAGAATACAGATTGTTTTTTGCTTTTTCCTTATTGAGAAAGGTTGTTCTAAAAGTAAGTGTCTTAACTTTTAGCTCTCTGAGCAGCACCATTGCAGTTGGCAAGAACAAGCTTCTTACAAAAGGCAGCAAAAGGGGAGCCGAGAAGAAAGTGGTTAATCCATTTTTTAAATTACATTTTCTTAGTTTTTTTGTTTTTTTTTTTTTTTTT
>NW_016107327.1:12486050-12513375 GCF_001604975.1 Cebus imitator | reverse complement strand
TTTTGTCGTACTTAAAGTTCCAGGGTACATGTGCAGATCTTGCAGGATGTTGCATAGGTACACACATGTCATGGTGGTTTGCTGCCTCCATCCTCCCATCACCTACATCAGGAATTTCTCACAGCATTATCCCTCCCCAACCTCCCTGCCCCCATCACTGTCCCTCCCCAGGCCCCACCAACCAATAGACTCCAGTGTGTGATGTTCCCCTCCCTGTGCCCATGCTTTCTGATTGTTCAACACCCACTATGAGTGAGAACATGCAGTATTTGGTTTTCTGTTCTTGTGTCAATTTGCTGAGAATGATGGTTTCCAGATTCAGCCATGTCCCTGTAAAAAAAACAAACTCACTGTTTTATATGGCTGCATAATATACCATAGTGTACATGTGCCACATTTTCTTTATCCAGTCTATCATTGATGGGCATTTGGGTTGATTCTAGGTCTTTGCTATTGCAAACAGTGCAGCAATGAACATATGTGTCCATGTGTCTTTATAACAGAATGATTTATAATCCATGGGGTATATACCGAGTAATGGGATTGCTGGGTCAAATGATATTTCTATTTCTAGGTCCTTGAGGAATCGCCACACTGCCTTCCACAATGGTTGAACTAAATACACTCCCACCAACAGTGTAAAAGTGTTCATATTTCTCCATATCCTCTCCAGCATCTGTTGTCTCCAGATGTTTTAATGATCGCCATTCTAACTGGTGTGAGATGGTATCTCAATGTAGTTTTGATTTTCATTTCTCTAACGACCAGTGATGTTGAGCATTTTTTCATATATTTGTTGGCCTCATAAATGTCTTCTTTTGAAAAGTGTCCTTTCATATCCTTCACCCACTTTTTATTGGGTTTTTTTGGGTTTTTTTCTTGTAAATCTGCTTTAGTTCTTTTGTAGATTCTGGATATTAGCCCTTTGTCAGATGGGTAGATTGTGAACAATTTTTCCTATTCTGTTGGTTGCTGGTTCACTCTAATGATTGTTTCTTTTACTGTGCAGAAACTCTTAAGTTTAATTAGATCCCATTTGTCTATTTTGGCTTCTGTTGACATTGCTTTTGGTGTTTTCATCATGAAGTCCTTGCCTATGCCTATGTCCTGAATGGTATTGCCTAGATCTTCTTCTAGGGTTTTTATGGCGTGAGGTCTTATGTTTAACTCTTTATTCCATCTGGAGTTAATTTTAGTGTAAGGTGTCAGAAAGGGGTCCAGTTTCTGCTTTCTGCATGTGGCTCACCAGTTTTGCCAACACCGTTTATTAAACAGGGAATCCCTTCCCCATTGCTAGGTTTTGTCAGGTTTGTCAAAGATCAAATGGTTGTAGGTGTATGGCTTGACTTCTGAGGCCTCTGTTCTGTTTCCTTGATCTATATCTCTGTTTCGGTATCAGAATCATGATGTTTTGATTACTGTAGCCTTGTAGTATAGTTTGAAGTCAGGTAGCATGATGCCTCCAGCTTTATTCTTTTTGCTTAGGATTGTCTTGGCTACACAGGCTCTCTTTGGTTCCATATGATTCTTCTCTCTTTTCTTATTAGTCTGGTTAAAAGTCTGTTTTGTTGATCTTTTCAAAAAACCAGCTCCTGGATTTATTGATTTCTGGAAGGGATTTTTGTGTCTCTATCTCCTTCAGTTCTGCTCTGATCTTAGTTATTTCTTGTCTTCTGCTAGCTTTTGAGTTTTTTAATCTTGCTCCTCTAGCACTTTCAATTTTGAAGATAGGATGTCAATTTTAGATCTTTTCTTGCTTCTTGTATGGACATTTATTTCTATAAATTTCCCTCTAGACACTGCTTGTAATGTGTCCTAGAGATTCTGGTATGTTGTGTCTTCATTCTCATTGGTTTTGAAGAACATCTTTATTTCTGCCTTCATTTCATTGTTTATCCAGTCATCATTCAGGAGCCAGTTGTTCAGTTTCCATGTAGTTTTGTGTTTTTGATTGAGTTTCTTAATCCTGAGTTCTAAGTTGATTACACTGTGGTATGAGAGACTGGTTGTTATAATTTCCGTTCTTTTGCATTTGCTGAGGAGTGTTTTACTTCCGTACGTATGGTCAGTTTTAGAGTACATGCAAGGTGGTGCTGAGAAGACTGTATATTCTGTGGATTTGGGGTGGAGAGTTCTGTAGATGTCTATTAGGTCTGCTTGGTCCAGATCTGCCTTTTAGTCCTGGATATCCTTGTTGACTTTCTGTCTCATTGATCTGTCTAATATTGACAGTGTAGTATTAAAGTTTCCCACTAGTATTATGTGGGAGTCTAACTCTCTTTGTTGGTCATTAAGAACTTGCTTTTTATATCTGGGTGCTCCTGTATTGGGTGCATATATAATTAGGATAGTTAGTTCTTCTTGTTACATTGATCCTTTTACCATCATGTAAAGCTTTTCTTTGTCTCTTTCGATCTTTATTGGTTTAATGTCCATTTTATCAGAGACTAGGATTGCAACCCCTGCTTGTTTTTGCTCTCCATTTGCTTGGTAAATGTTTTTCCATCCCCTTATTTTCAGTCTATGTGCGTCTTTGCAGGTGAGTTGGGTCTCCTGAACACAGCACACCAATGAGTCTTGACTCTTTATCCAGTTTCTTATGTGTGAATTTGATCCTTCCATTTTGATACTAGCTGGTTGTTTTGCCCATTAGTTGACTCAGTTTCTTCATTGCATTGTTGGTGTTTACCATTTCATATGTTTTTGCAGTGGCTGGTGGTGGTTATTCCTTTCCATATTCAGTGCTTCCTTCAGGAGCTCTTGTAAGGCAGGCCTGCTGGTGGTGAAATCTCTCAGCATATGCTTGTCCATAAAGGATTTTATTTCTCCTTCACTTATGAAGCTTAATTTGGCTGGATATAAAATTGAATATTCTTTTATGATGTTGAATATTGGCCTCCACTCTCTTCTGGCTTGTAGGGTTTGTGTTGAGAGATCTGCTGTGAGTCTGATGGGCCTTTTTTTCCTTCATTTCAACCCTGGTGAATCTGATGATTATGTGCTTTAGGTTGGCTCTTTTGGAGGAGTATCTTTGTGGTGTTCTCTGTATTTCCCCTATTTGAATGTTGGCCTGTCTTGCTAGGTTGGGGAAGGTTTACTGGATAATGTCCTGAAAAGTGTTTTCCAGCTTGGATTCATTCTCCCCGTCACCTTCAGGTACACTGATCAAGCATAGATTAGGTATTTTCACATAATCCCATATATTTTTGGAGGGTTTATTCATTTCTTTTACTCTTTTTTCTCTAAACTTGACTTCTTGCTTTATTTCATTGAGTTGTTCTTCAGTCTCTGATATCCTTTCTTTTGCTTTATTGATTTGGCATTGAAACTTGTGTATACTTCATGAAGTTCTCGTGCTGTGTTTTTCAGCTCCATCAAGTCATTTACTTCCTTCTCTAAGCTGGTTACTCTCGTTAGCATTTTGTCTAACCCTTTTTCAAGATTTTTAGTTTCTTTGCATTGGTTTAGAACATGTTCCCTTAGCTCAGAGAAGTTTGTTATTACCCACCTTTGAAGCCTGCTTCTGTCAATTCATCAAACTCATTCCTCATCCTGTTTTGTTCTCCTGCTGCGAGAAGTTGTGATTCCCTGGAGAATAGATATTGCAGTCTTTGAAGATTTCATCCTTTTTGTGCTGGTTTCTTCCCATTTTCATGGATTTATCCACCTTTGATCTTTGAAGTTGGTGATTTCTGATGGGGTCTCTGAGTGGATGTCCTTTCTGTTGATGTTGAAGCTATTTCTTTTTTTTCCCTTCTAACAGTCAGGCCCCTCTGCTGTAGGACTGCTGAAGGTCCTCTCCAGACCATGCTTACCTGGGAATCACCTGCAAGGGCTGCAGAGGATTGCTGCCTGATCTTTCCTCCAGTAACTTCATTCCACTAGGGTACCCCCCAGATGTCAGCCAGAGCTCTCCTGCATGAGGCATTTTTTTGGTGATTCAGGGGTCAGGGAGTGGCTTGAGGAGGCAGTCTGTCCCTTGTCTGCCTACAGAGGCACGGCTGGGCTGCCTTGGACTCAGCCAGGCTGCTGTGTTGGCTTCCCCTGGCTTTTGTTTACATAGGTGAGATTACACCCACCTTCACAATAGCAGATGCACTTTCCCCCACTGAGCTCAATCATCCCAATGTGCTGGCTGTGAAACTCTCAAGCAAGAGGGCTTCAGTTTGCTGGTCTTTGTAGGAGTGAAACCTGCCAAGCCATATCACTGTCTCCCTGCTTTCAGCTCTCCCTCTTTCTCGGGGGCAGGTAGATCCATCCTGCAGGCATTATTGGCGCTAGTCAAAACTTCTGCCCAGATCTGTGCTGACAACTCCCAGCACTGGGCCAGCTGGAGCTGTTGCTCAGATTTGTGTTGGTAACTTGAAGTGCTTTTCAGCCTGGGGGCATTCTCCTGATCTGCAAGTTGCACGGGCCATGGGAGAAGCGCAGTATCTGAACCTGAGTGCTGAGGGGATAAAGTCCCTGATCCTCCATTCAGTTGTACTTCCTGGGTGTGGCAGTGCCCCACACTGCCTTGGTTCATCCTCCTTGGGCTACACCCACGGTCCAACCAGTCCCATTGAAATGAACCTGGTACCTCCACTGGAAATGCACAGATCACTCACCTTCTGCATCTTTCTCACTGGGAACTGTGCCCAGGAGCTGTTCCTATTTGGCCATCTTGGCTGAAGTCCCTGGTTGATCCATTTTCTAAGAAAGATTGGTATGATATGAAAGCACCAGCTATGTTCAGTATAAGAAATATTGGAAAGACACAAGTCACCAGGACCCAAGGAACCAAAATTGCATCTGATGGCCTCAAGGGTTGAGTGTTTGAAGTTAGTCTTGCTGATATGCAGAATGATGAAGTTGCATTTAGGAAATTCAAGCTGATTACTGAAGATTTTCAGGGCAAAAACTCCCTAACTTCCATGGCATGGATCTTACCCATGACGAAATGTTATACTCAGCACCAACAGGTCTGCCAAATCTGGAAGATGATGGAAATCATGACCCTAGATGTGCAGACAAATGACTTGAAAGAAGTGGTCAATAAATCGATTCCAGACAGCATTGGAAAAGGCTTAGAAAGGGCCAATCTATCCTCTCCATGATGTCTTCATTAGAAAAGTAAAAATGCTAAAGAAGCCCAAGTTTGAATTGGGAAAACTCATGGGGCTTCGTGGAGAAGGCAGTAGTTCTGGAAAAGCCACTGGGGATGAGACAGCTGCTAAAGTTGAACAAGCTGATGGATATGAACCACCAGCAAGAATCTGTTTAAAGTTCAGACTTATAATAGTGGCAAATAAAAAGTCTTATTTGAAAAAAAAAAAAAAACTATGTATCTTGGGATTGTTTTAAAATTTGAATTAGAGATTTGGCTCCTTTGTTTCTTTCATTTTATAGTGTCCTCCTTCTCAAAGAGTAGGAGATGGATACTTGCGCTCTGAAATGTATGGTGATGGTAGTGATGGGGGACAGGCCCTCAAGCACCAGAAAATAAATTCAGTGGCTGATTATATATGAATGGTTTATCTCAAACATCCCTGAGCTGGTGATGTTCTATGTCCTTTTGTAAACATCTACCAAAGAATATTAGATAATTAAATACATTGACATGAATGAACTAACGTATTACTATGAGGTTTTGTTTGTTTGTTTTAATCTTAGGTAATAAGATTACTGTCAGAGGCATTCAAACACGAGTGACTCTATTTGGAATTGGCTAGGTAAAATAAGGCTGAGACCAAATGAGCTGCATTCTCAGAGGTTAGGCATTCTAAGTCGCAAAATGAGATAGGAGGCCACTACAATTTACAATTTACAGGGCACAAAGACTCTGTTAATAAAACAGGTTGCAGTAAAGAAGCCGGCCAAGACCCACCAAAACACATATGGTGACAAAAGTGATCTGTGATCATCCTCATTGTTTATTTCACATGAATTATAATGCAATAGCATGCTAAAATCACTCCTACCAGCACCATGACAGCTTACAAATGTCATGACAATATCCAGAAGTTGCCCTATAGGGACTAAAGGAGGGAAAAAACCCCAGTTGTGGGAAATCCCTTTCCTGTTCCCGGAAATCTTATGAATAATCCACTACTTGTTTAGCACGTCATCAAGAAGTAACTATAATCATACTCAGTCTTGCAGCTCAGGCTGCTGCTCTGCCTATGGAGTAGCCATTCTTTCATTCCTTTATTTTTTTAATAAGCTTGCTTTCACTTTATGGATTCACCTAAATTCTTTACTGTGCAAGGTTCAAGAAACCTCTTTGGGGTCTGGATCAAGACCCTTTTTCAATAACATTTCCTCTCAAATCCAAAAATGTCTTTTAAGTAGAATTCTCTTAAAGCAATTTTCAATTGTGTAAACTTGCCCAACAACAGCAGGAAACAAATGAAGGGTATGTGAATTATAATGAATTCCAAGCCATAAAATTGAAAGTCCCTCCCACCAAAAAAAACCCCAAAACAAATGAATCTGTATAGAGGACCAGATACAGAAAAAAAGCCTTTTTATAGGTATAATAGATATGTTGGCATGAAGAAAAGTAAATTAACAACTTCTTTTTGAAATTACAGTAAAAGGAGATTCTGGACTATTTCACAAAAATTGCCAAAAGAAAATGTTTTAGTATTAGTAATTCAAGTTACATTAAGTGCTATTAATATTAATTTCATTTAATGTGATGACCCATCACACTCAGAATAAATCCAAAGTTGTTAATGTGAGACACAAATTCTAACTGAGCAACTTCTGGCATCTTACCACTTCTCCTTCCACTCTCAAACTAGATAACTGCTCTAGCCACAAGCCTTTGTGCTGCTCCTCAAACCCACCAAACATTTGGCTACACAGTTACTGATTGTATCTACTGTTGCCTCTTTCTAAACTGTTCTTCCCTCAGATATATGCATGCTGTGCTTCCCGATTTTATGCAGGTCTCTGCTGAAAGGTTATTTCCTGATAGAAGCCTGCCTTGACTATGCTGTCTTAAAATAGCACCACCCCACTCCACACTGTATTTTTTACTTTGCTTTTTCTCATAATCCTTACTGCGACCTGGATTACTATGGAATTATTTACTTCTGTCTCTCTTTCATGACTAAAATGTCATCCCAAAAAGTAATCACTTTATTTGGCTATATCTCTAAAGTTTAAAACAATGTCTGGCATATAGAAGATGCGGAATAAATATTTGTTCAATAAGTAAATGAGTAAATAATTGAATGCTACTTTTATTGTCTCATTTTATAGATGGCAACATACATTTAAGAGTTTTATAAGTTAATTTGTAATCTTGGTCTATCAATATAATTTTCCAAGAGGCTTAGTTTTAAAAATTAAGGTAAAATCTATATATCATAAAACTAAAACATTTTAAAGTGGGCAATCCAGTAGTTTTTTTAAATTATACTTTAAGTTCTGGGGTACATGTGCAGATCGTGCAGGTTTGTTACATAGGTATACATGTGCCCTGGTGGTTTCCTGCATCCATCCTCTCATCATTTACATCAGGTATTTCTCCTAATGTTATCCCTCCCCTAATCGCCCCACCCCTCAACAGGCCCCATTGTGTGACATTTGTCTCCCTGTGTCCATGGGTTCTCATTGTTCAACACCCACTTATGAGCGAGAACATGTGGTGTTTGGTTTTCTGTTCTTGTGTCAGTTTGCTGAGAATGATGGTTTCTAGCTTCATCCATGTCCCTGCAAAGGACATGAACTCAACCTTTTTTATGGCTGCATAATATTCCATGATGTATATATGCCACATTTTCTTTAACAAGTCTATCATTAATGGGCATTTGGGTTGGCGCTAAGTCTTTGCTATTGTAAACAGTGCCACAATAAATGTGTGTATGTGTCTTTATAATAGAATGATTTATAATCCTTTGGCTATATACCCAGTAGTATTAATTACATTCACAGTGTTGTATAATTAATATCTATATCAAGTTCTGAAACAGTGTCATCACCCCTAAGGAAAACCCTGGAGCCATTAAACAGTCACTCCCCATTCTCTCCTCCCCTCAACACTAACAACTGCCAACCCATTTCTGTCTCTATCGGTGTATCTATTCTGGATATTTCATATTAAATAAGATGGAATCATACAATATGTAACCTCTTGAGTGTGTCTTCTTTCGCTTAGCATAATGTTTCCAAGGTTCACCCATGTTGTAGCGTGTACAGTACTTCATCTCTTGTTATGGCTGAATAATATTCCATTGTAAGTATATACTACATTTTGTTTATATGTTAATCAGTTGGTGAATACTTAGGTTGTTTCTACCTTTGGAATACTTTGGATATTGGGAAGACTGTGAGGTAGGGATCCAATTTCACTCTTTTACATGTGGAAATTGAGTTGTCTCCACTTGTTGAAGAGACTATTCTTTTGCCTATTAAATGGTCTGATAATAACCTTTTCAAAATCAATTGACCATGGACATATGGGTTGATTTCTGAACTCACTTCTATTTCATGTGTTACTATGTATATCTTGACACCAGTTCCACCTTAGTTTGAATACTGTAGCTTTATATTAAATTTAGAAGTCAGGAAGTGTGAGTCCTAAAGTATTTTATGCATTATGATGTCTTCTTTGATCCATTGTTTAAGAATATGTTGTTTAATTTTCACATAATTGTGAATTTTCCAGTTTTCCTTCTGTTAATGATTTCTAAATTTATTCTATTATATTGAAGAAGATACCTTCTATAATTTCAATATTTCACATTTATTGAGACTTGTTTTGTGGCCTGACATATAATTTAGAGAATGTTCCATGTACACTTAAGAAGAATGTGTATTCTGTTGTTACAGTATGGATTTTTCCATATTTGTCTGAGAGGTGCAGTTTGTTTATATTGTTTTTCAAGTTTCCTATTTCCTCATTAATATTCTGTCTAGTTCTATACATTATTGATATTTTGGTCTTATCAAAGTCTCAAATTTTTAATGTAGAATTGTGTATTTCTTTCTCAATTCTGTCAATTTTTGCTTTAAATATTTTAGGGCTTCATAATTAGGTGCATATTTTTTATAATTGTTATATATTCTTGCTGGATTGTCCCTTTTATCAATATATAATGTCTTTGTCTCTTGCAATGGTTTTGACTTAAAGTCCATTTTTTTTATATTAGTATTTCCATCCTAGTATTCTTTTGGTTACTATTTGCACAGAATATTCTTTGCTTTCAATTTATTTATATTTTTGAATCTATAGTGAGTTTCTTATAGACAACATATGGTTAAATGACTTTGAAAAATTGATTTTACCAAACTCGGCCTTTTGGAGAATTTAATTTATTCACCCTTTTAGTAATCAATAACAAGAAAGAGCTCATCACTGACATTTTGCTATTTGTTTGCAACATGTCATTTTTTGTGTGTTCCTCAATTCCTTCATTACTGCATTCTTACGTATTTAACTGATTTTTTGCAGTTCATCATTTTGATTATTCTCTCATTTCCTTTTCTGTATATATTTTAGTAATCCTCTCAGTGGTTCCTCTTGGAATTACTACTAACATTTTAAACTTATAATCAAATTTTAATTAATGTTAACTTGGCCTCAATAGTGAAAAAAATCTTCTGCTTTTATACAGCCCCAATAACGTTTCCTTTATGTATTGTCACAAAGTATAACTTTACACATGTCTGCCTGTTAGCCTAGAAGTACAATTATTATTTTATGCATTTTTATTTTAAATCTGATATTTTAAAAAGAGGATCTCCAAACCAAAAGTACAATACTGGCTTTTAAATTTACCACTCTAGTTACCTTTATCAGTATTCTTTATTTCTTCATATATCCTCATGTTGCTGTCTAGTGTCATTTCATTTTTGCCCCAAAGACTTTCATTAGCAATTCTTATATGGCAGGTCTACTAGCAATAAATTCTTCCAGCTTTTTTGTCTGGTAACATTTTAATTTCTCCCTCATTTTTGAATAACAGTTTTGTCAAATATAGAATACTTGGTTGAGTGTGTTTTTTCTTTCTTTCAGTATTTTAAATATGTTATCCCACTGTCTTCTGGTACCTATAACCTCTGATAAAAAAAATTGGCTGATATTCTTATTGAAGACCCCTTATAATGACAAATTACTTCTCTTTTTTGCTTTTAAGATTGTATTTGGTATTCAATAGCTTGATTATAATGTCTCATTGTTTCCTTTATGGAGTTCTTTGAGTTTACTTGGGCATAAAAATTAATGTCTTTATTAAAATTATAATGCTTTAGCTGTTATTTATTCAAATACGGTTTCTTCTCTGTTCTCTCTCTCATCTTTTTCTTGGACTCTCATTATTCATATATAGATCTGCTTGATGGGATCCCACAGGTTCCTTAGGCTCTGTATATTTTTCTGCATTCTTGTTCTTTCTGTTATCAGACCAGATAATTTCCACTGATCTATTTTCAAATCCATTGATTCTTTTTTTACTGTCTGCTGTAGTGGATTTGTCACTTCAGTTATTGTACTTTCTAGATCCAGAATTTTTATTTTTAAAAATAATTCCTATCTCTTTGTTGATACTTTCCATGCATTCATGCATTGTTCTACAGATTTTCTTAACTTCTTTGTCCATGATTGGTTTATTTTAGTTCAGTCAGTGACTTTTCTAAACTAGTGTGTGTGTGTGCATGTGCGTGTGTGTGTGTAGGGACTATATACTTTGCTGCATGCAGTTTCCAAAGTCAGTATTTCTTCAGATTCTGGTAAACTAATGTTTGGACAGAGATGTCCTTTAATCATTGAAACCCCTAAAAAGGGGGAAAGAGGGAGAGCTTAAATAATTTTTGCAAATTGGCCCTGTTTAGGTGTACTCTTTCAACACTTAGCCATATCATTTTTAACTTTACATTAGTGTTCACATCCTGCTTGCATTAAGCCAAATAGCTAGAGATCAAAAAGTAGAGCCTTCTCAGCTTTTTTCTGAGTATGTATCCTGCTCTGGGCATGAGTGTGGCTTTCTAAATTACCCTGTATGCACAAAAGTTTTTCTGTGTTATAATTCTTCAAAGAATATCTCTTCCAGAATTTGGTGTCTTTATTTTTTGCCCTGTTTGTTTTGTTTGTTTGTTTCCCCAGGTAGTAGCTAGTTATTCATTTGTCTTTTAATATTTTCATGAAATGACCTCTACATAGCCATTTTTGTGCCCTGAAAACTTTCCAAGTTAGATAAAACAAAGGCTATCATTTTACGTCAATTTCTCAGGCATCTCCCAGCCAAGTCAAAACTGATAACACACTTGTTTGAAAACAAGGCCTACTCTGCTGCCTCCATAATCAGAGACCAGGGTCTCACATTGGCAATGAAGGCATCTGATTTCAAGACCATTACCACGCCAGAGTGGAGATGGAGCAAAGGCATGTAAAAAATGCAACAAAGCTTTCTTATTATTTTAACGTTGCCCCTTTCTTGAGTCAGCATTTGCTTGGTTGCTGTAAACCTTTTATTATTTTCCAGAAAAAGTTGACTTTGAGAGGTGTTTTTTTTCCAGTGTTTTTGTGGAGGGACAATTTTCTCTGATGTGCTACCAGACAATTTTAAGTTCTTTGACTTTAAATTTTCCTACTACAGAAGTTCTCCTATGATAACAATTCAAAGTTGAAAAGAATACATTTCTGTATACTTTGTAAGACTTAGAATATTATTGACCTTGGGGGAGATTCCTCATAAAATACTAATTCATCAAACTCCTTATTGTACAGCTTTACCTTCAAATTATAAAGATAGTGGGGAAAAAAGTGTATTGTCATTTTTCTTGTTTGTTTTTTAAATCTGGAAGCCACATTTTTTTTAAAAAAAAGCATTGGTCTAATCTTTGAATAATTTTTATGCAATAAGGGTTAGCAAAATTTTTCTATAAAGGCCCAGATATTAAATATTTTAGGCATTGTGGCCTACATGATCTCTGTTACAACTCTTCAGCTTTGCCATTGTAGTACAAAAGCAGCCACAGAGTAAAGCATAAATGAATGAGAATGACTTTGCTCCTATAAAGCTTTATATATAAATTAGATAGCAGACTAAATGTGGCATACTTGCTGTAATTTACCAATGACTGTTATAGCATATAGACACCAGTGTTTCCAGTTGAGTTGATGTTTTAGTCCTGGTCTACTGGTTCACTTTCCACAATATCAAGTGAAATTTGTTAAAAAAAAAAAAAAATTCTTAACAAGAAAAAAATGAGAAACTTGCTGGAATTCTTTCTTTCTTGTTCTGTTTAGTAACTCTTATGTGACAGTTGCCTCCTACAATTTGAAAATAATTCTAAAGTTGGTAAAAGGGTTTTAGTAGCTTTCTCACATTCTATAGAATTAAAAAAAACTTTTGGTTTTTTATCTTAAAAATAGGATCATGTTTATCTTTTACAGATATTTACTCTGGACAACATTCACTAAGTTGCATGTATGTGAAATTTGAGACTAATTTAACTATGTGAAGCTTATTTATTCAGAAATAATTTAATTTCACAGAAAATGCTTATAAGCTTTTGAATGTTTAATCTTTATATATTTTAAATCACTTCAGCATTACCCATAAAATATAAATTCTAATTCCACCTTAAATATTCATACAAAATTTCAAAGACAAAATTTCCATGCAAACATTGTTAAGCCTATTTGACTTATACTGTGCTCCTAAGGTAAAAAATATGAATTCTTTTAAAGATACTTTTTATTTCAGAATATATTAATTCAATTCAAATTAACTAAATATGGAGGTTATAAAATAAATACATTGTAGAATGCCAGAATTAAATGAACACTGAAATAGACAACTATGCATTGCATATAGACTCATACTATAGATGACTTTTCAGCTTCATATTTTATAGCTTCATAGCTTAAAGCCTTATAGATTTTTGTAAGAAGGCAGGTTACAGGGCATTTACACATTAGTTTTCTGCAAAGGAGTGTTGGAAGTCTGACTTCTTTACTTTTTGTTTGTTTGTTTGTTTTCCATTTCTAGGAAAACCGAATGAGAGACTTTGGTCTCAGAATACCTCACGAAAAAAAGCTATTGTTGCTTCCACATGCCATAACAAATTAGAAGACTGTACATGACATTTAGAGACACACAATGAAACTTAAGGTTAAATCCTCCAGCAGGACTTATTTTAGTACAAAAAAACATCATAACTAAGAGTGTGATTTTTCATAAAAACTGCTCTCTGTGATACATTTGAAGTTGTGCATGGTGAAAATGATATTATTGAAGTATGAGTCCTTATTCGGTTTTCCCTATTAGCAGCACAGCTAGTAGCCTTCAGATCTCTGTATTCTTCTAACTATTTTGTGAGCTGTCTTTTATCCCACTACAAGGAACAGATAAGGCAAGAAAAGAGACATTTTCAGCAGGCTTTAATTGGAAAAGGTATAGATTTCAAGAAGAGAAATGAGGATAGCTCTTTTTAATTAAATCCACTTCCTTTTTTTGGTTTCTAAGACTCCTCCACAAGCATGACCTAAAGCAGGCTCTGCCAACTTAAAATTTTCAATACTTTGATATATCAAGGAAACTTTAACACTATTATTTTCATTTAAATGAAGACTAATCTACTCATTGAGTATTAAAGAACATAAAATACATAGTTTGATTATTCAACAAGAGCCAACACTGTTTATGTCTCAGAAACCCTGAAAACTCCTTGCTTGCCCTCTCTCGTACCCTATCTGATTCCCCCTCACCTAGCATCCCAGGTGGAATACCTTTTATTTATATTCTGATGAAAGCCTGTTCCCCCCTTGTGATATTTCCTAAATCCTGTGACGCCCGAAAATCTGAGACAGTTCTCAGTTAATTTAGAAAGTTTATGTTGCCAAGACTGAGGACATGCACCCATGACACATGAGGTCCTGATGACATGCGTCCAAGATATAGGGGCAGAGTTTGATTTTATACATTTAAGAGATACATGAGATATCAATTAATGTGTGTAAAATAAACATTGGTTCAGTCCAGAAAGGTGGGATAATTTGAGGTGAAGGTGAGACAACTCAAAGGGGTTTTCGGGTCATAGGTAGACAACAGACAAATGCTTGCATTTTTTTTTTTTTTTTTTTGAGACAGAGTCTCACTCTGTCACCAGGTGCCAGGCTGGAGTGCAGTGGCACATTCTCGGCTCACTACAATCTCGGCTCACTGCAACCTCCGCCTCCCGGGTTCAAGCAATTCTCCTGCCTCAGCCTCCTGAGTAGCTGGGACTACAGGCACATGCCACCATGACCAGCTAATTTTTGTATTTTTAGTAGAGACAGGGTTTCACCATGTTGGCCAGGATGGTCTCGATCTCTTGACCTCGTGATCCGCCTGCTTCGGCCTCCCAAAGTGCTGGGATTACAGGCTTGAGCCACTGCGCCTGGCCGGTTGCATTCTTTTGAGTTTCTGATTAGCCTCTCCAAATGAGACAATCAAATATGCATTTATCTCAGTGAGCAGAGTTGTGACAGAATAGAATGGAAGGTAAGTTTTGCTCTAACCAGTTCCCAGCTTGACTTTTCCCTTTAGCTTAGTGATTCTGGGGACCAAAGATTTATTTTCCTTTCACAACCCCAATCTTCAAAATGCCACATGTCTTATTCATCGCTAGGTGATAGGTGATTAATTTGCTCAGAATAGTTGGTGCTCATGGGAAACATTCAGCAGTGCTTTCAAAAACAGGTTTTTATATAACAAATGTGATTTTATTGTTGGGTACTTGGCAAACTCCAATGAATGAAATCTAATGGAGAAATTAGTAAGCACTAGAGCAGAAGAGAGCTGGAGTTTTAGAACTTGTTCTCTTAAAGAAAACAACACAGATGGCTAACCCATTTCACCATAGAACTGGTATATTAATAATCTCTTAAATTTTTTTTCTCCTGCAGGTATATCTCAATACCACATATTCAGTTTACTAACTAACCAAAATCTCAAAAGATGAAAAGATGATTGAATGGTGAATTTTTGTTTGCTAAAAACATACGGGAAGAAGAAAATGTACTCCTAGATAAATAAATAGCATAAGCAAATAAGTAATTAATCCACAGAGAGCCAAGCATATTGAGACAATGTCTACGACTATTGAGACGATGTCTATTAATATTACTGGGTTACATACTGTTAAAGCAAACTAAATATGGCCTGAGAAGGACTCGGTATTTCTAATTTGAGTTCTTGTGGATTAACTGTAAAGTAGCTTAATAGTCAGACAAAGTTGAAAACCAGCTAAATAGTAAAAACCAGTAACAATAGCTGAGTGTTGACCAATCCTAGCAGCCATACTTCAACCACTTATAGGCTGCTGGATGTTCAAACTGCATTCAAATAAGGCAAATGCCAAGCTGTAGCCAACCTCACTCTTTCTGTACCTCACCTCCGATTCCTGTATGTTACTTTACCTTTTTTGTCTATAAATTTGTTCTGACACGGGGCGCCCCTGGAGTCTTTGTGAATCTGCTGTGATTCTGGGGACTCTCTTATTCACAAATTGTTGATTACTCAATTAAACTCCTTTAAATTTAACTAGGCTAAAGTTTATCTTTTATCAATACAAAACTGGTGAATGTTCCACATAGCGCTCTACCAGACAGAAATTATTTCATCTCATGCACTAAAATCTACAATTTAACATGTAACTTTGTTTAGTTTGAGGCCTTTATTCAAGACTTAACTGTCCACCTTTTCCTTGTGATCATAGTAAACTTCAACAATTTTTAATGTTTCCATTAAAAAAAGGCTGATCCCATCACGTGTGGCTTGATTATTTATTTATGTACATCAAGAGTGTTAATATAGCTTCCTTGAGTTTTTTCTAAAGTAACTCCTAAGGCCAAATAACTAACTCCTGTCTAGATTTTCCTCAGAATCTTGAATTGCCCTTTGAACAGCCTCTATTATTTGCTCTTCTATTCCATGATTACAAAACCAAGCCCAAGACACTCTTCCCATCAGACTTCATTTGCAGTACCTGCATATTTTCATGAACCTTCTTCAGGGTCACTAAATTTGCTATGGTTGCTAACTTGCTAGAAAAGGGCCCCCATTGCCATCTCTGAGACTGGGACCCTATGAGCCAGCTACAAACCCCCTTTTCTCAGAAGAGCTTTGTAGAAATTGGCTCTACATATAAAATCAACCATTTTTTCTTAATAGCAGGCTGGGCCTGGCATATCAAATTAAATGATAATCACTCTCAAATACAATTCTCTAGTAGATGTGGCCTCAATTGTACAATTAGTTTGTCCAGTTATATACTGGTTAAAAGGAAAATAGGTTCTCATATAACCTATGCAAATAATGTATTACAAAAAAATTAAGGGAAATGAAAATCATATCTGTTCCTAAAATCTGGAGGGAAGCAATGAAATTTATGTATCATTGGAATTTTTCCTTTTTATTTCATTTAAAAAAATCTAGTAACAAAGATTAAAGATACCTTAAGAAGAACAAAAATAAAAATAAATAAAAATTTTAGAAATATCTCTTAAAAAGATAAGACACTATTTTGAGCAAGTAACCACAATAAAATTTCTATTATTAGTTCATTCAGTTGTTTCATTCATTCTCCTTCTGCTCAATCTTAAGTCAGCAAGTCTGCTTTCATTAAACATGTCAGCTTCAGGAATGACAGGATCCCTGGAACCCTGACTTTATCCACTAGGATAATCAGAATATTATTCAAATAATGTCAGCTCTCAAGCTTGTACTCAAAAGCCATACTAATTTTATTTCTGTGGATGCCTGAATATTTGTGGAATTTTTGTTATTATTTTTTACACTTAGCCAAGATAAAGACAGTGAAATTAATAATACACAGTTTAAGGCTCCAAAATCCCCTGGCCACCATAGGGTTACTTTCTTCACTGAAGATCTGGAACTGACCTAAATGGTTTGTCAAGCCTTATTTGACTACTTAAAAAATAACTGAACATTTTTTCAGTGAGCTGTCCTGTAATCAAGACTTTCACATAGTTGTTGGTAAAATGAGGCAGATATTCATCTGGGTTCGATGTGCTCCACCAAAGAGCCCCAGGAGAACTGGGGCTGAAGAAAGTCACTGGCACCCCTGACACTTGCCTACATTCTTTTCCTCTAACACATCACTGCACCATATCCCCTGCTTTTAAATAAAAGCCTCCTGTGAGTATGCCAAGTGAGTCTGTTGAGTGTTTTCACATATTCAAACTGAAGAAAATAATACATTCTGTACAATATTCTTTCCTCACAATCTTATCTTGTGAAAAGCTGAACATTTCTTCTGATTTGACCTTTCTTATATGTAACTCTTTACATATGATTTACTCTTAGCATTCCAGTGGTGTTGAACCAATTATGACATACTGAGCATGCTGAGAGCACCAATTATTTCTAGCATCCCTATATTAGAAAGTGAAATCTGCCTATTTTCCAGGGACCCTTTGGGAATTTCAAAGATGTTTTTAGGTGTAAAGACAAAATGAATACCTTTATCTAATTTTAAGGCCTCTTCTGGGAGTGTAAAATAATAACCAATAGAGATTTGATTATTTGATTAAACTAGAATCAATACTGGTTACTTATTTAATCAAAATATCATCTAATATTTAAAAATAAAACACAAGACGATTATCTCTATGTAAAGAACATCAGTTCTCTCACAACTGAGGAAAGTTTTGTTTTTAATAATTAAAACATTTCAAAGTTTACTCAGAAAAAATTATTTTAGTGTGATAGAGAATCTTTGTCACCTATAACAATTATACAAAATGTAAAGAATAACTCAGTATCTTTTAAGAGTTTGAAAGCTAACTCATAATTTTAATAAAGAGAAAACAAAAGTCTAGTTTTACATCAATATTTAGTAGAAGTTTTAGATTTTTCTTCTCATTTTAAAAATTATCTTAGCCTAAGTCTGTCAAACATAATTTTCCAGCAAATATAACTGTCATTATTCCTCTGTTAAAATTGTCAAAATTTAACATATTTCTTAGTTTCTTTATTTAGATATGATAAACTGAAATAAATTTGATTCCCTTTCTTCATGCTCTTTAAAACTTAGAACAAATAATGAAGTTGTGATCTTCAGTATTATCTTTCCTATTCTAGAACAAGCGTACTTTGTTTAGGCCAAACCTATCCTCTCGTTTTCTGAAAAACAAACTCCTATCTCACAACTTGAGAAGATGGTTGTAATGTTCTGTCAATATTGCTTAGTCTTGGCTGGGTGCAGTGTCTTATGTTTGTAATCCCAACACTTCGGGAGGCCAAGGTGGATTGCTTTAGCCCAGGAGTTTGAGACCAGCGTAGGCAACACTGTGAGACCCCATCTCTACAAAAATAAAAACTTATTAGCCGGACATGGTAGTACAGGCTTATAGTCCCAGATACTAGGGCGGCTGAGGTAAGAGCGTTGCTTGAGCCCAGAGACAGAGGTTGCAGTGAGCCCTGATCATACCACTGGCACTGCAATCTGGCCAATAGAGTGAGACACACACACACACAGACACACACACACACACACAATTACTTAGTCTCAAATACCCATATTAGTTATTATTTTTAACCTAAGTACTAATATTTCACAGAAAAAAATTGAGGAAGGTAATTGAACATTTTTATACACAAACATTTTAGTAAACTAGAAAAGCTCACAATTTTCTAGAGCTACACACCCCTTTACACATTCTTAAAATAGAGAAGATGAATACATTCGTTAATATGTTCCAGAAATCTACCTATACATAAGAAAGAGTAACATATATAAATGTATGATTATGCTTAGTAATTGATGCCTCTGGGGTCAGAATTATTACTTAGACACTAGGTAGCAAATGATTAGTCATTAACTCAATTTAATATTATCCCAAGATTTTAAGATATCTAAAGGTTTTGGACATGATGTTCAAACTCAAATACAGAAAACATAATTACAGTAAATATAAAAAATTTTCAGAAGTATTCAATTTAGTGGACAAAAAATGTATATTTTTCAGAATTTTAAAGGATACATAAAATTAGGCTATTTTACAAGTAAGTAGTAGAAGAAATTCAAATTATCTTAGTTTTATGAGAAAATTGGCCCAAATCTTATTTTAACATTAATACAATTTATTCTAATTTAATATTTTTTACTGTTAAAAGGGAAAAGCATAGGCATCATTCATTTAACCAAAATTATTATACTATCATAATTTGGGCGATGAATCATCTTAACTTTATGATTTTGTGTCCTTGTATTAAGACATTTTGAAGCTAGCTGTTTTCATAATTTTTTTAGATTTCAAATATAAATTATTAAAAGTGCATTTTTTTTATTTTTTATGGGTTTGAGGGATATTAGATTTACATAAGTAATTATTTATCATTACAAATCATCCAGAATGGAGCATTTTTAATTTAAGAGATGTTAACTCTCCTGACCCCCAAATTTAGCAGCCTTAAACAACAAACTTTGCTAGTTCACACAGTTTCTGAGGATCAGAAACGAGGAATGGCTGGATGGAATTGCTAGGACCTCTCATGAGGTTGCAGTCAGACTGCTGTCCAAAGCCAGAATAATCTCAATGCTCAACAGCTGCTTCCAAACATACTCGCAGGAGCCTTAAGTTCCACCCTGAGTATGAGCTTTAATTTCTCACCACATGGGTCTCTTCATAACATTTCTCATGACATGGCAGTTGCCCTTCTCCAGAGCACAAGATATAAGAGAAAGGGAAAGTAAGAAAGCATACCCATGATGGAAGTCAGCATCTGTTTTTACATCCTAATTTGAGAGATCACATGACCATCACATACCTCAGAAATTGTTAGCCACCCAGACCAACTCTGGTATAATGTAAAGACAACTACAAAACAACAACAAAAACAAACAAACAAACAAAAAAAAAACAGGAGGCAGGGATGACCAGGGTCACCTTGGAGACTGGGGACCATGGAAGGAAAACATTTTATACTCACACAAACAGAGGAAGCCAGGACTTCATTAATTACACACACAAAAAGACAGACACAGATGCACAGAGAGCTTATAGATTCAGTTCTGCATATCCAGGCATAGGATAAAAGTAAGCACAAAAACAGAAACTCATCAGTCAGCATCTCAAGGAGCTGCTATGAATAAAATTCTTCATTCACTGGGGTCATAAAGAGACCAAGAGACAAACAAACAAAAAGACTAACTAATCAGATTCTCCATTTTCTCTTACTGAAAAAAGAATAGATGTTTGTCATTCATCTAAGAAAAAAAATACCGAAATGATCGGGAAAAACAAAGTTCTTAACCACTACTGCAGACAATAGAAAATAATTTATTGGGTCGGGCATGGTGGCTCACACCTGTAATGCCAGCATTTTGGGAGGCCGAGGCGGGCAGATTATGAGGTCAAGAGATTGAGAGCATCCTGGCAAACACAATGAAACCCCGTCTCTAATAAAAATACAACAATTAACCGGGAGTGGTGGTGCAGGCTTGTAGTCCCAGCTACTCAGGAGGCTGAGGCAGGAGAATTGCTTGAACCCAGGAGGCAGAGGTTGCAGTGAGCCAAGATCACGCCACTGCACTCCAGCCCAAGTGACAAGAGCAAAACTCCCATCTCAAAAAGAGAAAAAAAGAAAATAATTTATTTGTCATACATGAACTGGTGACAAAAACAAAATCACAAAATCAGGAGGGAGGAAAAAACAAAGTCTAGAGAAACAGAGAATCATAAAGTTGAAATTGCATCGCAGCACAGGATTTGCCTGGGCCAAGGTGAAGCAGCCCATGAGGGACACTTCACAAGAAACGTAGCTGATTGTCTCTCCATCCTATTAGTCCACTTGAGCATCTAAGAGAATATCCTCCCAAAGTGCTGAAATGTAATTTTTTAAAGTTTTTAAAACCTGGCTCGTAAAATAGAAAATGAACACATATTACATATTTATATGACTATACTTTTAAAAGAAGCTTAATACAGGCAAGTTAGGATAAGGTTGCTGCATTGGATACAGAGCTGATTAACTAATGTCCTCATTAATGTCCCACAGGGCAATAAAGTATACTATTTGATTTAACTACTCATTTGCCTAGTCGTTACAGTGACTAACAATAGAAAATTCCAAGAAAGCTGCTTGATCTTAGAAGTACAGTCTAGCTAACAAGCACAAGTCAAACTGAACATATAATTTTCATATGCCATGAACATATCAGGTTATCAGGACCATCATTTAATCAACTCAAATAATTTATTTAAACAAGAAAATATACAGACCTTATGAATGAATTATAAGTATAAAAATCAAGCTAAAACAATAAGATGAGGGTTTAGCAAATAATTAAAATCTCTTAAAAGCTTATTTAGTTTCAGCATAAACAAGTATAACAAATATCTCTAAGTTATCTGTTAAGGAAAGAGGATTGGCTACTATATGAAGTTATGAAAAAACTATCATCAAAAATTTTAAGCAAGTATCCTGTGCATGTTTTGTTTCATTACAAAAACACTTAGATATATTTGTTGTAACTAAACTGTGTGAGTATAAAAACTATAAGCTTTCATACAGTCCAATTACTGATTCACTATAGAAGTACCCATAGGAAACTGAGCTCATGGTTGAATTTTGGAAGGAATGTAAGGAAGGAGATGCAAGAGGTGATGAAGCTAAAAAAATAATGAATGACATCAATTATAAATGAACTTTTAGAACATATGGTAATTAATGTAGCATTAGGTGAAAATAACACTAAAATGTCATCTGGAGCACAGCAGTATTAAGATATTTTTAAGCAAGAAGTTACAGATAACAAATTCTTATTCCACGAAGTTTTCTTTAAACTCTAATATTCCAGCTAATATTCATAATGTCAGAGTACTGAACTTATTAGGAAGGAAAAGAAAACAAACACAGAGAAAAAGATACTATCTGGCACATTTAAAAAACTGTAAACCATCACCAGTTAAATTTAAAGAAAAGGAAATATGTTTTTCATACCATGTAATGCTAAATTCTCTCAACTAATGAACACATAAGTGGAGTCTGAGAAATGGAGAGGCAAACTCAATAGTGCTCAAAGATAAAACTAGTAGAATGAATTTATAAATAACCGGAATCATATTCCCCTATAAGATTGTGAAGAGGTTATTCCAAGTGCCAAGAGATTTAAAAAGCCAAGCAGCCAACAGTCAACCAGTGATGAAGAAACTACCTAACGGTCGAACACATCAAATGGCCTAAGAAAAGAATTCTGCTATTAATTTTGGAAGCTAAAGCAGTATATGGAGCTGAAGAAATTGTTCTATGAAAGTATAAACTGAATAGAAAGGAAGAAAATTTTAATATAGAGAAATAATGTATTTTAAGCACAAAATTGTGTTTTATCTGATATTCTGGGTTAATGCATAAAAAGAATATTTTCAAAAACTATGAGCACATTTTCCCCCCAACTTAACCAGACATGTTTCTGCTCCTTTTCGATGAAACAGCTTGTAAAATTAGCATAGGCAGTGTGGTCCAATGAAGAGCACCTGTGACCTACAATCTCATTTCCATATCAGACCTTTATTTAAGTTCCTAATCTCTGTGTTTGCAAGTGTATTTGATATCTCTTCCTGAATGTCTCAAAAGCATCATAACCAAATTTTACATCTAAACCTCTTTTAAAATTATCTAAATCAGCCAATTATACTACTATGTGTTGTTATACAGATTAGAAACCAAGAAATCAACTTTGATAAATAACTCCCTCTACATCACCTGTGTGTTCATCCAGCCACAAAATCCTGTTGCTCTGTGTCCCATAAATCTTTTAAGTTCTTCCATTTCTCCACCACCCTAGTCCAAACTAACATATAGGGTTACTCTAACAGCTTCCTGACTGGTCTACCAATGTTTTCTCAGGTTTCTCTCCTATTCCTTCTAAATTCTGTTACCAGAGTTATTTTTTGACCCACAGATAACCATGTCAGCACCTCTTTCCCCACTGGTATGATTATTTCTTGGTGTCGCATTCCTGAGGGCATAGTCAAATAGACTGCAGATCCTGGAGAGCCTCTTCCATAACTCCCACACAAGCTTCACCTGCCAAAGATCTACCCCTCACTCTCTGTCTTCCAGACACACTGGTCTTATTTTAAGTTCCTAATCTCTGTGTTTGCAAGTGTATTTGATATCTCTTCCTGAATGTCTCAAAAGCATCATAACAAAATTTTACATCTAAACCTCTTTCAATATAATCTAAATCAGCCAATTATACTACTATGTGTTTTGTTATACAGATTAGAAACCAAGAAATCAACTTTGATAAATAACTCCCTCTACATCACCTGTGTGTTCATCCAGCCACAAAATCCAGACACACCCCATATCACAATCTCTTTTACCAAGTCAACTATGTATATACATATATATATATATATTTTTTTAGACTGCGTCTTTCTTTGTTGCCCAGGCTGGAGTGCAGTGGTGTGATCTAGGCTCACCATAAACCCCGCCTTCTGGGTTCAAGCGATTCTCCTGCCTGTCTCCCAAGTAGCTAGGACTACAGGTGCACACAACCATGCATGGCTAATTTTTGTATTTTTAGTAGAGATGGGGTTTCACTATGCTGGCCAGGCTGCTCAACTATTATAATTCCATCAGGTCTCAGTTCAATCCTATTTCTTCAGGAAATCCTACCTAATTACTTATGCTGTGTTTGGCACACACACACGCACGCATGCACACAGACATACACACACGTACATACATATCTATCTGCTGCACAGTTATCACAGTTGTAATTTTAGACATTAATGGAGACTGTAAGCTCCCTAGGAATTGAAAGTTTGTCTTTTTTGTTTGTTTTGTTCACTAGCATAACATCTAAGCCTAATAGCATATAGTAGATTATCAAGAAATATTGGTTGAACCTATAAATACATGAAGAAAGGACAAGAGGTAAAAAAAGAAGCCTTGAGCTCTTGCACCCAAATTCCCCAGCTATATCTCTTCTGCTCACACTTGCTTTCCAGAAGTCTCTTCCAGCAAATCATGAACTAGAGGCAAATCACTTAAAAATCTCTATAACCTAAATACTGTGTGAAATAAAAGGTGCTAGATGTTATACTTGACAGCTTGCATGGTTCCTTCCAGCTCGTATATTTTTTAAGTCTGAGAATTTACTAAAGGAAATACCAGTCAAGTACTTAGGAAAAGTTTTATGGTGTTGCTGGCATTGTAAAATGCATGACTTCAGAAAATGTTGGTTGGTAACTAAAGCATAAATGTGTGCTTACCAAGAGTTTTTCTATAGCAGAATAACAAATATAAACTGTGGCTGAATGGTGGATAATTCCATTTACTGAGGATCATGTTATGTGAGGCTTATAAAAAGAATTTTTTTGAAATATCACTTCAAAAAGATGCTATCCCATTAAGCTATATTTTACTTCAATTATATCAACATGTATGGCTTTATTTAAATTACCTTTATCTATATTAAGAATCAATCCTTTTAAAACTGCTACACAAAGGACAAATTACCTTGGTTTAAATATTCTTATATTATGTTGAGGGTAGTCTTACTTAAAGTCAACCTAAACTAAGGATTAAATTTTGTCAAATCAAAAATACCTTACCTGACACACATTATCATCAGTTATATTTTTTCTGGAGCTGTTTTAGATATAAAGAATTAAGGCAGAAGGACATATAAAAGCTTTTTTGTTAGTGCCAAATTCAATTTAATGTTCAAGATGCAATGTGATGCTTTAAAACGTTAGAAATGTACTTTGAGTTTATTGCAGTAGAAATATTGCTTGAGTGCACACTTAATAAGTGACTACCTATACTTACAAATACACAAAGTTTATCATCTAAACTCATCTATTCCTCTACAAATGTCAAATCACTAACAGGGAAATGAGTGGATATTTACAATTTATTTTTCTAATGTTCTCTAAATCCTTGATCTATGAAAAGATATTTCTAAGAGGTTTCTTTAACTCGTTGTAGTCCTGATTTTCCCACTTAGCTTTCAGGGTTTTTTACTTTTTTACTCTACAGGAAGCTTTAAGAAATAGCTGAGTCCAGAAGCTTGTGGGGCTAGGAAATAGGATAGTTTTATTTCTGTCACTTCTCTTTGATTTTGCTAGGACAGATCCTGCCAGTAATGAATTTTCTAGTATCTTATTTTTTTCCTTTTTTAGAAATAAATCTACTGAGTTATTTCAAGGAAGATGGTATTATTACTTTCCATTTTACTGATACTTTTTTCCTCTGGTTTTCAGTATCTTGTCACAAATTTGTTGATAATTTTTTAGAACCTTTATTTCCTTTTATCTGGCCCTTTTCGTAGTGCTAATTTCATAGTAAATGCAGTCTTATGGTCCTCATAAACTTTTATACATCAGAAAGCGTTTCAACGAATGCAAATAAGCAAAACTGATATTTCTACACAGAGTCATTTTCTTATATGAAGTATATCACTAACTTTATCTTGAAGTTTAATCTAATTTTCTGTTCCAGGACAGAAAGGGGCAATTAGCAGAAGCAGGTAAAAATAAAGTAAAAAGCTGCAGGACCCCCCTCCATCTACATCAATGCCCTTTTTCAGGTTTTGTTTTAGGATTTCATGCCATTTCACATGGGACAGAATCCAGAGGGGGATGAGGAAACTGCAAATATAGCAGGCTCCTAATATGCCTATTCCTAACCTTTGGGAATGAACAGTATTTCAGCCAAATTGTCTCTTAAACAACCGTAAACTCATTATATCTATGTTTTCTTCTGTTCATCTGGAAGACTGAGTGTGAGCCTTCTCTGTGAAGATGATATTTGAGAGAGAAAGCAAACCTGACTGTGAGGAATCAGTTTTCTCATTACTGTTGGCTGGTATTATACTTGACATATGCAGGAGGTTAATAAACTTTAAAAAAATAATAATGAATAGAGCTAAAAAGGACTAGAAGCTTTCTGTGATATTCGTTGTCAATTGATTTGAGAAGCACAGAAATGTTGTAATTAGGCCTATTGTGGTCTTCCCAGTAATCACTCTATTTTCTAAGGATGGTTGCACATCAAATTCTTGTAGACATTTTTAAAATTATTTAATATCTGAGCCTAATCTTAAAGGATGCATAATGACATGAAACACTCAACAACTGGTATCTAAGACTCAGAACCAGGATAAGAAAAGCAATTAGAAAGTAACTTCTGGCAAATACGTGGAAGGAAGGGAGAAGAAAGGAAATTGTGAAAATGTAAACATAAATACAAGAGTGAGACTCCAGCAATATATTTCAATATAATTGAAAACTAAGCCCAAAGTCTGGCTCATTGAAACCAAAATGAAACCATAAAATATCCAAATGTTTCAAATCTAATTATTGAAAAGAAGAATTAATCGTGCACAATTTGGAAGGAGAACAAAATACCAACAGTTGGCAATGAGAAACACTGAGAAAGAGGGGGTTGTAGGGATCTAAAATGAGTCCTAATAGCTGTGTCTAAGATGTGGGTGTTATACAAGTCCTAATGAACACTATGATCAGATATGGTAAGATTTACTGAGCACAACTTAAATGCGAAGGAGCACACAGGATTCTCTGCCTCTGTGATTTTCTATAGAGAGGCATGCTTCCATCCTTTCAGCTGACTACAATGTAGACCATTCAAGTAGTAGGAACTATGCCTCATCCTATGGATATTTACAAGCCCTGCTAAGAGCATGTTAAGGCACCTAGTTTTCTGGGTTACAGATACTTCCAGTGAAGTACGTAATCTAAAAAAGTTTCAGGAACTCAGCTAGAGCTGAGCTGAGCTGAATGCCAGCCTGTCCAGCATCACCAAACATCTCACCATACTTCTTTGAATAGGCTTAGTTCAGCAAATCTACTCTGCCAAGTATCTTGGAAAGAAGGACACATGGCCATTACAGATCAATGTTTTCTCTATTCAGCCTATTAATAAGTGCAGACACAGGAGATATTTTTAAATGGTAACATATGAATGAATGCTTGGAAAAATAATAAAATATCAATTTTATAGGAAAATATAAGTTCCCTAAATAGAGTTCTAATCAAGATGTTATGTTGAGCAAGCATGGGCAAGTTTTCACTTCACTCCAAATACATAATATTATAGCAAAAATATTTTAAACAATGTGTAAAGAAAGACACAGAGCTTGAAAATCAGAACTAGAAATCATCAGGTATGAGAAAACAAAGAACTGATGATAGTCCTGGGACGAGAAACATATGGGGAGAGACAGCAAGGAGAGAGATGCCAGATGTAGGAGATGGGGAGGAAGGCAGCAAATCACACTGCCACGTGTGTACCTATGCAACAATCTTGCATGTTCTTCACATGTACCCCAAAACCTAAAATGCAATAAA
>NW_016107327.1:12443996-12485967 GCF_001604975.1 Cebus imitator | reverse complement strand
GGAGACAGAGTCTCACTCGGTCACCCAGGCTGGAGTGCACTGGCATGATCTTGGCTCACTGCAACCTCCGCCTCCTCGGTTCAAGCAATTCTCCTTCCTCAGCCTCCCGAATAGCCTGAGTAGCTTAGACTGCAGGCACACGCTGCCATGCCCGTCTAATTTTTTTAATTTATTTTTTATTTCTAATTTATTTATTTATTTTTTTGTATTTTAGTAGAGACAGGGATTCACTGTGTGGCCTAGGCTGATCTTGAACTCCTGAGCTCAGGCAATCCACCTGCCTTGGCCTCCCAAAGAAAGTCCTCGGATTACAGGCATGAGCCACCATGCCCACCTTAGAAACAAATCTTAATGTTTAATGCCTCTGTGGGAAAGAGTGTTGTGGCCATACAATTTATGCTCACCAGAAATGTGAAACTAATCTCCCAATTAAGTATCAGAGTACAAAGAAGCAAATAGTTTTTTTTGGAATGGGGTAAAGGAAAATCTGCATCCTCTAGCCTAGATTCATATTAGGATATGAGTCACCCCAGGTTCATGAACAGGTTATACAGTCTGTGCCAACCATGAGGATATGTCTTGCTGATATCCAACTACAGGGGATTAATTGACCAAGGGTCAAGCAGCTGTAACCTGAAACCTATCACCATGTTTGCACCAAGGCCACACCTCTTAGATGCTCTTAGTCGATGATTTATTGTGATTAAGATACTAAGGCAGAGCTGTTTCTCAGAAAATGAAGATTCTTCTGATATATAATTGGCCCAAAAGACACCCAGGTCATGCCAAATAAAGACTAATGCTATCACCCCAAAACAACATTGTCAATGTATTATTAATGTAATAACCTTAAAAGTAAATTATACAAATATTTTTATTATTAAAAGATGGAAAGAATCTACAAAACAACACTTTATGACTTGGAAAAAAGAACTGCTACATTTGAAGGAAATACAAATATATTCTAGAAATTAAAAAATATACAGAAATATATTTTTGAAAATATATATATATATATAGATAGATAGATAGATAGATAGCTATCTCTTGCATATATATGTGCCAGAGAGAGAGATAGATGAAGAGAGCATTGGTGAATTGGATGAGAAAGAATTTAAAGAAATCACACAAGAATCAAAACCATGAAAAAAAAATATATAAAGCTCATTCAAATAAAGTATAACCAAACATATTTTGGAACTTGCAAACATAAATTTTTAAGCTCCCTAAATATATTGTTTAATTCCCCAGGATACCATCAGGTAACCTATAAATAAATCAAAGTTGAACTCACTAAATTTTTCACAGTTAGGAATAATGTTACCTTTAATAGTCTTAATCATATGTCAGAGGGGGAAGAAATGGGAGAATATTTATAGGATTTAAAATCTAGGCTTAAGTAACTTAAAGCATCCGTCAAGATGGAGAACGGAAATGGATTGAGCAAAATTTGTGCTGTAATAGTTTAAGATTGGTGGGCATAGTGAGATGAAGTTCTTAAAAAAATATTGATAAGTAAAGCTGTTTCATAAGCAAACTGCCCCAGTGAGCAGATAATCGTCCCAGATTAATTAATTAGCAGGAATATTCTGAAAAAGGTGTTGAAATTCTCATCTTTCTCATATGAAGGACAAACAACCAAGTTTTACTGATACATGTAGGCTCATTTCTTAGTTCTAATAGCTATGTTATATTGATACAGGTAGTCATGTTCACATTATGAAACAAAATATAATTGAAACATAAAGAAACATTGATAAATATACAACAATAGTGGGAATTTAAATAGGATCATCTCAGAAACTGATATATTAAAACAAACTAATAGTTAGCAAGGCTGTAGAAGATCTAGGCAACATAATTTACCTTGCTTAGTGTATCATATAAATCATAATAAAACTAAGATCAAATTGGAAAGAATTCTTTTATTTTGGAATTCTCCCAAAATCCTTTATATGATACTAAAATTTATGAGATGAAGCAAAATAGCAAAGGAAATCAAAGAGAATACATTTTCACCCTTCTAGTTTCTCTCAATCATTCAGTGATGTATTAGGAGTTAATGCTCTAAAAAAATTAAGTTTTATTTTAAAACATAGAAGCAGAGCAATTATTAAAAAAAAAAAAAGTGTTTCAAATAACCTAATGGAAGATTCTAGTGAAGAGTAGTGCAATATAAGATTATCTCAGATGAGAATATACAGAGACTAGTGTGAAGACAACAAACCTGGTGTTGAGCAGATCATCAGCTTATATTTATGTCAGTAAAAAAGTAAAACAGAGAGATGAGGCATTATGAAATCATGACTCTCAATCACCTCTAAAATGCTTTGATTTTATTGCTGTGAAGTCAAAACTTTTAATGTGATATTGCAATTTCCTGGGTGGCTGTTCCTTCTGGCTTTCTGTTATCTACTAAACATGTTGAAATAATATTTTCACTTCTTGAAATCAAAGTCTTCACTAATCTCTCACTAATGAAAACCAAACATGCTTCGAAAAGTATCCTCCAATAAATCACATCCTGATTTCTCACCATGCAAAGAGCAATTCTTATTTGTATCTGCAAGTGGGTTATTAGGAGTTTTAGTAACTAGTTCTTTGATATTTATTTTTTAATATTCTACAGAATGCTAGTCAATGCTAATTTAGGAGAGGAATTCTAGTTACTCATTCCAACCAAAAATATAGAGAAAAGACATCACAAAGTTCATGTTACTTTCCAGAAATAGAAAAATTTAATCCACAAAAATGTACCTTTCAAAAGGTGAGATACATGTGGTTATGACTATTTCAAAAGTGGATAATTTGGAGTTATTTTCCATTATACTTTATCCAAATAGAGAATCAATAAAAATAATTAGATTTAATGCATATATGTGTTTATGAAGTCATGCTTACAATTTTTGCAATTTCTACTCTGAGCTTCAACATTGAAATATGAAATATATGGTTCTCAAAAGTTTTATGATAAAACTAATTTCTTTTTTCTTTCCATTTTTATCTTGAAGTTACCTCAAAAACCACTGTTATATGCAAGAACAGACACACAGATCAATGGAACAGGATAACAGAATAGACAGTTCAGATGTTGACCTACACAAATATGATTAATTGATTCTTGATAAAGGTACAGAGGCAATTCAGTAGAAAAAAGGCCTTTTAAGCAAAATGTGCTA
Source organism: Cebus imitator (assembly GCF_001604975.1). Lineage (NCBI taxonomy): Eukaryota > Metazoa > Chordata > Mammalia > Primates > Cebidae > Cebus > Cebus imitator. Next base: position 12,482,788 of record NW_016107327.1, on the reverse strand, counting down.
GAAAAAATGAATATCAACATAAAAATAAATTAACTTCAAATTATACTTTGCAATGTATATAAGATGGCATACACTCATAATTTCAAATGTAAACCTAAACTGTAAAACACTTAGAAAAAAACAAAGAACATCCTTGGATAAGGTGAACATCTCTTAGATATACCACTAAAAACATGATCCCTCAACACAAAAAGAAAAAGATAAATTGGGCTTCACCCAACTTCTCTTTAAAAATACATTGTTATGAAAATGAAAACCTATGTCACTGACTGGAAAATACTTGCAGTATATCTGTATATTATAACATATGCAACACGTATATTCTAAATATAGGTATTTTGAGGGGTATATGTGTGTAATATGTATAATATACATATATATAAGTATATATGTATAGCATACATATATATGCATATATGTACAGCATACATATATAAGCATATACGTATAGCATACATATATATAAGCAAATACATATAGCACACATATATATAAGCATATACATATAGCATACATATATATAAGCAAATACGTATAGCATACATATATATAAGCAAATATGTATAGCATACATATATATATAAGCATATATGTATAGCATATATATATATCATCAAAGTTTATACATATATAGCCCTCAAATTACCTAGATCTAGAATACACAAATAACTCTTATAATTCAATACGAAAAACACAAGTTTTTTAAATGGGCAAAAGATTTGAACAGGCACTAACCTCAAAATATATGTGAATGTCAAATAAGCATTTAAAAGATATTCAACATCATTGTTCATTAGGGAAATAAAAATTAAAACCAAACTGAGATGCCCACTATACAACCACTGGAATAGCTACAGTTTTAAAAAAAAAAATCACTACTGTTTTATTATGTCCAGAAATCTTGCTAATTAATTTTAAGAACATTTTCTTTCTTTCAAACAAATTTAGATACTTTCCAGAAATAAAAGATTTAAAATAAATGAGAAGATAAAATTATATTACATGGTTTTAAAGTTTAAATGCAAATTATAAAAAAGATAAACTAAACTGAGATAGAAAATCATGACACTTGTATTCTGATAGCTGTAAATAATCTTAGTGAAATTATTGACACAAAACTAAAACTAATTTCCCCACAGGAACAAAGACAGTAGCTGACAACGTAGAAGGTCCAGACATTGAGGTCAATGGTAGGAGTATATGTTTTTCTCTAACTTGCCTAACATGAGGAATCCAGCCAGTATTTTTACTCACAAAACCAAGGTTATGTATTGCAGTTTACTTTATCATCTAAAATGGCATGCAGTGCCAATGATATGGGTTATCTTACATATAAGATGTTGCAAATATATTCTCCATTTAGGTAAAAAGTATTTAGAAAATCGTAGAGAACAGGTTGCCTCTTGGAAGAATAAACCATCTGCCTCCTTTATTCATAAAAGCCACATGAGACAAACAGCCACTGTCTCATTATGAGTCTCCTGCATTTAGTAGCCAAGGTTTAGAAGTGAATAGTTGTGGGAAAAATGGTAAACAGTACACAAATTCATTATGTCCAAAGCTTAAAATTTAACCTAGAAGTAGAAATTATAATTTAGTTTCTTTTTTGCAAGTTTCTCATTCCATCATTAGATTTTGACTAGGAGGTGATTTTTGTGGGATTTTTTTTTTGTATTGAAATTTCTTCTGATCTCTTATGGCACTGAAAAAGAAAAAGAAGAATCTATCACCCATGATAAGGTGGATATTTAAAAGGCTCCCAGAAATTTTTAGGTGAAAGGCTAGCTTATTTTGTAATAATAAATAATGCCCACTAGGATGGCAGAAATATGGAGTTCTCAGTTCTTTTCTGCCCATTCCTCTTCTCTGGGCAACAGATACCAGGCTTTAAAGGATAGCATGGAGAAAGAAAACAAAGAAATTTTAAAAGGAAGAATAAATATGATAAAGACATAATATACAAATAGAATTCAGTTTGAGAAATATTTCATGCACAAGATAAATTGAGGAAAATAAAATACAAAACAAATTGAATTAATTTGATGAATTTGTTCCCAGTAAATTGGCAGCATTACACAAAGGAATAAAAGAACATTTTGAGGTAATGGTTGAATTTAAAGCCCAAACACAGAAACACCGGCAATTTGTTTCACAAATGCACTTTTAATGATAAAATAATTATATTATTTCTCCATTAAGTCAAATATTCATTTCTACTCTATTTTTGGTTTTTTGTTACCTATCAATGGAAAGAGAGGTTTTTTTTTTTTTTTGAAGGTGTAAGATATCTTGCCAAATATAAAAAAAAAAAAAAAAATAAAATTTTTTTTTGAAATTTAAAAGGAAAATTATTTTTTTTTTTTTTTTTAAAGTAGTGAGATATTTGGCCAAAAAAAAAAAAAAAAAAAACAATAAAATGTTTGTGAGACATTCGAAAAGAAGCTACATTTTATTTTCTTCATGCAAAAAGAAAGGAGTCTAAATTCAGAATTACCTTTAACATTCTGCAATGCTACTTTATAGTCAGCTCCAGGCAGAGTAGAGTATGAATAAGATGAACAATGACTTCTGATGTATTTTGAGGGAGAAAAATCAAGCTCACACAGGAATTGAGGAACTAAATCTGAATTACAGAGCTGAGCCAAATTATTATGCCCCATAGTCTCTGATTAGTACTTTTAAGAATACAGATGAACATATTGTTTTGGCCTCCTTAGAAAGCTCTTTCCCATTGTTATCTGAATATAATTAAAAATCCAGCAATGAGAAGAGATATCTTAATTAAAAACTATACTTAAAACATAAAATTCTAAATGCCGTCTCTGGTTCATTTTGTGTCAATCTATCTGAAATATCAGAATTACGATATTATGCCTCTTAAACAGAAATAATCAATTATTTTGTTTAAAAAAGGATATTAACTCAAAAAGATAATTAGGAACTGAAAGCAATATTAATAGATATAAATCATAATGCACCTTATCATTTCAAATGTAAATTTATATAGCACATTTAATAAGTGTCCATTTTGAAAAGCCTCTATAATAATGCTCATAATGGTCTTGCATTATTTGTGTCATTAGAGGAATTCTATCATGATTCATAAAAGCCAAAATAGGCATTACCTGCCAAAGCATTTTCACATACAAACCATACTGCAAATTTTAGATCAAAAATTACATTTCAATAGAAAACATATTTATGTATCACATAGAAAATAAGAAAATATCAAAATTGATATATGCAGTATCTCTTCAAATAAAAGGGTTACAAAAGAAAAGCAAATATCCAAAAGTATACTGTCTAAAATTTAAATTCCAAATGGCATTATAAAAACATTTTCCTCAGTTTTCATTTTCATCTGAACATCTACCAATCACTTTTAAGGTTTACATCTGAGACAAATTTCAATATACTACTAACACATAAGCTTTAACATTCTGAATTAAGGTTTGATACACTGCCACCTAGTGATAATTTGAAGAAAATTCAAACGTATTTATGTAGCGCTGAAGGCTCAAACCCACACTTACGTGATGGGACACTGAGCAGGAAGTTACCACACACTCATTTATCTTGCCAAGAAGCAAGCTGGTTAAAGGTAATAACAGAAGAGTAGATGGTAGTTCAAATCTCTGCTCCATGAATGCCGTGACTTTGGGAAAGTTATTCTACAACTTTAGCTAAGACTTAGTTTACTCTTCTGGAAAGTGGAAATTATTATATAATTACCTCAAATAATTAATACATTATTTAAGGTTAAATTGCTTAATTTAAATTCATTTAAGAAATGAACATGATAAGGGTCTATTGTTGATCATAGGGCATGCCATGCCATATCACAAACCTTTTAGTAATCATATGATTATTTGGCAAAGCTATTTTCTAAGTGCTTGCATGACCAAACTCAATTATAATTTTCCAAAATATTGCTAAAGGTATTCTTTCTCCTTCGGCAAAAAGAAAGAGTGGATGATTTACCACGAAAAATGTGATATTTACAGTTACTGCTTTAAAATGTAAAAATACATGAAAATTATATGTTTGGATTTTATTTCTACCATTTAATAGTTCCATAACCCAATCAAAACACAGTCCTGAGTTAAATTGCTACATGTACTACTTTCCTCTAAGTTAGCAGCTGTGATAATGTCTAATATTCATTTTTATACACCAAGTACATATAGTGCCTGCACATAATAGATGTTCAACAAATATTTTTGTAAGATCTGAGCATACTATCAACATCCTATTTTTAATTCAATGGGCATTAAGTTCCTGTTATAATTCAGTAACTGAAATAGTCATTATTAAAAAGATGAATAAAATAATTCTAAATCAGTGTAAAAAAATTAAAGAACTCTGTTTCTTTGCTAGACATTTTCCCGCTTGTATTCACTAGCAATTTTTATAGTTCATTTAACAAAAGTAGGAAAGAAGAAAGTGAATTTGCATAAGCACAATTAATGACTTCTTAAAAATTCCACAGAATTCCAGTTAAATCTGAGTGGATTCCAGTTCCAAAATAGTACTTCTCTTACAGTAAAAACTACTTGAAAAGTTTTCACCATAAAATTGTGTCTCACTCTTTTACATTTTTAAAAGGGATATTTATATCTTAGTTAAGATAAGATATATTTTTATCAAAGCGTAGGGCAGCTGCTTTTGTATTACAATGCCTAGCAGCATGAAATAAAGAGGCAAAGGCAGCCTGGAAAACCTTCTCTTTTTCTATCATATTTATGAAGAGGCCAGTGCCCCTGAGTCAACAGATCTGGCCATAAATGGATTTTGATAGTGGAGAGAGGACAGCAGACAAGGAGACAGATGAGGAGAGAGTCTAAAGATGTCAGTGAAATTCTCACCATAGCGCAAAAGTATCAAGTGGCTGTCAGAGTACATCTTGATTGATGTTATTAAAACCTAGTTGAATCAATAAAAATGCTTTCAGGTCACAGTGTGGCTCCCAATTCTACAATTCTACTCTTGGACTTGATGTGCTATAAATTGTATCTAAGTTGAACTTTACTAATTCTTCTTAGATGTTCTGTGATATATAGTGCAAAACTGCTCCCGAAGGAGAAACACCAACAAGTAGCATGATATGCAGCCTTTTCAGCAGTGCCTGCCGCAAGGCAAAGGAGAGCAGACAGTAATCCTTCCTATACTCCAGAAAACATTCTTTCACCAATAATCAAATCAGTGATTACCCAAATATGAACAAGTCAATAGAAGATATGCATTAAGAGGTATCCATTATGTATAAAAATGCACAAAGTTGTTGTGGGAGCTAAGAACACGTAAATATTCATCTATCATAATTTCTGCTTAACTTGAATGATGAGAGAGGAAATATAATGATACAGAAGGCAATGCAAGAGAACAATACAAGGAAACCAAGGAGAAAATAATAGCCAAGGCTTTTCTAGGCATTAACTGAGGACATTTGCAAAAGAGCAACAGACATGACCAGTGAGGGGAGATAAGAGTCATGCTTTCTTCATTCACTTATTTAACAGAAATGTATTATCTACTTCCTACCAGGCAAGCATTGTTATGGACTCTGGAGACATGGGAGAGAACACAGCCAAGGAGCTTATATTCTGACAATAATAGATAAAAATGTAAAATAAAAAGTATAGAAAGGACAGCTTTACGATGTGAGGCGCATTAAGGAAAAAATAAGTACAGTGAAGTGGCTGACCATGATATACAGGGAGGACTAATAACAATGCAGAATCAAGGGAGCACTCTCCAAGGATCTGGTGGTTATATTGAACTCTGCCCAATGGCTGGCCCCAGCCCTGTATTAACCCTGGGGACGAGCATTTCAACCAGAGGAAAGTGGCCAATAGATGGCCATTCCTGAAGCAGGTCAATGCTTTCCAGGAGCCTGAAGCTGGAGCTGAAGCACACATGTTGTGAGATTGGGTCCAAGAGGCAGAAGCTAGAGTATGTTGAACCTTCAAGGCCATGTTGAGGAATATGGGTTTTATTCTAAGTGAAATGAAGAACCACTGGGAGTTTTTAAGAAAGGGTAAAATAACCAGATTATAAAGATTGAAAAAGAATTTTGGAAATGGATTATGGTGGGTCTGAAATGACACGTTGAAAGGTTGAGGACTTACTTGTGAATAATGAGCATCTGAAGACAGAACAAGGAGTTTCCACAAGTGGAACTATGGGAAGATGGATAGGATACATATATAAAGCAGGAATACCATATCAAATAAACAAAAGCAAAGCAAAAACCCTGTATTTGGTATATATATATCTGTGGAAAATGGGGGGTCTTCATTATTTCACCCCAGCCAAAACTGCATGTCATCTGGAATATTCCTCATATGTCCTTGTGTCTTATTGAAACTCTTCCCTCAATCTAAAGTCCCCATGACTTTAGATCACATATGAACTTTTGCTCATCCTTTAAGAATAGGTTCAAATGTGACCTTTTCTGTGAAATCTTTCCTTGTGGTTTAACACTGCCCAGAGCTTACAGAATTTTTTCTCTGCTTCTGCAAGCTTGGGTATCTCTCTTACATCAATTTCATATTGCACTCTACTGTTGGGTTTACATCTTTTCTCTGTAGATTTTGCTCTTTAAAGATATATGGGATCATGTTCACTTTAATGCCATCAGTGCCTAATGCAATGTCTCCCTCATGGGAAGACCTCAGAGAATGTCTGTTGTAAGAATGAATCTCAATAGACCAAGCATTGGGGATGAGGTCCAGGGAGCAAACCATTGACCGATGACACAGGGAGAGAGCAAACCATTCCCTTCTCTCCTAACATGAACCCTACAGTATGCCCTATGCATCGCAGACAAATTTTTTCTAACCAGTAGCAATGGTATTATTAGTTGAGTTATTGTCATAATCATCTGGGAGTATGTACAGTTATTATTTTAAGCTTACTGTTAACCATGAGAAGAAAACTGCATCATAAAATCCTATATCTACATGTCACATAACAAATTCTTTGAAACAGATTTGCAAGCATGGTGACCTTTTACTTTCTTCTGCTTGTGGAAGATATTCTACAATGTAGACAATGCTCCAATAATACTTATAAATATTAATTCACATTATATACTTGACGTAAGTTGATTTCACTTGTTAAATGATAAAAAATGGATAGTCTTTGTGTGAAAAACTGAAGAAAATTATCTTTTTCCAATGTGAATAGGATTATTTTGGTAGGCAGAATTATAAGATAGCCCAAAATGTCTCTCCATAAAATATATGCCAACCCTGGGGTGTTCACTCTGTGACTTTTAAGGGTGATTCTTCATTGATCATGTGACATGATACGGCAAAGGTGAAAGGATTTTGCAAATGCAATCAAGTTCCCAGATAAGTTGATGTTTTGTTAATCAAAAGAGTGATTATCTTGATTGGGCTTGACTCAATCAGGTAAGCCTTTTAAAAGAGAGTCTACCGGTCAGAAATAAAAGAAATAGCTGAGATGCTTACTTGTTGCCCTTGACAAAAGCAAACTGTAACTGGTTGAAGATAGGTCATATGGCAGGGAACAGTAGACAAACTTTTGAGGCTGAGCACTTCAGTCCTATACCCGTGAGAGACTAATTTTTTCGATCAAGCAGTAACTGTGGCAGAAGATCTCAAAACTCATGATACTGCAGGGCTGCCATACACTCAGATTGCAATTTTGTGAGACCCTGAGCAAATGACTTGAAGCTGTGCCTAGACTGCTAACTCACAGAAAGTGTGTGTTGTTTTAAGCAGCTCAGATTATCGTTTATTATGTAGCAATAGAAAACTAATACAATAGAAAACTTATAGTTTTGAGTAATGCCAATTTGAAACAGAGCAGCAAAATAGCATTATTGAACTCTGAAACAGGTCCTTTTAGCAACAGCTACAAGAATGCACTTTCTGCATATGTAGAGTTGGAAGACATCATAACGGTGTTAGGAATCTTGCTTTTCAACTCAGTTATTTTATAATTACAGAAACTGAATATCAGGGAGATGAAATAATTTGCCTTTGGGTAGCACAGCTATGAACTGGAGACTAAGCATGGGCTTTAGGGGAGAATGCTATCATGGATATGGAAGCATAGGCAGTAAAGAGAACCAAGTAGAAGAGGACTCAACATCAGGAAAGAATAGCAATAGAGTCTACACACCAAAACTGCTGAAATTCAGGACACAATTAGTGCCTGGAAGAACTTGTAACAATATTTCAGGGCCTACACTGGAATATATTCAAGGGGCCAAGTGACAGCATCAAACATTGAGGAGTAAGACACTGCTATTTTTACTAGAACTGCAATATGAGCTGTGAGCTTCATCATACAACGAAAATCTGATTGCTGGGACCAAAGCACAAATTCAGTGAAATGTAAGCACAAATATTGAATGACAAACTTTGAGTGGAGATTTTAGGAACCCTCAGGCTTCGGACCTGTTTAGCCCCCAAAGAAGGGAGCAGAACTGAACAAATCAGGTAAGAGGTCTTATCAGTGAGATTAGGAAGCTACCTGACCCAAAGATGCATTGCACATTTCCCTCCCTCCCCCAGCCCCAGTGTGTCTGGCAAGTGGCAAAATGGCCTGCCTATGAAGGAATCATCCTTATAAACTAATAAATATCTTTGCCTTTTTCATTCTCCTACATACCTCTGGAATTTTATATATCTTTTTATTACAAAGGAGAGGGGGGTCACTTTCGGGCAGAGGACTCATTCAATGAACATTAATTAGAACACAGCAGGGTTGTCACAGAGTACATAATGTTCTTTGCCCTGGAACATTGGCTGTTTATGACTCACCTCTCTTAGGGCACTTCCTTTGATCCCACTGGATAGCAGACTAAAGAGGTCTCCAGTTATATTTTGGGCTAAAATTAAACTTCATTTTAATCTCTAATTTGCAGAAGAATTTTTTCTTCACAGGGGGTTTGCATAAGAGGTGAGGTTTCCTGCAGCTCTAAATTACTTTTCTCCTGACCATCATAGAGATGGTTTGCATTTTCAACATACCTTTAATGACTCCAAACAAACCAAAGTAACGAATACTAAATTCTTGCTTATATTAGTACCTGAGTATACACTTAGATGTAACCTGAATATAGCCTAAGTTACATATCCTTACCCTTGTTTGGGCATTGCTCTGACCCAAACTCTGACAAAGCATACTTTTTCATGTTCATTACCATGGGACTGTTGTTGCACGTTTAACAACCGGTGCAAGAAAAGTGCTCCGGTTTCTTTTTTCCTGCCTTCCATTCCATTCCTACTTGGAAAAGAATAAATATTTAAGGAACATTAAATAAATAAATAAAGCATGAATGAGGTATTATTACTGGACACCATACAATTCTATAAGTAGGAATGGTTCTTAGCAGCAAAGAGGCATCGGTGGGCCAACATGCTAAGCATTTTTCATGAGTATTGATGTTCTTTGACCCCTGGCTAATGATTCCCAAGACAATTATTGTGTATCTTTCACATTGCATGACCTTTCACCAACTATTTTGGCATAAAACAGTGTTATACAGGCAGAGCATTTTCTAATGACAATTCAGTGATGATGACAGTTTAATCCTTTTCTCTCTTCTTTTCAATGTATCAACGACTGTTACTTACAGAGAATTTTCTCTAGCAATGATTAGTCTCCAATAGTTTCTCAAAGCAAAAGGGACCTTCATCAGGTTTTCACCTCTACTCAGGTTTTAAACATCTACAGCAGTTCTTTTTATCGCAGGTTTAGAGAGAATTTTGTTCAGGAATAACTTTGACAGGATGGGCTCAAAGTCCTAAATAGAGGTCTTATCCTTGTAGGTATAATGGTGCTCCTGCAATAAACATCACTATTTCCAAACATCAAATCCCCCATCTAATACCCTAGTTCCCATACATGGCCCCCCTGACCTGCCTTCCATGATGAAATTCCAGATATGCATCTTCATTCACTCTGAGAATAAAGTGCTCACATGAGTTGTCTTTCTTTTCAACTTTTGTTATAAAAAGATAACTTCTCTATAACCTCAGTGTTCGAATTTCACTTCCCCTTTTCATAAACATAATTTATAAAGACAAAGACCTAATTGAGACTACAACACTAGCAAGAATGTAGCTACGACAAACTAACCATATTGTGAATTTGGTTCACGTTCAGTACCAACCCCTGCTTCCTGTCCAACCATGTTTATAACAATCAGTCAACAACTTGGGTCTTAACTAATGAACGGTAATGAAGCAGCAGAAATCTCACATTTTTAACAAGGAGTATATCATCATAGTCCAATTGCCAGGAAAAAAATTGGGTAGGTTGTCAGGATTCAGTTAGCCCTCAACTGAATCTTCATACCCAGAACATGGATGGAGACTCAGAAGAGAGCTGAAGTATGAACAAAATATCAGGGTAGAACCCCAGTTAAATTTACTTGGAACACCCCAGATAAGATCACAGCTTTGTGGTTACATTCCTAAGAGCCTGGAGAACAAATATGGGGCAAACCAAGAGAGGAAAAGGATAGCAGAGTAACCCTTGTATTGGGGCATTCTTGTATTGCTATAAAGAAATACCTGAGATGTGGCAATTTATAAAAACAGAGGCTTAATCTGCTCATGGTTCTGCAGGCTGTACAGTAAGCATAGCAATGCCGTCTTCTTCCAGGGAGGCCTCAGGAAGCTTGCACTCACAGGAGAGGACAAAGCGGGACTTTCATGTCACAAGGCAAAAGCAGGAGAATGTATGAAAAGAGAAGAATGGGTGGGGGAAGGTGCCATACTTTACAACAACCAGATCTTGTAGGAACTCACTCACTGTCAGCAGAAGAGCACCAAGCCATGAGAGATCTGCCCCCATAACCCAAACCCCTCTCACCAGGCCCCATTCCAACACTGGGGATTACAATTCAACATGAGAGGGTGGGACATCCAAACTATATCAACCCTTCACTTACCAAAGAGTTGTGATGAATACTGTCCTAATAAATCATCATAGTTCGTTTTTATCAACTCAGGCTCTGCAAAGTCAAAATTGAAAGCCAATTCTTCCAATCTATAATTTAGCACCATACAACCAGCAGATACAGAAAAGGAAATGGATACATTTGTTGCACAAATATTGAATATATAGATCTACAATTGGAACTCTTTTGAGTAGTAAGGACACAAAGATAAGGAAAAGAAAGCTTCTTCATTAAAACTTACAGGCTTGTAAAGAAAATAGAAAAGTAAACAGGCAATTACAGTACAATGTAATCATACATGCAAAAGGTAGTATGTGAGTCCAGAGGTGAATAATACTTACATAAAAGTTTTAAATGCTGGCCAGGTGTGGCGTTTCAGGCCTGTAACCCCATCACTTTGGGAGGCCAAGGTGAGTGGATTTCTAGAGCCCAGGACTTTAAGACCAGCCTGGGCAACATGACAAAATCCTGTCTCTACAGAAAATACCAAAGTTAGCTGGATAGTGTGGTGCACGCCTGTAGACCCAGTTACTTGGGAGGCTGAGGTGGGAGGATGGCTTGAGCCCAGGAGGTGGAGGTTGCAGTGAGCCATGATCATGCCCCTGCAACTCAGTCTGGGCAACAGAGTGAGATCCTGCCTCAAAAAAAGAAAAAAAAAAGTTTTGACAAAGAAAGTGATAGACAGTGATTCTTGAAGAATTACTGGGAAATAAAAAAATTTCATCATCATTATTTTAAAAGTCATGATAAACTTACACTAGAGAGAAACTTCCTTATTTTGATAAAAAAAAAATCTATTCAAAAACTACAGCAAACATCACCTTTTTATGAAACCCAAGAAACTAGGATGATTATTATTGCAATACACTGCAACATTTTTTAAGAGGACATAACAAATAAAAGAAAATGAAAAAGCATAGACTTTTAAAGGAAGAACAAAATGCCATTATTAGGTAACATAATATTCATCTTAGAAAACTCATAAAGCAAGTCCATCAGTAAAATGGCCAAAAACACATAACAGGCGACATATTTAAGAGTTTTGGCAAAGATGGATCTAAGAGTCAGGAGAAAGAAAATAATCTGGAAAGAATACAGTTTTTGGTTATTGTGGTTGTTTCTTTTTTGTTTTTTAATTTCAGAGAGGATGTTCACCTATGTAAGGGGTACATATGAAGTAAGTAGAAGGAAGAGGATGAAGAGAATGAGCCTGATTTTGAATACAATGTTTTCAATATGACTGAGGCATTTTAGGGAAGATCCCATTTATGTATTAATAAGTATAAATTATACTATGCTGTAATAATAGCTCCCAAATCTTGGTGGCTTGTACCAAAGAAGATTTGTTTCTTACCCTCAAAAAATCCAATGCAATTTGGAAAAGTAGCAACCTACCTTATCTTGCAACTGTACTATCCATAAGCAGAGGAAAAAGGAACTGGCGGGTAGCATGAGATGTTTTTAAGGACAAAGTCTAGATACATCTTACATAATTTTCACCTACAACCCATCAATCAAAACTCTATCTCATAACCCAGACTATGAAAGACCAGGAAAAGTAGTCTTTCCATATTCCCAAAAAGAGGAGACAGTACGATAAAGACAGAACAACTTATATGCCAAAAGAGGACTGACAGAAATATAAGTTTTAAGCTTAGGGATGAGATTTTCATTAAATTTATTTGCTAAGTACTTAACCAAGTTCTACATTAGACCTTTCCTTTCTTTATAAGGAAAGTCAGTACAATAAGGTCTGCATTAACTATTTGATAAGGCTGTTATAATAAAATTAAATGATTGTGTGGAAGAACAAAGCTCTAAAGTTGTACAGAAAACAACACAAACATATGTTTTACATTCATTTGGTACCATATTTACTCTAGAAACATAGGCCTACGCAGAAAGGAAGACAGCCACTGTCTGCTCATTTGTTACTTGCTTCCCATGTAGCATGCTTCCTAAATGGCAGGGGGGTGGGGGCGAGTAATTGTTCATCTTTTCATAATTGAGGACAGCAAGGATTACCAGACAACTTCAATACCCAGGGATTATCAAATATTTTGTGTAAGAGGGCAGATCATATATATTTTAGGCTTCGTGGGCTATAAAGCCATCACAGAAGAATGTCACAGCTACTCAATTCTGCCACTTTAGAGCAAAAACAGCCACTGACCATAGGAATTGGCATGACTGTGTTTCAATAAAACTTTATTTACAAATATAGGTAGAATGCTGAAGATAACTGATTTGTCCAAAAGAGTTCTTTCATTTGTAAGATTTAAGTGTTAGACTTTGATAGTGTGTATGTGGTACTTGAAGGCATTTCCTTAATCCCACAAAACTCTTATTTTTAGCCCCTAAAAAAGTCAATGCCTATCATTTTTACTGGTTGAGCAAAGAAAGCCTTCTCTTGCTCCAGGGTAGGAACTGGGATCCATGAATAAATGTATATAAGAACGAATGAAAGAAATATAGAGAAATAATTTTTAATAGAGAAATAGTCATAGATGTGATTACTTAGTAAAGACCAAACAGATCTTTGTAATGGGAAACAGATTAAGTAAGCACAAAACTTAAGCAATGGAGAATGAAAAACTGGAAATGTCAAGCCCCTAAATGAGGCTCAGGGAAATTAATTCATTCTCAAAACTGTGTTTTAGCTGAGATATCCTTATGTACTACTAGCCTTTCTTGGATAAAGGAACACAGTAATTATAATAAATCAATAAAGCAACATCATTTGTAATTTCTGATGCTCAAGAGCTTATAAACAGACTGCTTGTCAATGGTCTAATCCATATTTTCTTCAGCCAGTAAACACCCAACTGTCAAAATATTTATTTACGAAAAGACTTCATATCTACCATATCTGTTATTAATGTTTTCCTTTCCACTTTTATAATTTATGCCACACATTTACACAATCCTCTGCTGCTTTGGGAGTGATATAGTAGTCTGAAAACTAGTAAATTCTCTTCCAGTTACAGTATGAAAGAACATAAAACTTAGCCTTGACAGAAAATATTTTTTAAAAGGGTATTGCTGGGAGATGCCTTTATTATCTTTTCAACAGCTGCTAAAGGAAGGTCTCAGTCTGAAGACTATGTTATTGGGTTGGAAAAAAAAAAAAAAAAACCTCTCTAGTTGCAATAGCATGCACTTGTACTTGCTGGCTAACACAGGTTAACAAAATAGAAGCTAATTATTCTGTCAGGTCAGAGGCCATTGACAGTAAAAAGACAGCCTGTGATGAGGGAAGAGCCTCTTTTCACCTCTCTGCTACTCCATCCATAGGGTGCTGAGTGATGCAAGCTCACTCTGATCATATTAAGACAATTATATCTGCAATGGCTTCATACCTCATTATTATTATCAATGATAAAAGGATATATGGAACTGAAGCTTTGAATATACTTTCTCATTTTCTCACCTTTGATTATTGCCTTCTTCACAGCTGCTTACTGAACTTACACCAAATCCATTGACAATTGGAGGTCTGGAATCTCACCTGCTAATTACATTTGCTGTGGCTCAAAAACAGACCTGTGCTACTGAAGCACCTATAAACTTCACTTAATGGACATGTTATTTAACCTAAAAAAAAATTTCCCACCTTTATTTATAGCTTTCTTACAAAATTTAAGTCAAAAGTTTTTCTGTAACCGATTTTATAAAGAGATTGCATTATTAAATTTAATGTAAAACTATTAGTCTTATTGTAATATTGGGGTTCAGGGGTTCAGGGTGCCCTCAGCAACCCTGAGAGGACGTTTCTCCAGGTTCTTGGTCTCCTGCCATCTCAAGAATGAGAGAAGGGACCACAGCACAGTGCGCAGTAAATGCCGGACTCAAAAGTGTTTGTAGAAAGTGATTTATTTAAAGAGAGAGAGAAACAGGAGAAGTAGAGAGAAAGAAACAGCTAAATCTCACACTGAGTGAGAGAATCCAGAAAGATAGAATCCAGGAAAGAAAAGCAGCTTCCATGAGAGTGTTAGGGAATAGAGAGAGATGGAGTTTAGGAGAAGACAGACTTCCATGAGAGAATGTGGAAGGGGACTCCAGAGGGGAAATACAGGAGAAAGAA
This sequence comes from Cebus imitator, assembly GCF_001604975.1. Taxonomy (NCBI): domain Eukaryota; kingdom Metazoa; phylum Chordata; class Mammalia; order Primates; family Cebidae; genus Cebus; species Cebus imitator. The sequence continues at coordinate 12,467,762 of NW_016107327.1, read as the reverse complement.
AGATGGCTTCCACCAAGGGAGTGTTCGTGGAAGGGGGCCCAAACATGGAGTCCAAAGGGGTGTGGAAGAAGGTGACTTTTAACCTGGAGGAACCCCCACCTTCTCTAAGACCCCTGGCCAATGGAAGGAGTTCCTTAGAACTTCCACTGGAGTGACTGATTCTTAGTTTCTTCCTGCGCCTGTGAAATTCAAACATAAACCATTAAATCTCCCAGATGGAGAGAGATGGGAGTGGGGCATGGTGCTGGGAAGTTCTTGCCCTTAAAACTATGTCCCCCTGTGGACCCAGAAAGAGAACACATTCCCTCATTATATTTACTATATTTAATGTATCATTGTAAATGTGTTATCTAGAGCTATAAATCCAATTCCTTCAACAAGTGTTTATCAATTGCCCACTATGTGTGGAGGATTTTAGTAAGAACAATGACAGATAACATTAGGATAAGCTATAAGGAACTAACTTGTGGTTAGAAAGAACTATATAATGAAGAAAGAATGACAAGGACTATGAGCTTTGAAGAAATTCTGCGAGAGTATAAAAGAATGAAGAGTAACTAATTACTTCAATTATTAATTTTACCAAACCGAACTTGGGTCTGCCTGCTCAGTGCAACAAAACCGAACAATAATATCAGGATTTGCAGCAAGATAAAGTGAGGCATGGGGAATTAGGAAATTAATGCTTAAGACTGAACTCTCCAATGGCTTACGTGTAAGGGTTTTTAAAGGCAGGGAGGTAGGTTATAGGCAAAGTCAAAAATCAGTACATGGAAGCTATAGACTAGTTTGCTAAAAATGGCAGGCAATCTTGAAGCAGGGACTTACAGGGCATAGGTAGATTCAAAGATTCTCTGATTTGTGATTGGCTAAGGGAGCAAAGCGTTATCTAAAACATGAGGTCAGCAGAAAGGAATGTTGAGCTCTGGACTGTGGGCATGACCTCCTCCAGGCCCCCCTGGGAAGAAATTTATAAAAACAAACAGTGGCCAGAGTTCTGACCACGGTTCCTCATTATTTGAAGTCTACAGGACAGTGGACAGCATTTTTCATTTGGTGGGGGGCCAGGTTTTTGAAAAACAATTCAGGGACATTTGATAATATATTATCTTTAGTTTCTGTAGGGAATCAAAAATTTTGTGACTCAAACTTCCTTGGCTATTGTTTTCAGCTATTGCCACCTTCTCCCTTATCGGGTTGCTCATTTACTTCTCAGGGCTAACTGGGTGACTGAAATTTCCCTTGAAGGAACTCAAAATGTTGCCTTTATTTTTATGGTTGATGGTATATAGGCTTTTAAGATAGGTCCCCGCTCTGTCTCATTAATCAAGAAAGTAATTAAAAAAAATCAAGACTTAGCAGAATCTCTTCTTTAAAAAATGTTCTTGCTATCCTGTCTTATCAGTTGCTTTTCTCATCATTATCTACTCACTGACCCAGATCTGAAGCTGGGAATTGCCTTGTTTAATGAACAAGTCTAGGACTTACCATGAGGAAACCTGGACTCACACCATACTTTCCTAAATTAATAGTTGTATGGCTTTGGGCAAGTTGTTTAATCTTTCTAAATCTCAATTTTCTCATAAAAATTTGGAGCAGTTATTCTTCTCTCACTGACATATGTGACAGATCAACTAAGATAAAATAAATGAATGTTTGTGTCACTACATAAGGCTTTACACATGTGTTTCTTTTTATCTTTTATTTATAACACTTAGAAGATATAGTCATTATTATTTTAATTTAGTAAATTTATAATAGAAGACCTCAAAGAATGGTGATAACTAAAAAGCAGAGTTAAAATCAGCCTCAGAATCATCTACAAATAGTCAAAGAAAAAGAATGTTTCTTCAAAATGGAAACATCAAGTATGGGAAGAAGAGAAGAGGGATCATAGTTTACATCAAGATAGGGCTCAATTAGAGGCTCATAGCAAGCACTACTATGTAGGAAAGGGAGTGTGTGGGTCCTTTCATAGCTTTTTCAGGAATTTCAGTGAGGATGCTGTTTTATAAAACCTCTGATAAGTTACTTATGAATGCAACCATTTCTTGGAAACTAAATTATATCAATTGTACCAATAATATTTTTATAGGAAGATTTGTCCCTCTAGAAAATAATTCAACCCAGAATTATACAATGCATTTAGTTTTCTTGTCTTTTGGATCTCCTTTATTCTGGGATTGTTTCTCATTCTTATCTTTATGATATTGAATTTTTTTTTTGAGATGGAGTCTCACTCTGTAGCCAGGTTGGAGTGTAGTAGCCATGATCTCGGCTCACTGCAACCTCTGCCTCCCAGGTTCAAGTGATTCTCTTGCCTCAGCCGCCTGAGTAGCTGGGACTGCAGGCACATGCCACCATGCCCAGCTAATTTTTTTTATTTTTAGTAGAAACAAGGTTTCACCATGTTGGCCAGGATGATCTCAATCTCTTGACCTCATGATCCACCTGCCTTGGCCTACCAAAGTGCTGGGATTACAGGTATGAGCCACCGCACCTGGACTGATACTGAAATTTCTAAAGAACACAGGCTGTTTACTCAAAGAATGTCCCTTAATTAGAGTTTGCCTGATATTTCTCTAGATTTGACTCAGTTTATGCATTTTTAGATAGAAAACTACATGAGTTATGTATTTTCCTAGTGCATTACATCAAAAGACAGGTATTGTCACTTTATACCATTATTTGTGAGGTTAACTCTGGTTAAGTTGATGTATACCATCCATATTCCTGCAATCTTATTATTTTTCATTTTGTGGTTAAGTAATTTGTGATATTTGAAGCTATGTAAATATTCTGGTTTTTATCAATAGCTGTTTACTGTTGCGCTATTGATGATTTTTGACCCAATCAATTATTATTGTGATGGTTATAAAACCATAAATTTCTAATTCTTATTACTTTTATTAAATGGTATCCAACTATAGGGAAGATATTTCTCTTGTCTCCTATTTATGCATTCACTTAGGCATTTTTGTCAATATAGGCTCATGAACTGTTATAAAATTCAATGAATTATAATGTGTTATCTGATTCAGTTTAATTTTGTCGACTGTCTTATATTTGGATGATGGGAGCCCTTCCAATATGGCTCCTGTGTCCTTTGGACCTAATCCCTTTGCTTTATATTATTATCCCTGCCTTAGTTTCTTCAGAATAAGATATTCTAGTATTCCAAGCTCCTCCTATACATTGGCACAGATAGATGAGAAAGAGAGAGAAAGAGAGATAAATAGACAGATCAATAGACATATGTAAAGATAGATTAAGGATGAGAACAAAGTTTATAAACTATTAACAACTGATAAATCTGGCTAAAAAGAATGTGGGAGTTCTGTGTACTTTTTTGAAACTTTTTAATTACATATTTTTCTAGCCAAAATGTTTAAAAAATAAACAGAGCAAACCAAGTCATTTTACGCCTGTCTAGACTTTCTGAACTAGTAATTTCCCTGTGAGTTGCTGACTCCTGGGGATATGTGGAGATAGTATCCTACCATTAGGAATATGCATGTTTTATAATTTCTTCAGGTGTCTAATTGTCTTAATTTTTAGGTTCAACTGGAAAACAATTTTCAGGAATAGAGAACACTCAAAGTCTCATTTTATAAGCTATATATGGCCACTTACTTCTCTAGATTACTGTTGTCATAAGTCTTCAGGCTAAAGAATGAGAAATTTCAGTGTAAGAATTCTTCTCTGTTTTCATATTTCCTTGGTGATATAGTGTCATACTTTTATGATCTCCATACTGAAAGATCTTAAATTTATGTCTCTATTGTAGACTTATTCCCTGAACTGAAGCCTTGTCTTTTTGAATGCTGATAATATGTTTTCTTCAATATTGACTTGCCCAAAATACAACTCCTGACATTCTCATGAATCATAAACTCATCCTCAAAAACTTCCTTCCCTATTTTATTCTCCTCCACAGAATTTAGCTACTTCTTGCCTACAATCTAATTTATTTGTATATTTGCTTACTTTATGTAGTTCCCAATTAGAATAGAAGCTTCATGAAAAGCAAGCTTTATCTTTTTCACATTTACTTTCCAATGCCTAGAGTGCTTGCCTGTGTAAAGTACTCAAATATTTGTTGAATAAATGAATATGATGGTTCAATATGTTGCTTTAATTCACTCTTTCAATTTCTTATGTCTTAGTAAAAAAGTATTTTAAAGTGTATTTACCAGAATAAGTATCAATGAAGATAAGTATAAAGTATTGCCTACATTGGGGGCCTTACTGGATCACTATAGGGGTTAGGAGAGAGCATTAATAAAAATCATTCAAACAAACTAAGCCTAGATGATTGAAAGTCAGTATTGTGTTGCCACTGATATTAATATGAATTTTCTTAGGAAGAGGGGTTAGTGTCAGAAAATGAATTCATATAAATTGATAATGTAGAAAGCCAATACAATTTAACCAACAGAATATTAAGAGATAAGCAAAGTCTCTGGAGAAGAAAGAGAAAGAGGGACTGAGAGAAAGAGTGAGAGAGGGAGGTTTCCTATAACACTGTTACACGTCCCAAATGTAATACTTCCCGATTCCCTCAAACACATCTTTCCCTCAACACCCCACTTTTCTATACTTATGTGCTGTGGGAACAGGGGGGCTAAGTATAAAGAAAATATTAACAGACTGACATTTCGAGGAAACATAGTGTAGCACAATACTTTGGCCATATCTATTACCATGATCCATATTCTCAAAGTATGTTTGTGTGCATGTGTGTGTTCTCATATGACTACTGCTTTTATTTTAACTAGAACACATTAATAAAAAACTCTATTTTTTGGTCCTATTTCCTTCTAGTTCCTGGAAAGTTATAGTGAATAGCACATTAACTGTGCCATAAAAAAAAATACATTTTAAGTAAATTCTGATCACCACTGGCCTTCATGCTTAGCCAATGAAGTGTTGTTGTGGCTTTTGTAGCAAAAAAATTGTCAGATATTGAGAGCAACTTGGTTCTTATGATTCTTTTCTATATTTCTCATTAGAATTTGGCTTAAGAGGCCGGGAGTGGCGGCTCAGGCCTATAATCCCAGCACTTTGGGAGGCCAAGGTGGGCGGATCACGAGATCAAGGGAACGAGAATCATCCTGGTCAACATGATGAAACCCTGTCTCTACTAAAAATACAAAAATTAGCTGGGCATGATGGCGTGTACCTGTAGTACCAGCTACTCGGGAAGCTGAGGCAGGAGAATTGCTTGAACCGGGAGGCGGAGGTTGCGGTGAGCCGGGATCGCGCCATTGCACTCCAGCCTGGGCAACAAGAGTGAAACTCCGTCTCAAAAATAAATAAATAATAATAATAAATAAAAATAAAATAGAATTTGGCTGAAGAAAACCCTGGCCTGCCTCTTCAATTGTTTCATAACATCTAGACAGTGAATAGAAAAACTGTTGAGTGCTTTACTTGTAGCACAAGGTAAAAGAAATGTGAGGACATTAGGAAGTTATAAAAAGAGGGTTAAACATATTTAGCTAAACAATTTTAAGACAAATGGATTCAGTGTTCAGTGTTCTACAGTAATGTCCTGGAAATTTTTTCAAAATCATTCACATATTTTAGAACATAATTTCATGCTAAACTGGAATTGGTCTTTCTAAATTCATTTTGATAAATTTAACAAAATAAAATCAGGAAACAATGGCATTTGAAAGGCATCTTTAAAAATTAAATTCTAGAATAATAACTCAGTATGAATCCATCAGTGACATTCCTGCTTGGTTCTTGCTCATATATTCCTGTTCCACTTGCTGGTCTTTAAGGTATCAAAAGCAAGACAGACACTATTTAGATCCTCAGAATGCAAGCACTGACATACAAACAGAGGGGATACTGTAGGCATGGGAGTTATCTCCACACACAATGACCCACAGAGTTTGACATCTGGGGCAATATGTCTTATTGGAAGGAAAGGAAATTGGCATTTACCTTTCCAGAAAATGCTACAATTCTCAGTTCCACAGCTGGAGTTGAATAAGGCATTTAAGAGAAAAACAGAATCAAGGAATACGTATAAATTCTTAAACTTTGCCTAGTAAGCTTTCTTCTTAATAGTTCCAAAGAGAAAACAAAAATGTTCACTGATAAAAGAAAGTCTAAACAAATTGGGACATGTTTACACAACGGAATGCAATACAGCAGTCATGAAAAATGAACTACTGATATAAGCTGCAACATGGACAAATATAAAAAACATAATAGTGAATGAAATAAGTGAAAAATAAGAATACATAGTTTAATTCTCTATTTATATGTATTTAAAGAATAGGCCAAATTAATCTATGGTGATAGATATGAACATAGCTAAACCTGTTGACCAGAAAGAAGGGATACTAATAAACTTTCTAGGAAGCTAGAAATGTTCTATATCTTATATGAGGGATGATCACACAAATGTTTATTATTGTATAGGATCATAAAAAGTTATAGACTGTGTGTTCTTATAATTGGTATATTTTGCTGTTTGTTAATTATAATTCAATGACACACATGTGTACAACATATACATATATATATACTCATACACACACACACACACACACACACACACACACACACACACATAATGTGCATAATAACTCATCTTGTAAATGTCCTAACCAACTGAAAAAGAATGAGACATTATTGTAGGGAGAAAAGAACCAACATTACCTACTATGTTTGTGTTTTTAACCTCTTATGCCCTTCTACCCAGTGGTGTGCTGGTAAGTGGTTAACAATGGTTATATGCACACTCACATGTTCACAAGTTTATTGTAACTTTGATTGATAAATTCTTGGTAGCACACAACTTACAAATAATAATAAAATGTGCAATCCTATTTATAGCAAATTCTATATAACCACTTGATTTTACCCAATGTTTTCATTGATTTTTTAAATTCTATTTTATTCCTCCACAGTGTACTTGACATTTATAAATCAATACTTCAATATAAGTTCTTTCACTAATTCTTGAACTCTTATACCCATAGCTAACCTACAGCTGCACATGATGAATTAATGCTGTTCTACCATGAATACAATTGAGAATTTTGTTTTCATGAATAAGATGAAAATGAAGCAACAAAGACACATGTCATAACTGCAAATATTGAAAAAGTATTTCTTCAATTTTTCTGTTATTGCAGTACAACAGCTATATATACACAGCAGGCATTTTAAATTTAACCGGCTTTATTAGCACTTCTCCATCACTTCATTGTTTAGATAATGCCATCAAATATAATGGAATATCAAAATAAACAATAAAGTATAGACAACAAAAAGAGCAATTTTTTTTTTTAAATCAAGCACTCTTATAGTGTTTACATTTTCAAAGTTTAAATTTTCTCACCAGGCAGAGGCTGGTGACTCGTGCCTGGAATCTCAGCACTTTGGGAGGCTGAGGTTGGCAGATCTCTGGAGCCCAGGAGTTCAAGATGAGTCTGGACAACATGCAAAAATCCTGTTTTTACAAAAAGTACAAGGATTAGGTGGGCATGGTGGCACGCACCTGTAGTCTTGCTACTCAAGAGGCTTAGGTGAGAGGATCACTTGAGCCCAGCAGGTTGAGGCTGCAGTGAGCCATGTCTGTGCCAGTGCACACCAGCATGGGCAACAGAGCAGGAGCTCATCTCAAAGAATAAATAAATAAAAATAAACCATTTCATCATAGACAAGTTCAAGCTACTGCTGTGACGTACTAAATATGAAGTTGGGGAGAGATGGGCAGTTGCCACACAATTATGCAACACTTCCACCATACAGGTACAGTAAATGTAAATAATCTCAAGAACATATAGAGTAGTAAAATATAGTCAAACAATTAATGATGAGTTGCAAGAAATTATTTTATTTGTCTCTATTTAAGAGTGAGTTTATATACTTTAATTTCTTTTTCTTTTTTTTTCCATTTATTTTATTGCATTTTAGGTTTTGGGGTACATGTGAAGAACATGCAAGATTTTGCATAGGTACACATGTGACAGTGTGATTTGCTGCCTTCCTCCCCATAACCTATATCTGGCATCTCTCCCCTTGCTATCTCCCCCAACTCCCCACCCCCCACCGTCCCTCCCCTATTTCCCCCCAACTGACCCCAGTGTGTAGTGCTCCCTTCCCTGTGTCCACATGTTCTCATTGTTCAACACCCGCCTATGAGTGAGAACATGTGGTGTTTGATCTTCTGCTCTTCTGTCAGTTTGCTGAGAATGATGGTTTCCAGGTTCATCCATGTCCCTGCAAAGGACACAAACTCATCGTTTTTGATGGCTGCATAATATTCCATGGTGTATATACTTTAATTTTAAAAAATGACTATATTTAGTGACTGGGTCTCAAATTCCTAAAAAATAACAATGAGTTCTTGAAAGCCAGTTTGAGGTGGCTCCGGATCACCACTATTTCTGTCAATATTCCCATTTAGTATACTATAGATAGCAAAAATTTCCTCAAAGCTGAGTTTATATCCAACCCCTCACCACAATAGTTCTTTGTATAGAGCTTCTTTTTTTCTCTCTGAGAAATTTTATGTTGTGCACCAGCACTTTTTGTGGTGGGACTGATATAAATACACTATCTTCTCTACTAGTCTGCAAGCTCCTTGCAGTCAGCCTTCTGTCCCAGAAAACCCCATGTGTTCAGGACACAGAAGAGTAATTGGTACAAATAGACCACCAATAAATATAGAAATACACTTCTGACCACATTAATGTTCCACTCTTAACAGATTTGTTTAACTAATACACAAGTTATTCGGCATGATAATTATGGTTATAAATGATAGAAATCCAATTCAGAAGAGCTCAAGGAAAAATGGTAATTTTTGACACACATAATTGGAAAGGACACTGAATGGCTCAACTCAGAATTATAGAAAGAAATGCAGGAAAACCATGAACTCAGAACCAATGTCTCTAGAATTTCCTTGGTCCATTTCTAGTCTTTGCATGAAAATCACAATCTCTTGCATTGAAATAGTAGATTATTGTTTATCGATTCATTCAACAAATATTTATCGAACATTTGCTATATGCTTGGTACAGTGCTTGATGTTAATAGCATTGTAAAAAGACAGATACCATTTCTATTCTCATAGTCAACCCTCTAGTGATGCAGATATCAATAAATCATTACAATGCAATGGGGAAAGCATTCTGCAAGGGGAAGTCCAAAGATCTCGGGGACTCATAGAGTGCCAAAATTAACCTTAAGAAGTCAGAAAAATTCCAGGAGAAATATTGTCCAAGCTAAGATCAGAAATATGATTAAGGGTTAGGGAGATCAATTTTGTTAAAGACAAATTTGTCTATTAAATCCGATTTTGCACTCTTCATCCTGGGAAAATATTGCTCACAATTTTTTAGAATTCCCATGAAACTCCATACAGGAGAGATTTAAACTTATAACTATGACTAAGCCTGAAAAATTTTAGACTCATGTTAGTAGGAAAGGGGTCAAAGAATTGAATTCACTATTCTAGTCTAAAGAAAGTAAGAAATATTTTGACTTATTTGCCATGAGGAGAAAATAGAATAATAAACACAGTAAAAAGGTCCAAGCAAGCACTTAGCATTTCTTCTCCTCTTGAACATAAAATCAATCTGAAAGAGATTAAGTTAACAATAGTGAAACATAAATTAACAGGTTCACCTTACAAACCATGTTTTAGGGGAAGCCTGATCCGCATTAAACTACTTTCCAAAAAATAAAATATTATATATTTTTATTTACTGAAACACATTTAAAGGAAAAATATTTCTTAGACTCTTAACGTGGAGGGGGGCATCTTTTATTTCTTTAGGAGCCACATGAACGAATTTTTGCTCTAACAAATTAAGTAATTTATTCTCTTTGCTCAGCATTATCATCTTCTAGGTCTGAAATGGGTTGAAATGTGAGGGAAAACAATTCTCAGAGAGAGCCTTGGACCTGAATAAGCACCAGTTTATAATCTTCCTGCTGAAGGAAATTATAAATTTGACAGAGTTTGTTCATGAAGAGAATGGAAACCCCATACAGAGGATTAACTTGCTATAACAGCAGTTTCATCAAACTAAGCGTAAAATACTTGTGAGAGAAAAGCAAAAACCCAACTACAATCTAACAAACTGAGCAAAGGAGATAGATATTATATATTGAAAATGTGAAAACTGGCCATATTCTCCTCTAATTAATGGTATTGGATCAAGTTCAAGTACACCCATGGCATCATGCCATCTGCCAAAATTGTGAACAAAAAATTGTGACAAAAAAATGGCTACTATATGTCAAGTATGTTGGTAACTTAGCCATCAAAACCATTATGTGAGAAATATTATTACTGTTATTTTTACAATTAGGAAAACAGTGATGCAGAAATAACTTATTCCGTTTTCAAAAATAGTGCTGCAGATAGGAATCAATTCTATTGAAAAAGTCAAATCAAATCTTTTTATTTTCTCTACTATACATGCAATAAAAATGGAAGGGATTAACGTCTGTGTAATAATGTTTTAAATAATAGTTTTCTATACATTGCCTCTTCCTAAGAGTATTTTTTTGTAAATTCCCTATAAGTAACAAGTCTAATAGTATTTTGGCAAATAGATGAGAACTCCTTTCCTAACACTCCTAGGAATGTCTACATTATATGGCTCCTCACTCACAGTAAATATATATAATTGATATAAATCAATATATAAGACATATATATAGATTACAAGTTAGCTCTATCATAGAAAATGATCATTTCTGGGTCATGTTACATTGAATGAGCTACCTCATCACAATATTAGCTAATATTCTATTGTCTTAAACTGCTTATGTTGCTATAAAGTAATACCCTGAGGCTGAGTAATTTGCAAAGAAAAGGATTTATTTGGCCCATAGTTCTACAGACTGTACCAGAATCATGATGCCAATATCTGCTTCTGATGAGGGCCTCAGGAGAATTTCAATCATGGTGGAAGGTAAAAGGGAGCTGGCATCACAGAGCGAGAGAGGGAGCAAGAGAGAGAGGAAGAGATGCCAGGCTTTTTATAAACAATCAGCTCCCATGGGAACTAACAGTGTGAGAACTCATTCATTACCACAAGGATGGCATCAAGACATTCATGAGAGATCTGCCCCCGTGACGCAAACACCTCTCTTTAGGCCTCCAATGTTGGGGATGAAATTTTAACATGAGATTTGAATGGGATAAATATCCAAACTATATCACCTAACCACAATAATTTCATATGGCAAACACCAGGATGTGCTACTTCTTATAAGTAGGGCATTTATAGATTTCCAACTAGTGGAAAATTTTATCAGCTGCAGATGTGTCTTCCTCTGTCTACAAACACACAAAGGACACTTATTAATCAGGGTCTGTTACTAACTCCTGTCTCAGAAAGGCAGCCCTCACTCTAGAAAAACATATGTCATCCAGTAGCTGACAGAAAAATCCCTTTGGTCCATCCTTGAAGAATTTCTTTGACAACTTCCAAGAGCCACTGTAGATTTGCTTTCTGCTGAATTCCCAGCCTTGTATCTCAATCCTAGAAACCACATTATCAAAATCTGAGTGACAAAGGAAAGCAGTTCATTTGATTTTCCTAAAGTACTAAGGTTCCATTGCTTCTACTGCATCACATAATTTCTCTGCCCCATAGTCTCATTTTCATCTCTTTGGAACTTATTTTCTTTCTCAGCCTGGCCTTTAATGCCCCTTCTTCTTGCTCCCCTTTCTACTGATAAATTTTATATAATATGACCAAAATTTGATAGATGAGCTTAACAGTAGAATATAGGACAGAAGAAAGATGCCGTGAACTTGAAGATAGCGTAGAAGAAATTATTCAATCTGAAGAACACAGAGCAAAGATTTGTTTTTAAAGAACTGAACAGAGGTTGGGCAACCTGTGTGACAATATTCAGTTTTCTAATATATGGGCAATTTAAGTCCTGGAAACATACAAGAGAAAGCATGGTGTAGAAAAAAATTTTTTAAATAGAGTGACCAAAGTTTTTCCCCAAGTTTTAGCAAATATGTAAATTTTTCAAATTCAAGAAACTCGGCGAATTATAAGGCAAATAAATATGAAAAAAAAAATCATGCATAGGCTCGCAGTAGTAAACTGCTGCAAAACAAAGAGAATATTTTGAAAGTAGCCAGAGAAAAACATATATATGTGGAAAGAATAATTCAAATGAGCAGTAACATCCAATCAGAAACTATGGAGGCCAGATAACAGCAGGAAAGTATCCTGAAAGCACAGAAAGAATAAAACAACAAAAAGTAAATGCCAAGTTCTTTTCAAAGTGAAAATATTACTTAAAAATAAAACAAAAGTAAAATCATTTTAAATAAAGGAATGTTAAGAAAATCTGTGACTAGAAGATCTGTATCAAAGGGAATACTATTGTAAGTTCTTCTAGTTAAAGAAAAATTTCTTATAAAATGCATGGGAAACGCTGAATTTTTAAAAACATATAAAATTTTAAAGTAAATAGTTTAAAAATTGCTTTTTGGGACTTGAAACATATATAACTATCATACGCATGACAAGAACAGTATAATGTATGGGGCAGTAAATGGAGTAATATTTTGCAAGGTTTCCTCATTATGTGAGATGAGATTCAACATACATATAAGTAGATTATAAAAAAGTGTGAGATATATTTTATTTCCCTAGTGAAACCACTAAAATTTATGCCCAGGAGTATAGTTTAAAATTCAATAGATAAAATGTAAGTCTTCTGAAAGTTCGAATTATCTAATGGATGCTAGAAAGACTGAGAGAAACAAAAAGCAAAGAGAAAAAACAAAAACGAAAATAATAGACCTAAATTTCTATAAGAGATCACTCTAAACATAAAGAAACAGATAACCTGAAAGTTAATGGATGGAAAAAAATATATACCATGCAAATAATAAAGTTAAAAGGAAAGACTGACTACATTAAAAACAGAAAAAATAAACTCCAAATCAAAGAGTATTAACAGAAACAAATAAGCACATTTTATAAGAAAAACTGTCAATTTATCAGAAAGATACAAAAATCATAAATGTATTTTCAGAAATGGAACTGTGAAAGTGTAAGATTTTGCCCTAATGGATAGCTAGTAGGCTAGCCTGTCATAGTTTGATAGATAACAGCAGAAATCCAAAGCTTTTGATTGAGAGATAAAGGAAAATATATCACTCACAGTAGTAACAGTAGACAGAGTGACATATCATGCCATTTTGCTCAGTCCTGATTCCGCAAGGTGATGTGATAGAGCTAAGTGTTGCTCTTGCAGTGAGATGAATAACAGGAGAGGAACTCTGAGACTGGGCATCCCTACTCTCTTCTGCCCATTCTTACCACCGTTTCCTGAGTGACTTTATGTTTAGTTCCATAAAATGTTAAGTAAATATGGCATGTGGAGAGGAAAGAGACACCCCTATCATAACTATTCTGGAACATGAACAAATCTACTCTGGGGAGAAAGATGTAGGCATCTATATCTCTATCCCCAATATGAGGCATCTCTATCTTTGAAATTCTGCCTGATTACATAAACATTTTTGTGAAGATAGTCTGGAGCAAAGTGGTTATTAATGCCTAAATATGCAGAGATGTGAGAGACTCACTAAGAATCGTTTCCCAATAATTCCATCCCTCATTCCTACAGACTTAGATTCTAGAAAATTGTCCCATTTGTATGCTACTCTATTGGCCACTCTGATTAATCTGGCTGACAAAGGCTGGGATTATATTCATTCAAGTTATTTCATGCATCATTTACTTAAAGCTTCTATAAACAGAATTCAAGACAGTAGAATGTGGCCAACCCATAGTATTAACTCCAGTCAGGCCCTGCAGGGACCCAGTTCTAGACAGCTCAAGAAATTCAAAAAACAGTATGGGTGGCTTCTCTTTAAATTTATCTGAAGACCCTTCCACTGGACCAATAGCATTGATCCATTGATAACAGGATGAATTATCAGTTGCACAAACTCTGCATTCATCAGCAAAGAGGAAGTTTGGGGCAATTCAATCCTTAATAACAGCACTTGCCAATGTGTTGAGGCTGATCTGAATGCCTGCCAGGGCCAAAGTGCTGTCATTGATCACTTCAGCTAAATTCAGAGGCAAATGTCATACCTCCTTTCTTAGTCCACTCAGGCTGCTATAATAAAATACCATAAACAGCATGGCTTATAAACGACAGGAACTTATTTCTCCCAGTTCTGAATGCTGGGAAGTCCAAGATAAAGGTGCCAGCATATTCAGTGATTGGTGAAGGTCTACTTTCTGGTTCACAGATGGTCACGTGGCTGAATGGGAAAGAGAGCTCTCTGAGGTCTCTTTTATAAGGGCACTAAAATACCCTGCTATTACCCTTGTACTTAATACCCTTGTATGAGGGCTTCGCCTTTATGACTTAATTCCCCAAAGACCCACTTCTGAATAACATCACGTTGGGGATTAAATTTCAATATATAAATTTTTAGAAAGACACAAACATTCATTCTAAAGCACCCTCTTTTCTAATCAAACGACTCCCATTGTAAGTTAAACAGACCAAATGGTGTGCAGGAATAATCAGCTCATTATCACTTCAGAAATGCTCCACATAATAAAGTATTACCTCATTTGTAGTGATCCATGCACTCATCTGAAGCTAAATGACCTACAGCCGTTGTTTCCTTAAACACATGAAGATGTCATATGTCCATTGCTAAAGTGAAATTTTACTGTATTTCCAGGAGAATGACAAGTTAATGAAAGGCTTCCACACAAGAAGTGGAACTGCAGGTGTGTACATGGTGACCCTGGAAATAAAGTGTAGTTTAAAACACTTGGGGCCTTCATGAGAGACCTACATTACTTGAGGGCTATAGATTGACCATGCCTCCCTCACTACCCACAACATGGCCTCTCACATGTGAATTCAAGCACAAAGAGAAAAGTTCAAATCAAATATTAAATTCAAGCATGGTGATGTTAAAGAAGAAATGACTGAAGACAAGCATCATAAACTATTCTGAAAAATATTAAAGTTTTTCTTAAGACGACTGACTCAGAATATCAGATGCCAATTCTCTTCAAAAGAAGATCAAAGTTACACATGAATGGTCAAGATCCTAATGGAAAGCGGAGGAAAGAGAGCCAGGATCTATGAGCAGATGCATGGGAATAAGCTGAAGTCCACAAAAGGAACTCAGCAAGAATCTGGCAGAGCGATTCCCTGGAAACCCAGAGCCCTGCAAGGAGGGTATGTGGGGATGCTTATCTGCTCCCCTCACTCTTGTAACTATCTGCTGATCTCCAAAGTGCTGGGGAGCCCCTTTGTCCTTGTGACCCTGGGCAGTGCTGTCAGTGGAGATTTGGGAACTACCTGCAGCAGAGAACTGGGTGGCCAGCTTGTGCAGAGGTGTCCCACTTCCCTCAGGCCCAAACTAAGACAGTGGACATTATACTGGTAGTGCACCTATTATGGGCCACTATCCTTTAAGGGAAGCTCAGCCCTTGAGTCACCACATCACCAGATCCCCTGCAAACATAGCCCACAACCAGTTTTGACCTTAGCAACTATAGGGAGCCAGCAAGTCCCCAGGGAGCTGTGGGATTTCCAGAGATCTAGCCCTTGGTACAGGCTGCCCCCCAGGTCAGGGGAGAACAACCCTGCAAAACACACCTTGGGACAAAAGTAATGCGGGTGCAGCACCGATTGCTGAATGATTGGCACCAGCAGCTGGAAGTAGTTGTGAAGAAGGGGTCATATCTCTCTCTCCCCTCATCTACTGTTGCCAATACAGCAGAAGCTATCCCCAGTGGGGGCCGACATGTGTGCACTTGCATAAATGCTTTCCAGAGCTTTTGGTGGGGGCTATACCCCTGTTGAAAGTGAGCCTGTGCTTCACAGGTTAGTTATCCTGAAGGGTAAGGCCCATCTCTCCCTACTTACACAGAGTGGTAGTGTCCTAACAATGGAGGGAAGACAAGCCATAGAGTTGTCTACTCTGAATGGAAAAAAGTGGCTCTGCCTTGAGTTCATTTTGGTGGTAGCTTCCAGAGGGGCATTTCCAGTGTCCTCAGAGACAGCAGGGAACCAAAAGATAATGTCTAAATGAACGGAAATCATGAGTCCTGTGACAAGGTCTAATGGGGAAGTGGATCATGTTACTGCTTTCCCAAGAAGAGAAACTGGTACACTACCCACCCCCTACCTGGAGACCTCAGCACACCCTAACATGATCTCCACACACCTCCCAGGCAAGGGCAGGTGTCTCCACTCATTATCAGGCTACCTGAGCGTGAGCTGGCTTTTAATCTTAAGTGCCACCTACTGGAAGGGAGACTAAACTGCAGCACCAAATAGATCTGTCAGAAGGGCATAGTGCCAGTGC
Source organism: Cebus imitator (assembly GCF_001604975.1). Taxonomy (NCBI): domain Eukaryota; kingdom Metazoa; phylum Chordata; class Mammalia; order Primates; family Cebidae; genus Cebus; species Cebus imitator. The sequence continues at coordinate 12,451,390 of NW_016107327.1, read as the reverse complement.
ACACAAGATAAGCTTCCTGAGACCTCTGCACTGTCTGCGACCCAGGAGTTAGTGTGTTGACTTATACATCCAATATATTGCTACAACATGCAGTATTTGAGAAAGCTACCACATAAAATCCATCCACAACTAAGGAACACATACTGAGCCTTGACCCCTATAAGCACCCAGAAACAAAGTCAAATGATAATACAAAAAATTACTACAGTCATACCCTCAAGAGAAGAAAGAATAAAAAAAAGTCTCATCCAAATGATAGCAGATTAAAGAACAAAAAGTGATAGCTACTTCAGGTGAAAGTACAAGAACCTCAGAAAGAAAGAGAGAAGAAGGAAGAGAGAAAGAAAGAGGAAAGAAAGAAAGAAAAAAAAAAGAAAGAAAAAGAAAGAAGTGGTTTTTGATACTTCCAAAGGAACACAATTGTTCTGTAGCAATGTATACAAACCAAAATGAAAATTCTGAAAAAAAAGCAAGACCCAACCATCTGCTGCCTTAAAAAAACTCAGTTAATGAGTAATGATAACCACAAGCTCAAATTAGAAGAAGATATATTACACAAATGGAAGACAAAAAGATTAAAAGCTGTCATCCTTGTATTATATAAAACAGACTTTAAAACAAGAGCTATAAAAGACAAAGACAATTACATAATGATAGAGTTCAATTCAACAAGGATATTTAACTATTCTAAATATATTCACACCCAACACCAGAGCACCAAGATTTATAAAATAAAGACTAATAGATATAAGAAAAGAGATAGATAGGCAACAAAATAATAGTTAGGGGACTTCAACACCCTACTGGCAATACTAGATAGATTATTGAGGCAAAAACTAACAAAGATATTCTGGATGTAAATTAGATTCTTGAGTAAATGGACGAATTAGGCATTTACAGAATATTGTACCCAACAACTAAAGAATATATATTGTTCTCATTTTCACATGGAACATTCTCCAAGATTGACCATATTCTGGTGACAAAACAAGTATCAATACAAAAAAATCAAAATCATATCTAGTATTCTCTCAGACCACGGTGGAATAAAATTAGAAATAATTTTAATCGTACTAAGAGGACAAAACAGCTGAATACGAACAGCTCTGGAGTGCAGTTCCCAGTAAGAATGCAGAGGGTGAGTGATCATTGCATTTCCAAATGGGTTTTTACTGCCCACAGACCAGGAGATTCCTGGGTGGAAAGTGCCACAATTCTCCAACACAGCTGTTTCAGCTGGTGCAGCAGGTCTCTGGACAAAAACTCACATAAATCTGAACAGCCATTTAACTGGTTCCTGGAACGCCTGGAAGACAAGAGTCCTCCATTCAACTGAAATAAAGGGGACTGAAACAGGGAGCCAGGTGATCTAGCTCAGTGGGTCCCACCCCCACCAAGACCAGCAATCTGAAATGCTCTGGATTGGAAGTTTCAGAGCAAGCACAGCTGGACCCGGGACAGTCCAGCTCTGTGGAGGGAAGGGTATCCACCATTACAGAGGCAGTCCACAACTACTGAGGCAGTCCACCATTACTGTGGCAATCCACCATAGCTGAGGCGGTCCACCATTATGGAGGCAATCTGCCATTGTAGAGGCAGTCCACCATTACAGAGGCAGTCTGCCATTACTGAGGTAGATCGCCATTACTGAGGCAGTTGTAACTATACCTCTATAAGCAAAGCCACAAGGAAGTTCACACAGCAGCTGGGCAGAGCCAACAGCAGCTCAGCAATGCTTCTGCTGGCAGACTGTGATTAGGCTCCTCACTGGGTAGGGCATCTCTAAAAAAAGGCAGCAGCACATCAGGAACTTATAAATAAAGACCCACCTTCCCAGGACAGAACACCTGGGAAAAAAGGTGGTTATGAGTTCTGCTGCAGTAGACTTAAACATACCTGCCCAGCAGCTCTGAACAGAACAATGCAGCTCACAGCTCAGCACTTAAGCTCCTATAAGAGACAGACTGTCTCCTCAAGCAGCTCCCTGATCCCCGTATATTCAAAGAGACGCCTAAGAAAGGAGAGCTCAGGCTGACATCTGGCAGGTATCCTTCTGGGACAAAGATAACAGAAGAAGAAACTGACAGCAACCCTTACTGTTCTGCAGCCACCGCAGGTGATGCATAGGCAAGCAGGGTCTGGAATGGACCTCCAGAAGTCCTACAGAAGAGGGGCGTGACTATTAGAAGGAAAATTAAGAAACAGAAAGAAATAACTTCATCAGCAACAAAAAGGACGTCCACTCAGAGACCCCATCTAAAAGTCACCAACTACAAAGACCACAGGTATATAAATCCACAAAGGTGGGAAGAAACCAGTGCAAAAAGGATGAAAACACCCAAAACCAGAATGCCTCTCCTCCTCCAAGGGATCACAACTCTTCACCAGTAAGGGAAAAAGGCTGGATGGAGAATTAGTCCCATGAATTGATAGAAATAAACTCCAGAAGGTGGGTAATAAAAAACTTCACTGAGCTAAAAGAATGTGTTCTAACCCAATGCAAAGAAACTAAGAACTTTGAAAAAAGATTTGATGAAACACTAACAAGAATAAACAGCTTAGAAGAGAAGTGAATTGATGGAGCTGAAAAACATAACACAAGAACTTCGTGAAGCATACACAAGTTTTAATAGGCAAATTGACAAGTAGAAGAAAGTATATCAGAGACTGAAGATCAACTCAATGAAATAAAATGATAAGGCAAGAAAAAAAAGAGTAAAAAGAAATGAACAAAGCCTCCAAGAAATATGGGATTATGTGAAAAGACCTAATCTGCGTTTGATAGGTGTACCTGAATGTGACAGAGAGAATGAATCCAAGCTGGAAAACACTCTTCAGGATATTATCCAGGAGAACATCCCCAACCTAGCAAGGCAGGCCAATATTCAAGTCCAGGAAATACAGAGAACACCACAAAGATATTCCTCAAGAAAAGCAATCCCAAGGCACATAATTGTTAGATTCACCAGGGTTGAAATAAAGAAAAAAATGCAAAGGGCAGCCAGAGAGAAAGATTGAGTTATCCACAAATGGAAGCCCATTAGACTCACACTAGATCTCTTGGCAGAAACCCTACAAGGCAGAAGAAACTGGGGGCCAATATTCAACATCCTTAAAGAAAAGAACTTTCAACCTAGAATTTCATTTCCAGCCAAACTGAGCTTCATAAGCAAAGGAGAAATAAAGCCTTTTATGAACAAGCAATTGCTCAGAGATTTCATCACCACCAGGCCTGCCTTACAAGAGCTCCTGAAGGAGCCACTAAACACGTAAAGGAACAAGCAGTGCCAGCCATTGCAAAAATGTACCAAATGGTAAAGAGCAGCGACACAATGAAGAAACTGCATCAGCTAATGGGCAAAACAACCAGCTAGCATCAAAATGGCAGGATCAAATTCACACATAACAATATTAACCTTAAATGTAAATGGGCTACATGCCCCAAACAAAAGACACAGATGAGCAAATTGGATAAAAAGTCAAAACCCATCGGTGTACTGTATCCAGAAAACCCACCTCACATGCAAGGATACAAATAGGCTCAAAACAAAGGGATGGAAAAAGATTTACCAAGCAAATGGAGAGCAAAAAAAAGCAGGAGTTGCATTCCTAGTTTCTGACAAAATTGACTTTAAACCAACAAAGATCAAAAGAGACAAAGAAGGACATTACATAATGGTAAAAGGATCAATGCAACAAGAAGAACTAATGATCTTAAATATACATGCACCCAACACAGGCAGGAGCACCCAGAATGAGACAGAATATTAGCAAGGATATCCAGGACCTGAATGCAGGTCTGAACCAAGCAAACCTAATAGACGTTTACAGAACTCTCCACCCCAAACCCACAGACTATACATTCTTCTCAGCACCACATCACACCTACTCTAAAACTGACCACATAATTGGAAGTAAATCACTCCTCAGCAAATGCGAAAGAATGGAAATCATAACAAACAGTCTCTCAGACCACAGTGCAATCAAATTAGAACTCAGGATTAAGAAACTAAGTCAGAATCACACAATTTCATGGAAACTGAAAAACTGGCTCTTGAATGTTGACTGGAGAAGCAATGAAATGAAGGCAGAAATAAAGATATTCTTCAAAACCAATGAGAACAAAGACACAACATATGAGGATCTCTGGGACACATTTAAAGCAGTGTCTAGAGAAAAATTTATGGCAATAAATGCCCACCAGAGAAGTGAGGAAAGATCTAAAATTGACATGCTATCATCAAAACTGAAAGAGCTAGAGAAGCAAGATCAAAGAAACTCAAAAGCTAGCAGAACACAGGAAATAACTAAGATCAGGGCAGAACTGAAGGAGATAAAGACACCAAAAAACCCTTCAAGAAATAAATAAATCCAGGACCTGGTTTTTTGAAAAGATCAACAAAATAGACAGACTGCTAGCTAGATTAATAAAAAAGAAAAGAGAGAAGAATCAAATAGATGCAATAAAAATGATAAAGAGGATATCACCACAGATTCCACAGAAATACAAACTACCATCAGTGATTACTACAAACAACTCTATGCATATAAACCAGTAAACCTGAAGAAATGGATGAATTCCTGGACAATTATACCCTCCTAAGCCTAAACCAGGAAGAAGCTGAAATCCTGAAGACACCAATAACAAAGACTGAAGTTGAGGCAGCAATTAATAGCCTAAAACCAAAAAACGCCCAGGTCCAGATGGGTTCAAAGCTGAATTCTACCAGAAACACAAAGAGGAGCCGGTACCACTCCTTCTGAAACTATTCCAAACAATACAAAAAGAGGGAATCCTTCCCAAATCATTTTATGAGACCAACATCATCCTGATACCATAACGCAGCAGAGTCACCACAAGAAAAGAAAATTTTAGGCCAATATCCATGATGAACATCAACACAAAAATCTCCGAAAGAATACTGGCAAACCAATTGCAACAGCACATCAAAAAGCTTATCCATCACTATAAAGTAGGCTTCCTCCTGGGGATGCAAGGCTTGTTCAACATATGCAAGCCTATAAACATAATTCACCACATAAGCAGAACCAAAGACAAAATCCACATGATTATCTCAATAGACGTAGAGAAGGCCTTCAAAAAAAAATGCAGCAGCCCTTTTTGCTAAAAACTCTCAATAAACTAGGTATCAACAGAATGTATCTCAAAATAATAAAAGCTATTTATGAGGAACCCACAGCCAATATCATGCTCAATGGGCAAAACTGGAAGGATTCCCTTTGAAATCTGGCAGTAGACAATGATGCCATCACCCAACACTCCTATTCAATATAGTATGGAAGTTCTAGCCAGAGCAATCAGTCAAGAAAAAGAAAAAAAAAAAGCATATTCAATTAAGAAAGGAGGAAGTCAAATTGTCTCTATTTGCAGGTGACATGATTGTATATTTAGAAGACCCCATCATTCAGCCCAAAATTTCCTGAAACTGTAAGAAACTTCAGCAAAGTCTCAGGATACAAAATCAATGTGCAGAAATCACAAGCATTCCTGTACGCCAATAACAGACTTAAAGAGAGCCAAATCAAGACGGACTGCCATTCACAATTGGTACAAAGAGAATAAAATATCTAAGAATACAACTAACAAAGAATGTAAAGGACCTCTTCAAGAGAACTACAAACCATTGCTCAAAGAAATAAGAGACAATAGAAACAGACGGAAAAACATTCCATGCTCATGGTCAGGAAGAATCAATATTGTGATTCATGGCCATACTACCCAAAGTAATTTATAGATTCAATGCTATCCCCATCAAGCTACCTATGACCTTCTTCAAAGAACTGGAAAAAACCACCTTAAACTTCATATGGAACTAAAAGAGAGCCTGCATAGCCAAGTCAATTCTAAGCAAAAAGAACAAAGCTGGAGGCATCACACTACCTGACTTCAAACTATACTATAAGGCTATAGTAATAAAAAAAGCATGGTACTGGTACCAAAACAGAAATATAGACTAATGGAACAGAACAGAGGCCTCAGAATTAATGCCACAATCTATGACCATCTGATCTTTGACAAACCTGACAAAGACAAGCAATGAGGAAAGGATTCTCAGTTTAATAAGCGGTGTTGGGAAAGCTGGCTAGCCATGTGCAGAAAGCAGAAGCTGGACCCCTTCCTTACACCTAACACTATAGTTAACTCCAGATGGATTAAAGACTTAAACATAAGACCTTACACCATAAAAATCCTAGAAGAAAACCTAGGCAAAACCATTCAGGACATAGGCATAGGCATAGGCAAGGACTTCATGACTAAAACACCAAAAGCATTGGCAACAAAGCCAAAACAGACAGATGGGATCTAATTAAACCCCAGAACTTCTTCACAGCAAAAGAAAAAATTATTAGAGTGAACCAGCAACCAACGGAATGGGAAAAAATATTTGCAATCTACCCATCTGACAAAGGGCTAATATCCAGAATCTACAAGGAACTAAAACAGGTTTACGAGAAAAACAAAAACAAAAACAAAATTCAAAAGTGGTTGAAGTATATGAACAGATACTTTTCAAGAGAAGACATATAGGAGGCCAACAAACATATGAAAATATGCTCTTTATCACTGGTCATTAGAGAAATGCAAATTAAAACTACATTGAGATACCATCTCATGCCAGTTAGAATGGCAATCATTAAAAAATTTGGAGACAACAGATGTTGGAGAGAATGTGGAGAAATAGGAACACTTTTACACTGTTGATGGGAGTGTACATTAGTTTAGTCCTTGTAGAAGACAATGTGGCGATTCCTAAAGGACCTAGAAATAGAAGTTCCATTTCTTCCAGCAATCCCATTACTGGGTATATATCCAAAGGATTGTAAATCGTTCTGTTATAAAGAGACATCCACACATATGTTCATTGCAGCACTGTTTACAATAGCAAAGACCTGGAACCAACCCAAATGCCCATCGATGATAGACTAGACAAGGAAAATGTGGCACATATACACCATGGAATACTATTTAGCCATAAAAAATGATGAGTTCATGTCCTGTGTAGTGCCATGGACGAACCTGGAAACCATCATTCTCAGCAAACTGACACAAGAATAGAAAACCAAACACTGTTTTCACTCATAGGTGGTTGTCAAACAATGAGAACACATGGACACAGGGAGGGAACCATCACACACTGGGCTTTGTTGGGGGGTAGTAGGGGAGGGACAGTGGGGCATAGGGAGTCAGGGAGGGATAACATGGGAAGAAATGCCAGATATAGGTGACAGGGATGGAGGCAGCAAACCACATTGCCCGTGTGTATACCTATGCAACAATCCTGCATGTTCTTCACATGTACCCTAGAACTTAAAGTGCAATAATATATATATATACACACACACACACACACACACACACACACACACACACA
>NW_016107327.1:12311762-12443035 GCF_001604975.1 Cebus imitator | reverse complement strand
AAAAAAAAAAAAAAAAAAAAAAAAGCTTCAGGCCAGATGGATTCACAGATAAACTCTACAGAACCTAGAAGAGCTAGTGTCATTCTTACTGAAACTCTTCCAAAAAATAGAGGACAAGCAATACCTCTCGAAATTGGTATCATCTTTATACAGAAATCTGGCAAGGACACAACAACAACAACAACAAAATACAGGTTAATATCCCTGATGAAAATAGATGCAAAATTCCTTAACAAAATGCTAGCAAATTGGATCCAGCAGCACATCAAAAAGTTAATTCACCACAATCAAGTATGCTTTATTTCTGAGACACAAGGTTGGCTCAACATATGGAAAAAACATGATTCACCAGATAAACAGAATTAAAAATAAAAAGCATATGATCATCTCAATAGATGCAGAAAAAGTATTTGATAAAATCCAACATCCCTTCATGATAAAAACCATCAACAAATTAGACATTGAAGGAACATACCAAAAAATGATGAGTCATCTGTGACAAATCCACTGCCACCATCATATGAATGGGGAACAGTTGAAAGCCCCCTAATAACTGGAACAATATGAGGATGTCCAGTGTCACCACTTCTATTCAACATAAAATTAGAAATCATGACCAGAGCAATCAGGTAAGAGAAATAAACAAACGACATTCAAATTGGAAAATGGGAAGTAAAACTATCTCTGCATGCTGATGATATGATTCTATACCTAGAAAATACTAAAGATTCCTCTGTTAGCCCTGATTAATTACTTCAGTAAAGTAGCATGATATACAGTTGACACACAAAAATCAGTTTCATTTCCACCAACAATGCTAAAGCTGAGAATAAAACCAAGAACTCAATCCCATTTACAACAGCTATAAAAAATAAAATACTTAGCAATATATTTAACCAAGGGGATGTAAGATCTCTACAAGGAGAACCTTAAAAAACTAATGAAATCAATTATAGATGACAAAAATAAATGGAAAAACATCCAATGCTCACAGATAGGAAGAATTAATATTAAAACAACCACGATGTACAAAGCAATGTACAGATTCAATGTAATTTATATCAAATTGCCAACACCATTTCTTACAGATTTAGGAAAAAACTATTCTAAATTCATATGGACCAAAAAAACAGCCTGAAAACACAAAGTAATTGTAAACAAAAAGAACTAAGCTGAAGACATCACATTGTCTGACTTCAAATTATACTATAAGGCTATAAAAACTAAAACAGCATGGTACTAGTACAAACATAGATGCATGGACCGATGGAACAGAATAAAGAATCCAGAAATAAAGCCACATACCTACAACAAACCTATCTTCAAGCAATCTGCCCCCATACTGCACAAAAAAAAGTATAAAAAATTGGAGAGATGACACCCAATTCAATAGTGCTGGGAAAACTGGCTATCCACATGCAAAAGAATAAAATAGACCCTTACATCTCATCATATGCAAAAATTAACTCTAGATGGAGCAAACACTTAAATGTAAGACCTCAAGATATAAAAATCCTAGAAGAAAACCTGTTATGAACATTAGCCTAGGCAAATTATTTATGACTAAGACTTCATATGACTAAAACTTCAAAAGCAAAAGCAACCAAAACAGAAACAGACAACTGGGGTAATTAACCTAAAGAGCTTCTGTGCAGGAAAATAAACTGTCAGTAAACAGAAAATCTACAAAATGGGAGAAAATACTTGCAAACTATGCATCCAACTAAGGACTAATATCCAACTATAAGGAATTTAAATCAACAGGAAAAAAAACAAATCACCCTCTTAAAATGTAAGCAAAGAACATGAACAGACACTTCTCCAAAGAAGACATACAAGCAAGCAACAAACATGAAAAATTATCTGCATCTCTTATGATCAGAGAAATGCAAATCAAAGCCAGATACCATCCCGTACCAGTCAATATGGCTATTTTTTTTAAGTTAAAAAAATAAGAGCTGCTGATCAGGAGGTAAAGAAAAGGGAATGCTTATACACTATGGGTGGGGATGTAAATTAGTTCAATCCTCATGGAAAACAGTGTGTATATTTCTCAAAGAATTAAAAATAGAACTGCCATTAGACCATGCAGTCCCATTACTGGGTACTTACCCAAGAAAAAGAGATTGTCTTATTGAAAAGACACCTACACTCACATGTTTATTATAGCACTGTTTACAAGAGCAAATACATGGAATCAACCTAAGTGTTCATCAGTGGTAGATTGGTTAAAGAAAATTTGGCATACATACACCATGGAATACTGTCCAGCTGTAAAAAAGAATGAATACTTCTATTATTATTATTATTTTTTAATTTTATTGCATTTTAGGTTTTGGGGTACATGTGAAGAACATGCAAGATTGTTGCATAGGCACACACGTGGCAGTGTGATCTGCTGCCTTCCTCCCCATCACCCACATCTAGCACTCCTCCCCATGCTATCTCTCCCCATCTCCCCTCCCCTCACTGTCCCTTCCTTCCCCCAACAGACCCCAGTGTGTAGTGCTCCCCTCCCTTTGTCCATGTGTTCAACACTCGCCTATGAGTGAGAACATGCGGTGTTTGATTTTCTGCTCTTGTGTCAGTTTGCTGAGAATGATGGTTTCCAGGTTCATCCATGTCCCTACAAAGGACACGAACTCATCGTTTTCTATGGCTGCATAATATTCCATGGTGTATATGTGCCACATTTTCCCTGTCCAGTCTGTCATCGATGGGCATTTGGGTTGTTTCCAGGTCTTTGTGTAAACAGTGCTTCAATGAACATCCATTCTAACTGGCGTGTGATGGTATCTCAATGTAGTTTTGATTTGCATTTCTTTAATGACCGGTGATGATGAGCATTTTTTCATATGTTTGTTGGCCTCATAAAGTATTGCAGATACAATGGAAAAAAAAAATCTGGAGACAACAGATGCTGGAGAGGATGTGGAAAAATAGGAACACTTTTACACTGTTGGTGGGAGTGAAAATTAGTTCAACCATTGTGGAAGACAGTGTGGCGATTCCTTAAGGACCTAGAAATAGAAATTCCATTTGACCCAGCAATCCCATTACTGGGTATATATCCAAAGGATTATAAATCGTTCTATTATAAGGACACATGAACACAAATGTTCATTGCAGCACTGTTTACAATAGCAAAGACCTGGAACCAACCCAAATGCCCATCGATGATAGACTGGACAGGGAAAATGTGGTACTTATACACCATGGAATATTATGCGGCCATCAAAAATGATGAGTTCATGTCCTTTGTAGGGACATGGATGAACCTGGAAACCATCATTTTCAGCGAACTGACACAGAGCAGAAAATCAAACACCGCATGTTCTCACTCATAGGTGGGTGTTGAACAATGAGAACACATGGACACAGGGAGGGGAGCACTACACACTGGGGTCTGTTGGGAGGAAATGGGGGGGGGGAGGGGGGTGGGGAGTTGGGGAGAGATAGCATGGGGAGAGATGACAGATATAGGTGAAGGGGAGGAAGGCAGCAAATCACACTGCCATGTGTGTACCTATGCAACAATCTTGCATGTTCTTCACATATACCCCAAAACCTAAAATGCAATTAAAAAAAAAAAAAGAATGAATATATATCCTTTGCAGCAACATGAATGGAGCCAGGGGCCATTATCCTAAGTGAAGTGATGCAGACACAGAAAGTCAAATATTACATGTTCTCACAAGTGGGAGCCAAACAATGGGTTCACATGAACGTAAGGGTGGACATAATAGATAGAGAGGACTGTGAGAAGGCTGAGAGGTGGGTGAAGGTCAAAATGCTACCTATTGGGTACCTGAATCTAAAAATAATAATAATAAAGTAAAATACATATTAAGAAGTAACTACAATGATAGACTCCAAAGTAAAAAGAAAATGTGATGTCAACATGCCAAAATAATTATTTTAAATATTTCAAAATTTTGTGCATAATAAAATGAAAAAGCACCTTAGGTTTAACATTATTGTTTGAATAACTGGCCTTTGAAACCATAATAAATTTATGGAAACCCAGAAAATCAGAAGAAAGCAAGCTTGAGGTAGAAAGAATTCAATTACTTTTTTTTCATAAGGTAGCATTAAAAGTTAATATTTTAATTTTTATGTAAATTATTACATGAATATTGATTTGAAATATAATAAATATTTCCACTGAAATTAGAACGTTATATATGTTGAATTAATTTTGGAAAATTATAAGAGTGACTAAGAAAAGTTTTTAAATATTTAATGGTGGAATAAAAAATAAAAACAATCTACGTTTCCTTCAAATCATGTAGATGATAAAAGTATGCAAAACATAATTTATACTACCAAAGAAAAAAGTAGAAAGACATCCAAAATGACTATGAAAGGCAAAAAGAGAACAACAAAACCCATTATCAGATGTCATAACTGACACAGTGATCTGAAAAATAAATCAACACAATAGTTTTTAAATGTAAAGAGTTTTAGCTTGAATTTGGAATAATAATCAAATTGGCATGACAAGCAAAATAGAGTGCAATAGAATTATAGACAAATAAAGAAAAACAAAAATTAAGCCTCTACTGGCAACACTAAGACCAAAGCACTGAACTAAAGCAAAGGAAACCTTAGTAGAACAAGAATAGCTGTGTTAACATGAATGTGAAAATTTGAAAATATAAGTGATGGTGTAGAAGTGGTAGGTTTTTAGTAAATTTTGGATACTTTTTAAATGTCCCTAAAATATTTATTAAAATTGATAATATAATGAATCACAAAGCATATTCCAATAATACTCAAGAAATAGTATATTGCTCAAGCTACATTTTCCTAAAAAACATATTTTTAAAATCCCAATTATATATAATGTTAAATAGATTCTGTTTGTAGATTAAGAAAGTTTTAAAAAATTTATTAAAAGACCAATAATAACATCAGATCAAATCCAGGACTAAGGAATTCATGTCTAAAAATGTTAGAAAAATAATAAACAATGTTAGATAATATGAAAATAAAAGAGGCATTTCCTTTTTTTTTTTTTTTTAAGTGCTAGGATACATGTGCAGAAAGTGCAGGTCTGTTACATAAGTATACATGTGCCGTGGTCGTTTGCTGCACTCATCAACCTGTAATCTACATTAGGTATTTCTCTTAATGCTATTTCTCTTCTACCCCCCATTCCCTGACAGGCCCTGGTGTGTGATGCTCCTCTTCTGGTGTCCATCTGTTCTCATTGTTCAATGCCCACTTATGAGTGAGAACATATCGTGTTTGGTTTTCTGTTCCTATGTTAGTTTGCTGAGAATGATGGTTTCTAGCTTCATCCATATCCCTGCAAAGGACATAAACTCATTCTTTTTTATGGCTGCATAGTATTCCATGATGTGTATGTGCCACGTTTTCCTTATCCAGTCTATCATTGATGAGCATTTGGTTTAGTTCCAAGTATTTGCTATTGTGAACAATGCCACGATAAACATACATGTGCATGGTGTCTTTATAGTAGAATGATTTATAATCCTTTAGGTATACCCTAGTAATAGGATTCCCGGGTCAAAAAATATTCTGGTTAGAGATGCTTGAGGAATCAGTACACTGTCTTTTACAATGGTTGAACTAATTTACACTCCCACCAACAGTGTAAAAGTGTTTCTATTTCTCCATATCCTCTCCAGCATCTGTTGTTTCCTGACTTTTTAATGATTGCCATTTTAACTGGCATGAGATGGTATCTCAATGTAGTTTTGATTTGCATTTCTCTAATGACCAGTGATGATGGGCTTATTTTCATATGTTTGTTGGCTGCATAAATGTCTTCTTTTGAAAAATTTCTGTTCATGTTCTTCACCCACTTTTTGATGAGGTTGTTAGTGTTTTTTCTCATAAATTTGCTTATGTTCTTTGTAGATTCTGGATATTGTACTTTGTCAGATAGATAGAAAGCAAAAATTTTCTCCTATTCTGTTGGTTGCCTGTTCACAATGATGATAGTTTCTTTTGCTGTACAGAAGCTTTTTAATTAGATCCCATTTGTCAATTTTGGCTTTTGTTTCCATTGTCTTTTTTGTTTTAGTCATAAAGTCTTTGCCCATGCCTAAGTCCCGAATGGTATTGCCAAGGTTTTCTTCTAGGGGTCTTATGGTTTTATTTCTTATGTAGGTTAACTCATCCAATATAAGTCAACTCCATCTTGAGTTAGACAAAGGAAAGAAAGCCTTAGTAGAACAAGAATAACTGTTAACTGTGTTAACATGAATGTGTGTTGACATGAGTGTGAAAATTCATTACCTTTCAAGATGGAATGGTTAATTCATCTTAGGTTATTTTCTGTATAAGGTGTAAGGAAGAGTCCAGTTTTAGTTTTCTGCATATGGCTAGCCAGTTTTCCCAACATCTTTTATTAAATAGGGAATCCTTTCCCGATTGCTTGTTTTTGTCAGGTTTGTCAAAGATCAGATAGCTGTAGATGTATGGTATTATTTCTGAGGCTTCTGTTCTATTCCATTGGCCTATATATCTGTTTTGGTATCACTACCATGCTTTTTTTGTTGTTACTGTAACCTTGTAGTATAGTTTGAAGTCAGGTAGTATAATGTCTCCAAATTTGTTCTTTTTGCTTAGGATTGCCTTGGCTATATGGGCTCTCTTTTGGTTCTAAATGAAATTTAAAGTAGTTTTTTCTAATTCTGTGAATAAAGTCGATGGTAGCTTTATGTGGATAACATTGAATCTATAAATTACTTTAGGCAGTATGGCCATTTTCATGATATTGATTCTTTCTATCCACGAGCATGGAATGTTTTTTCATTTTTTGCCTCCTTATTTCCTTGAGCAGCAGTTTGTAGTTCTCCTTGAAGAGGTTCTTCACATCCCTTGTAAGTTGTATTCCTAGGTATTTTATTCCCTTTGTAGCAATTGTGAGTAGGAGTTCACTCATGACTTGGCTCTCTGTTTGTCTATTATTGGTGTATAGGAATGCTTGTGATTTTTGTGCATTGATTTTGTATCCTGAGACTTTGCTGGACTTGTTTATTAGCTTAAGGAGGCTTTTCTTTTGAAAATTCTTTTACAAATATATCTTAAATGCAGAGCACACAAATGTACACAAATCAAAAATACTAGTCAGTGAATGTTCACAAAATGAACAAACTTAGCATCTGCTGTACCAAATGATGAAAGGGAACGTTACCAGCAAGCCAGATGTCTATTTTATACTCCCACAGTTACAACTTATGTTATAGGTAACAACTATCTCAAATATTCACTTCCACCCATCTTTTTCACTCAACATCATGTTTTTTTTTGTAATCTGTGTTCATCTATAATGTAACATGTAACAATGGTAGGTTCATTTTCATTGCTGAATAATATCCTATTACATTAATACATCAAAAACACTTGTAGTTTGGCTTCAGATTTGGCTATCACAAACAATGCTACTATGAAAAGTTATAAACATACACAAACACCATGCACATATTCTGTAATTCATATATATAAAATAACTTAATTATGGGGGAGCATATGCCCTACATTCTTGTCTACAACAGGGTTTTTCAGACTTCTTAATTTTTGATTACCTAAGTAAACAGTGTTATCTGACTGTGATTTTAATTTAAAATACTGAGTTTGAGCACATTTTCATAGGACCACTGGTCAAATGGATATCCGTTTTGTAAAGTGCCTATTCAAGTCCTTTTCACCTGTTTCTATTTGGTTGTCTCCCTTTTTTTTTTTTTTTTTTTTTTTTTTTTTTTTTTTTTTTTTTTTTTTTTTTTTTTTTTTTTTTTTTTTNTATTTATATAGTTATTGAATAAATTTATTGAAAATAAATTCTACAGTCTTAGGGTTGCTGTTTTACTCTTACTTTTTTAATTAAAAGAAGTTTATATATATATATATATATTTTTCCCCCCCTTTATTTATTTTATTGCATTTTAGGTTTTGGGAAGTTTATATTTTTAATGTATTTTAATCCACCAATCTTTTCATTTATGGCTAATGTCCTTTAATAATCTTAGCCTATTTAATAAATATTTGCCTATCCCAATATCATGAAGATATTTACCTATGGAGTATCCCAGAAGAAATATTTTACCTTACATATTTTGACCTATGATCTGTATTTTTTGCCTTCATATTTTCCTGGTATCTGGTATAATGATGTGGTCAAGACTCTTTTTTTCTGTCTAGTTGTCTAGTTCTCCTTCTACTTTGCTACTGCTCCACAGAGTTTTTTTTTTTTAATCAAATGTTTCTATAAATCATATATGCTTGAATATTTCTTGATTTTTTAAAATTTATTTATTTTTTATACTTTAAGTTCTGGGATCCATGTGAAGATTGTGCAGGTTTGTTACATAGATATACATGTGCTATGGTGGTACTTTGCTACATCCTTCACCCAGTCATCTACATTAGGTATTTCTCCTAATGCTATCCCTCCCCAATCCTCCCACATCCTGCTACCCCTAACACCCCCACCCCCCAGACCCTGGTGTGTGATGTTCCCCTCCCTGTGTTCAAGTGTTCTCATTGTTCAACACTCATTTATGAGTGAGAACATGTGGTATTTGGTTTTCTGTTCTTGTATCAGTTTGCTGAAAACGATGGTTTCCAGTTTCATCCATGTCCCTGCAAAGGACATGAACTCATTAATTTTATGGCTGCATAGTATTCCATGGTGTATGTGTGCCACATTTTATTTATCCAGTCTATCATTGATGGGCATTTGGGTTGGTTCCAAGACTTTGCTATTGTGACCAAAGCCACAGTAAACATATGAGTGCATGTGTCTTTATAATAGAATGATTTATAATCCTTTGGGTATATACTCAGTAAGGAGATTGCTGGGTCAAATGGTATTTCTGTTTGTAGATCTATGAGGAATCACCACACTGTTTTCCACAATGGTTGAACTAATTTATACTCCCCCCAACAGTGTAAAGGTGTTCCTATTTCTCCACATCCTCTCCAGCATCTGTTGTCTCCTTTTTAATGATTGCCATTCTAACTGGCATGAGGTGGTATCTAAATGTGGTTTTGATTTGCAGTTCTCTAATGACCAACGATGATGAGCTCTTCTTCATATGTTTGTTGGCTACCTAAATGTCTTCTTTTAAAAAGTGTCTGTTCATATCCTTTGCCCACTTTTTTATGGGATTATTTTTTTCTTGTAAACTCGTTTAAGTTCTCTGTAGATTCTGGATATTAGCCCTTTGTCAGATGGGTAGATTGCAAAACTTTTTCCCATTCTGTTGGTTGCCAGTTCACTCTAATGATTGTTTCTTTTGCTGTGCAGAACCTCTTAAGTTTAATTAGATCCCATTTGTCTATTTTGGCTTTTGTTGCCATTGTTTTTGGTGTTTTAGTCATGAAGTCCTTGCCCGTGCCTATGACCTAAATGGTATTGCATAGGTTTTCTTCTAGAGTTTTTATGGTGTTAGGCCTAATGTTTAAATTTTTAATCCATCTAGAGTTAATGTTTGTATAAGGTGTAAGGAAGGGATCCAGTTTCAGCTTTCTGCATATGGCTAGCCAGTTTCCCCAACACAATTAATTACATAGGGAATCTTTTTCCTATTGTTTTTTCTTAGGTCTCTGTTCTGTTCCATTGGTCTATATCTCTGTTTTGGTATCAGTGCCATGCTGCTTTGATTGCAGTAGCCTTGTAATACAGTTTGAAGTCAGGTAGCGTTATGCCTCCAGCTTTGTTTTATGTTTTTTGGGGGTTTTTTGTTAGGATTATCTTGGCTATGTGGGCTCTTTTTTGGTTCCATGTGAAGTTTAAGTTGTTTTTTTTTCCAATTCTATGAATAAAGTCAATGGTAGTTTTATGGGGATGGCATTGAATCTACAAATTACTTTGGGCAGTATGGCCATTTTCACAATACTGATTCTTCCTAACCATGAGCATGGAATGTTTTTCCATCTGTTTGTGTCCTCTCTCATTTCCTTAACAGTGGTTTGTAGTTCTCCTTGAAGAGTTCCTCACATCCATTATTAGTTGTATTTCTAGGTATTTTATTGTCTTTGTAGCAATTGTGAATAGGAGTTCACTTATGATTTGGCTATTATTGGTGTATAGGAATTCTTGTGATTTTTGCACATTGATTTTGTATCCTGAGACTTTGCTGAAGTTGCTTATCAGTTTAAGGAGATTTTGGGCTGAGATGCTGGGATTTTCTAACTATACAGTCATGTCATCCGCAAACAGGGACAACTTGATGTCCTCTCTTCCTATTCAAATACCCTCTATTTCTTTCTCTTGCCTGATGGCCTGGCTAGAACTTCCATTACTATGTTGAATAGGAGTGGTGAGAGAGGGCATCTTTGACTTGTGCCAGTTTTCAAAGGGAATGCTTCCAGATTTTGCCCATTCAGTATGATATTGGCTGTGGTTTTGTCATAAGTGGCTCTTATTATTTTGAGATATGTTCCATCAATACCTAGTTTATTGAGGGTTTTTAGCACAAAGGCTGTTGAATTTTGTCAAAGGCCTTGTCTGCATCTATTGAGATAATCATGTGGTTTTGCTTTTGGTTATATTTATGTGATGGATTAGGTTTATAGATTTGTGGATTTTGAACCAGCCTTGCATCCCAGCAATGAAGCCAACTTGATCGTGATGGATAAGCTGTTGGATGTGCTGTTGCAATCGGTTTGCCAGTATTTTATTGAAGATTTTTGCCTCAATGTGCATCATGGATATTGGCCTGAAATTTTCTTTTTTAGTTGTGTCTTTGCCAGGTTTTGGTATCAAGATGATGTTGGTCTCATAAAATGAGTTAGGGAGAATTCCCTCTTTTTGTATTGTTTGGAATCATTTCAGAAAGAATGGTACCAGTTTCTCTTCTGTACGTCTGGTAGAATTTGGCTGTGAACCTGTCTGGATCTGGACTTTTTTTGGTTGGTAGGCTATTAATTGTCGCCTCAACTTCAGACCTCTATTCAGACATTCAACTTCTTCCTGGATTAGTCTTGGGAGGGTATAAGTGTCCAGGAATTTATCCATTTATTCTAGATTTACTGGTTTACGTGCATAGAGTTGTTTGTAGAAATCTCTGATGGTAGTTTGTATTTTTGTGGGATTGGTGGTGATATTCCCTTTATGATTTGTATTGCATCTATTTGAATATTCTCTCTTTTCTTGTTTGTTAGTCTGGCTAGCAGTCTATTTTGTTGATCTTTTCAAAAACCCAGCTCCTGGATTTAATGATTTTTTGGAAGAAATTTTTTGAATCTCTATATCCTTCAGCACTGCAAACTCCACCTCCCAGATTCAAGCGATTCTCCTGCCTTAGCCTCCTGAATAGCTGGGATTACAGGCGCCTGCCACTGTACCTGGCTAGGTACAGTGGCAGGCGCCTGTAATCCCAGGTATTGCCACCACCCCCAGCCCAGGAGTTGAATTTTTACCTTTTTTTTTCTGCAACAATTGATATGCCTAAATGATTTCTCTCCTTTATTACTTAATGAGTTGAACTCCATTGATTTATCTTGAACTATATTAATTTTAGCAATTCAGATAGTATTTCCCCTTTTTCTATTCTCTGTAAGGGTTTGTGTACAAATGACATTATTTCTTCCTAAAATTTTTGTATGAACTTACCAATGAAGCCACCTATGTTTTTGTGGGAATGGCTTTAATTTCAAGTTCAAATTACTGTTGTTGGCAAAGCAATATTTCTACTTTTGTTTCCTGTGCTAGCTGTGGTAAGTTGTTGCTGTTGTTGTTGTTGTTGTTTTTTAGAAAGTTGTCCGTTGTTAATCATATTGACCTAAAGTTAATAATAATATGTTATAAACTTCTGTAAGATTTATAATTATGTAACTATTTTCAATTCTGAAAGAGGTTTCTTGTTTTCTCCTTTTTTCTCATACAAGTGTTGTAGATATAGTCACAGGATTGAAATGTGGCTCCTATGAGGTAGGACTTTATTTACATTGAAGTTTGGAAAATTCACGTGTGATTTTCCCTTCATGTCTGGTAATGATGATATTTCACTCATCTCAAAGATAGAAACTAAAACCTAATGCTCACAAAGCTTACACTGGCTAATATGTGTGAGAAAGGAAAAAGCAAACTTCCTGGTTTTGGAAAGAGGCTCTGAAAATTATTTTAAATTAATGTTTTAGGGAACTGATGTGGTATCACCTATCAACTGCATACTTATATTGAAATCGCTGCATGTATCAGCATTTGGGGAAGAAACAAGACTCTCTTATCAATGTAGAATTATCTCTGATATTTTTTTGATATTAAGAAGCTTATTGATTTCAATATACAAGTTCATAAATTATAAATCAACATTGCCATAACAATAATTCCATTATAAGTTCATAGTTTAACTTCATATTTGAATAAAAACAACGAGTTCTCTTTTTTTTGAGACAAGTCTCACTCTGTGGCCCATGCTGAAGTGCAGTGACATGATCTAGGCTCACGGCAACCTCTGCCTCCCAGGTTTGAGCTATTCTCCTGCCTCAGCCTCCTGAGTAACTGAGACTACAGGCACCCACGACCACGCCTGCCTGGCTAAATTTTTGTATTTTTAGTAGAGACAGAGTTTAACCATGTTAGCCAGGAAGGTCTCTATCTCCTAACCTTGTGATCTGTCCTGAGTTATTAAGCCTAACTAAATTAGATTTAATGTTAATATTCAGGTGACTCAAACTCTTTTGAATACAAATTACACGTGACATAGACAAAAAGATGATCTTTTAACTCTTTATCCTTATTTCAACACAAATGTGGTAACTTCAGGATAGTTCTCCAGGTAGCCTTGGACTGGCCCAGCTCTCCCCAGTTTCCCACTTGTAGTTCTCAAGAATAACTGTAGAATATTCTAAAAATCTCACATCCTGAAATAAGGAGAAACTGGCTAGAAGAGCTCAGGCTCTGTTCTAGTACCCTCTCCTGGGGCCCAACCCCCAGATACAGGATTTTCTTCAGTGATTTAGTACAGAGTGTCATATCACCCTAGGATATAAATACTGGGGCAGGTTGCTTTTCCGGGTCCCTCAATTGCAGTGCAAGTGCTGCATGCACAGAGGAGACTCCATCCGCTTTGAGCAGGTTTCCTAAGCCTTGAACTGGCTGGCAATGAATCCTAGGCTCCTGAGTCCCTTGCTACCTATCTGTAAGGAAGCTGCTTCATGGAGCTTGTTATGCATGTAGGTGTTCTGTCTTAGCAAACTCAATCTGGTAACCAGCACATAATACTAGTAATAACCACTAACTTCCTCAGAAGTAGTAAACTTTTAGAGTTTTTCGATTTAATTATGATAAGAATAAATATGTAAAAACAAAGTGTAATAATCAAATATGACTAAAATATAATACATGTATAGTGTTTGAATTGTATGTACTTAACATAAAGAACATTATTTAATTGTTAGCTAAATATGAGGTGGGAGCTAAAAATGTTTCTAATAGCTATCAACTCACTTTTTGTTGTCTTTATCATTATGGCTCATCTGAGGGACCCTAAGAAATTTAATCGAAAATAGATGTATATAATTTTAGACTGAGGTTTGTATTATCTTATCTTTATTAATACTAAAGCACCTTGATTCATTTCAGAGGATAGTAACATTTTTATGGGAAATTCATACAGCATGATTCTTAACCTCACCATGTATTTTATCTGCTTGATGATATTAATATTTTGTAATAAAATGGCATTTCTAACACTAAGATAAATCATGTTTTCAGCTAATCCTCAGAATTCTCATTGGAGCCAGCTTTCTAATAAATATAGGCTTTCAATTTCTAAAAGAACAGAACAGAAAATTTAATCCATTGAATAAAGATGATGATTAATACCTGTTCTGTTCTTAGGGCATCAGATGAACTATTCCAAAGGTGAGGAAATAAAACCTTCAGGATGGTTTAGGATCCAACTCTGGTAAGCCAAATTTGAGTCTCTTTCATTTCCTTCAGTCTGCCTGAAGTTGAAACACTCATACAAACTCCAATTTGAGAAGGACTCACTGTCAAACATGAACCTGGAATTCTCTAGAAGTGAGGGAAATATATTTTTGGCTAACAGTCATTTGGTTGATTAACATGTTTATTACTTATAGCCCTTGGCCAATATAAGCTAATTCTCATGTACCTATCTCCTCTTTTTAAGATCCAACATTCAAACTGATATAAAAATAAAGCACAGTGGTGTACGCCTGTAGTACCAGGGACTGGAAAGGCTGAGGTAGAAGGACAGGTTAAGCCCAGGAGTTTTAGGCTGTAGTGAGCTATGATCACAGAACTGCACTACAGACCCTGTCTTTTTTGGGTGAGGGGTTGGAAGGAGACAGAGTTGTCCTCTTTTGCCCAGCCTGGAGCGCAGTGACACAATCTCAACTCACTGCAACCTCTGCCTCCCAGGTTCAACCGGTTCTCTTGCCTTAGCCTCCCAAGGTTAATCCCAGCTGTAATCCCACCTGGGATTACAGGTGTATGCCACCACAGCCAGCTAATTTTTGTGTTTGGAGTAGAGACTGAGTTTCCCCATGTTGGACAGGCCGATCTTGAACTCCTGACCTCAGGTGATCTGCCCATCTTGGCCTCCCAAAGTGCTGAGATTATAGGCGTGAGCCACTGTGCCCAGCAACCCTGTTGAGAGAGAGAAAGAGACAGAGAGAGAGAGAGAGAGAGAGAAGAAATAAAAGAAATTCCACTGTATGAAACCTATAAGCTCCAATACAAGTAACTCCCACAGATGTGATACTTGTGGGCAGCCATCACTGCAGTGGTCTTGCTTCAACTAAAAGAAACCATAATAAAGACTACAACAGAAAGTAATAACTCAAGTGAGAATAGAAACCTACCCATAAGTCTTTATGAAGGATTATTAGTGATGATGTCTATACAGATATAAGTATAGACACAGTGCTGTTGCAGCTTAATATATCATTGGCCTCAGTGGAGCCTTTAGCAACTGCCATACTGGGTTAGCTCAATAAGAGAGGCAGGTAATTCAGAAAGCAGTAGAAATCTCTGTATTGCCGCTGTGTATTCTCCCCTTCATCCCCCAAAATCATGCATATCAAGTCAACTGTGGCTAGTCTACCAAGATTCTGCCAAATTCTTCTATAACTCATTTGCTACTAAAGAGGAGCTAATCTAATTGCAACTCAGATGACTCAGAAAAAGAAGCAAGAGCCATGCTGCATCCAAGAGATGGTAAATAAGACCATCATAAAGGAGAAATTAAATGTGAGAAAATAAATGTATACTCATGCAAAACAATGCATAAGAACAATGAATTAACCAGTCTTTATGGCATACTGGATGGTACCCAGGCTTTGAATTTAGCTTTATTTATTTTTGTAAAAATCATATGATGTCCTAGACTAGGCATGCAGGAGCTTTAGCTTCAGTGAGACAAGTGAAGGAGCTTCTTTCCCAGGAGATGTTTGTGTTGTGTAGTTTGCTTAAGTCTGTGTTTATCACAGAGGCTCCAGCCAGAGAGAGGAAAGCAAGCATGAAAGGGAAAATGATACGTGAGAAAGTCTTTGCATTTGAGGAAGATAAGGAGGCCAAAGAGACCTGAGCAAAGAGCAGGTTAGTCACCTTGAATCAAAAACCTCTACTCCAGTCAGGCATGGTGGCTCATGCCCGAAATCCCAGCACTGTGGGAGACTGAGGCAGGAGGATGCCTTGAGCCCAGAAGGTCAAGGCTACAGTGAGCCACGAGTGCACGCAGCACTCCAGCCTGGGCAAGGGGGAACAGAGTGAGACCGTGTCAAAAAAAAAAAAAAAAAAAAAAAAAAAAAAAAAAAAAAAAAAAAAAAAAAAAAAAAAAAAAAAAAAAAAAAAAGCCCTCTACAAAAACATAATAGAAGCAAGCCTTCCCTATTTTTTTCTTCCTTCGTCCCCCCATGTAGTGGATTTAAATTTCACACTCTCTACTTTCCTTGATCCCCACAGAGCTTAAAACAGCCCCACAGCCCCACAGGTAGAAGACTTACAATGTACACTGAGAGATGAGTAGTTTTTTGTTTCATGTAAAGTTATCATGTAGGTTTCAATTAACAAACAACAAACCTATATCCCTCATAATCTCATCCAATTATGTCTTACTGTTTCCTTTTATGGAGACAGCATCTTCTGTGGCACCTCTTGGTGTTATGACTTAATGTAACTCACTACCTTTGTTAAGTTTGGTAACTTCCTTTCAAGTTAAAAATATATCTCTAATGGCATAGAATTTAGTCTCTCAAAGCCCTTGAAATACCAAAGAGGGGGAAACAGACCCTCTGCCCTGCTATTGAGGAAACTGCCCATTTTTTTGATCAGCCAGAAGAGGGTGCAGTATTTATTTGGTGAACTGTGAACATCTCTATTTCCTGATTTATTTTAAGGTGGCAAAAACTACAGTAGTAGCTTACTTTGGAGCCCTTTATAACTAGAGTTGGCCTGCCCTAAAGCAGCAAAGTTCCTCTGAATTCGGTGTCCTCATATGTCAAATGGAATAGACTGCAGAGTTGATTATAAATATAATAACGTATCTGGAGGACAGAGGACCCTGTAACATGGTGAGCATTTGGTAGACTTTTGTGGGTTGGCATTATTTCTCTTGTATTAGTTAACTACAATGTTATCGGGGAAATGAAAGAAAGATAATCTTCTAATTTGAAGCTGTTTCTTCTACTCAATGATTTTGTATGTGTTTGTCTGTGCATGAGAGGTCCTTCCACCCTACTCTACCATCTGCCTGCACAACATACATGTCTCTTGTTAAAAATTAGCATTCGGAGCAAAGTGGACACACTCATTTATCAAGAACCACAGTTCTCACTCCAAAGCAAATAGAAGAGTAAAGTCTGTAGGGAGAAAAGGAAGGGATGAGGGTTTCGATCCATCTACCCTAGTCAATAAAATTTCATCCTTTAAAAAATATATTTATGGCCCGGTATGGTGGCTCATGCCTGTAATCCCAGTACTTTGGGAGGCTGATGCAGGCAGATCACCAAGTCAGGAGTTTGAGACCAGCCTGACCAACATGGTAAAACACCATCTCTACTAAAAATACAAAAATTAGCCAGGCATGGTGGCACACACTTGTAATCCCAGCTACTCAGGAGGCTGAGGCAGGAGAATCACTTGAACCCAGGGGATGGAGGTTGCAGTGAGCTGAGATTGCGCCACTGCACTTCATCCAGTCTGGGCGGCAAAGCAAAACACCATCTCAAAAAAAAAAAGAAGAAAAATGTGTTACAACATGTTGTCAGAAAGATCTAGCTATATTATTTTTCCCATGGCAAATACATCTAATCTTTGTGAAACAAACACAAAACATTTTTATATAAAGTAAATGTATCAGTAAAGTACACTAAATATATTGCTGTTGGTATTAGTCAAGATCCTTAACCCATTCTGCAGCTACTGAAGAGATGTTTTCAAAATAATATTCAACCACTTTCAAGATTCTGACAAAATCTGTTGAATTAAATTCTCCCAGTTAAATTCATTGAGGTCTTTATCTTAACCTTGCTGCTGCATTATAATTATATAGTTATAAATCTAACTACCAGTATAGTTTCAGATAGACTATTTCATTTTGGGAAGAGCAAAAAATAAAATTTATATGATTTTATTTTTTAATGCTTCTACTTATTGATTTACAATAGATTAGCTTTCCATGAGTGTGTGGAAAATACTTTTAATTATGTTTATAGTTCCCTGAGAAAGTTCATTACCATTTTTCATTCATTTTGGGTAGCTTATATGATTTTTATTTCTCTATGAAATGGACTGGGATCCTCCCACTCAGATGTTCATGATTTATTGCTGACTGAAGCAGCTTGGCAAGTTCACAAGCTGGTCCTCTTTAATACCCTATTGTGAATGCCATATGGGCCTGCTGTTTCTGTGCATTCCAGTTCTTCAAATATTCCCTCACCTATTGTTTTAAAGATATGCTGCTATTTTGGTAAGCTCTTCGTTAAACTCTGATTATTGTTTTTGTGTTATATTTTCCTTGTTCTAAGATAGAGGGTAGAAATATAAAAAGTCTAAGTCAATATCTTAGACATTTTCAAGCAATATCACTAATTTCATTGATTTATATTTAGGGACTAGACTAGTTTATTTCCTTCCATCTCTAGAAATATCTTAATAGTATCCATGGAAGTTACCTTCCTACCTTCTTATTCTAACACAATTAGAAATAACATATGGTGTTTTCTACACTCTATATCTAATGCAAACTACTTTTTGCTTATAGACACAGTGGACACAGTGCTCAGCTCTTGAGGCAAAAGATAATACTCCATGTTCTCATACTTTCATTTGTCATAGTGGTTAGTCTATGTTTCTCACAAGAAAGCTGAATATAGTCTCACAGTGTCTCAGCCAAGTTCCATTTTCAGATCAGTGAATCATTTCTATTCCTTTTCTATTCCATTTTTATTCCTGTATATAATAACATAATACAATACTTATGAAGTCATGACCTATCTGATACAGTCTGAAAGTAGTATCAAATTTAAAGAATTATAGCTCCTCAAATAAAATTCACCTATTATTTACATTTCACCAACCAGATGTTTCACACTGACTCATATTAAAAATCACCTAACTTTTTGATTATCTAATCTCCCCACAGTCTGTGGAAGGATCGTATTCTGTTTAAAACATTATTCTGTCTCACCATTGTGCACCCTTGATCCCCTCTCTCCTATGGGCTGTACCTTCTTGCCTAATAACACCCCAAAACATCAAACCTCTTCTTCACCTGTATACTTGCATCATGTAGATATTCTAGTTCACTTTCAACTCTCATCAATTATTTCATGAAAATAGAACTGTTCTCTCTACTCTTTGAATCATCAAAAAATACGTAAAGTAGTGACATCAGCATGATGGAATAATAGGACTTTTCGGCACTCCTCTCCATGCAGAAACATCAATTTGAACAACTATTCATGTACAATAATACCTTCACAAGAGCTAAGAAACCAGGTGAGAGATTACAGCACCTGGGTGTAGCCAGAAATAAGAAAAGATGCATTGAAGAGGGCAGGAAGGACAGTTACACATTACACATGTCAACCCTTCTCCAACCTATGCAACACAGTACAGAGATAAATACCTACTTTGTGGGAAAGAGGAGGGAAGTGAACACCCAGCTTTGCTCAGACCATAACAGTAGGCTCACACCAGTGAAACCCAAAGCCAACCACGCCCTCATGGCCCAGCTTCCTGGCTAGCACTTGTAGACTGAGTGGCCAGACCCCTACAATGCCAGGCTAGGACCTGGATAGCTATTTCTCAAAAGAAGACTTAGGGAACATCACACACTGGGCCTGTTGAAGGGTTGGGGACAAGGAGAGGGATAGCATGAGGACAAATACCTAATACAAGCAGGACTTAAAACCTAGATGATGGGTTGATGGGTGCAGCAAACCATCATGGCCCATGTATACCTATGTAACAAACCTGCATGTTCTGTGTATGTATCCCAGAACTTAAAGTACAACAATAATAAAAAAAGAAGACTTAGAAATGGCCAATAGTTATATAACAAGATGCTTAACATCACTTATTATCAGAGAAATGCAAATTAAAACCACAATGAGATGTCACCTCACACATGTTGGAATGGTTATTATCAAATTATCAAAAAGACAAAAGATAACAAGTGTTGATGAGGATGTGAAGAAAAGGGACCTCTTGTACGCTGTTGGTGGAAATATAAATTAGTATAGTCATGTAAAAAACAATATAAAGATTCCTCAAAATATTAAAAATAGAACCACCACATGATCCCACAGTGCCACTACTTGTTATCTATTCAAAGTAAAAGAAATCAGTATATCAAAGGGATCCTTGCACCCTGATGTTTATTGCAGTGCTATTCACAATAGCCAAAATATCAAATCCACTTAAGTGTCCATCAACAAATGAACAGATAAAGAAAAAGTGTTATATACACACAATGGCTATTACTCAGGCTTACGACCCAACCTTACTTTCCTTTCCAGTTCTTACACCCTCTGTCATTTACAGGACCTCATTTCTAGCCAATTGTCAGCAAATCCCAATTTATCTGTTTACTAACAAGATTTAAGATGTTATCATCCAAAAATAATACGAAACTTAAAGTTCATGGAGGCCCCTTCATGACCTAAAGTTCATTTTTGATGGTGGGATATTAAAAAATCATAGATATGAAGGGAATATGAAATTTCAAACTGGTCTGTTTCATGATTTCTTTTGATGCATTAGAAAATTAAGATCCAGAGAGAGGAAGAGGCTTGATCAGAGCCACACAGTAAGTCAGTCACTTACCAAGGCCACTACCCTTGTCATATCCAAGGCCTCCTTACCCATTCAGATCATAGCTTATAGATGGCCATGTAGTCAGCTGACCACCCTGAAAATTAGACTTAAGCCCATAGGTCTTTGTGATGCTTGACAAACATATCCACTTGTCCTCTAAGCTGAGGGGATAGGAAGCAGGTGTCAGTTTTGTTAATATTACGACGGATCCCACGGCTTATATGAACCATTTCCATAAAATAACAACTTTCTGGGAGGAAGTGGGTAGGAGATAGAAAGTGAGGAAGTTTAAACATATTTGTTCCTAAATTTGTATTTAAAACCAGTGAGTTTCAAATCTGGGCTATGACTCAGAAGCACATGTAACTTACATTCACAAACTACTGTAACTAGGGGAATTACTTTAAGGTAAGTTACAAACATAAAAGCTAAAACTATAAAAGTCTCCAGAAGAAAACTTAGGACAAAATCTTTGCAATCTGGAGTTGGCAAATATTTCTTAATAAGATGTAGAGACAGCCCTACAAAAAAGGAGAAAACTTTGACTTTATTATGTTTATCAAAAGACACTATAAGGAAAGTCAACTGGCAAGCTACAGAATAGGAGAACAGAACATATTTGCAAAACATACATTTGACAAAGGACATATCCAGGATGTGCAGTGAACTCATGAAACTCGAAAATAAAAAGAATAATCTAGCTAAAACATGGTCAAAAGACTTGAGGATATGTCTCACAAAAGAAGGTTACCCAATAAGCACATGACCAGGTGCTCAATATCATTAATGATCAGGAAAATGCAACCACATTCTCTTATATAATTAGTGGGAGTGTAAGTAAAATAGCACAACCATTTTGGACAAAGGCTTCATAGTTTCTTAACAGCAAACAAATAAAGAAAAAACTACCCTGTAACCCAGCAGTTCCTCTCCTAGGTTTTGTCCAAGACAAATGAAAACACATGTCCTCAAAAACACTTGTACAGAAATGTTTGGGTTTTTATTGATTTTTTAATAGTTGAAAAAGTTATTTAAGAAATATGAGTCTCTCAGTTTATTCCATTGACATTTTATCCCATAAATCTATTTTTTTTAAATTGTCAGTGAATATTTTCTCACAAGAGCTAGCAGATAAAATATGAATTAGTGAGCAGCAAATTCATGTTAATATTAATCTAGAAGTAGTTGATCATACTAAGATGCTTATTCTTTTTCTGGACATATGTTTTAATTAATGTAATTTAATGTAATTACATATAACCCAAGTATAGTTATGCCATCTAATTTGTTCTGGTTCATTTGCCAAAATTAAATATGTCAATAATGAAAACGGATTTGCAGAAATTCTAATTCCACAGTTTATCCCCGAGTTTCAGCTCTTGTGGAGGATCAGATTTTTACTGGATTATTTTAATTATATGTACCTAAAACCAAAAATGAGACTTAACAGAATATACAGGAAAAGGTTATCAAAAATTAGAGATGAGACCCCAACTGAACTCCAGGACTCCTGACTACACTGGGGCTCTATAGATGACTCTAGGAGCCACTCCAGACCATCAGGGGTACTGCCGTAGATAATTTCCCAAGGAGTGCAATAGATAATGCAGAAGACCTGATGCAACACTAAAGGCTACACAGCAGCCATTTAAAATTAGGTCAAGTTGCTTTGGCTTCAGTTTATTTTTCAACAAGGGGAATAATAACAATAATATAATTAAAATGGCCCTACTACCCAATATGTGCCAATAACAGATGGTTGTCATAAAGATGAAATAAACCAATGAATTTGAAATTCTTAATAATTTTATCAAATTAACAATAATAGGAAGAATAAGAATAGGATTACCTGACAAAGAAGAATAATGAAGCTAGAAAGTAAGGAACAGATTCTGTGTAATGCCATGAATAATTCTTTATGTATTGAATATCCATGATTGTGTACCTATCCTCAAGATTATTTTAGGATTACTGTCTCTTAGAGTGTAGTCCCATGAGCAGGAACACTTAGAAGTAGGACTATGATATTTTATCTTCACATACAATCTGTAGCACTTGAAAAAATATGATAAAGGATTTTGTTTCTTTCTAATAAAGAGTAGACTACTGACTCTGAAGTACGTTTGTGGCATGATGAAAGAGGGAATACAAATCTCTAAGATGAGCAATGTTAAAAACACAAGAGTAAATAATGACTATAGTTTTGTGTAGGGAGAAAACAAGAGATATTAATAATTTATTTTGTTTGGTTTAATAAGAAGAATATCAAAACATCGGATCAAAGTAGTAGTTTCAAATCCAACTTCATTTTATGCACTGATAATTTATAGGCCAGAGGAAGAGTTATGAACTGCATAAATTATTTAAAAGGCACAATGTTTCCTCTTTACGTTCCTATTCAAAAACAAGGACAATTTTCAAAGAAAAAAAAAAAAAAAAAAAAAAAAAAAAAAAAAAAAAAAAAAAAAAAAAAAAAGATACTACTCAGTTATTAAAATTTAAACCAACCAAAGAAAAAAAACCTTAAAGTGACCTAACTCCCCACCCCCCAACCACTGGTTTTATAAAATTTTATAGCCTACATTTCTTTGACAGTGCATCAGATGAATAAAAATATGCCTTTTGTAAGTATCATTCATTTTAGCAGAAGAAAATTCTAAAGCAGTACATAATGGCATTTCACTGCATGAATTAAGTAGGATTATAAGGTCTTTACACTTTAGGAAAAACCCTTAAACACACGGGGTTCCCTCAGTTAACAGGGGAAGCAGTCTCAGGGTCTATGCATGAAATCGCCTTGCTAATCTCAGCTGGCCCTTTCTCATTGCTCCTGGACAGAAAACCTTTAAATGTGCCTTGCTTTACAATTAAGTTTTGGCTCTGCTTCTACTGGGTTATTTGCTCCCAGCTTAGCTGCTGCTGTTCCCTTGCCACAGTAATAATGCTTGTAAAATTTGTAAAAAGAAAACAGGACCACAATTTATAAGGTATAGTTGATAATTTCTATCTACTAGTAAGGCTGTATGTTGTAGCAGAAAGAGTGAATTTAAATTATGGTTAGACTATTTATTATCTGCATGAACCTGGGAATTTACTTAAATTCTCTGAACTTTATTTCCACATAAAGTTATCTGTAAAGTTGCTGTAAGAATTAGAAATAGAATGCTCAAGTTGCCTTATGCAATGCCTGGCACATATTAGGTATAAAATAAATGGTTTCATTATATTTTATTGTATTTCTACAATTAAGTTAAAAACTCATAATTTGGAACTAGTAAATCTAATTAAAATTATGAAATCTTCAAACTTTCTAATATAGCACACGAAAATATTTTCACATTGATTATCACTATTGTTTCTCACCCAAACAACCTAAAAAGTAGACAAGACCAATGTTATTTAATCAACTTATTGATGCTTAGAATTGTTAATAAAAATTTCAACTTTTATTTTAGACTTAGAGGGCACATATACGGCTTTGTTACATGGGTGTATTTTATGATACGGAGATTTGGGATATGAATGATACCATCATACATAAAATGAACATAGTACCCAACAGTTACTTCATCAACCCTTGCTTCCCTACCTCCCTTCCTCCTCTAGTAGTGCCCAATGTGCATTGTCACTATCTTTATGTTCATAGTTTAGCTCTGACTTATAAGTGAGAACATGCAGTATTTGGTTTACTGTTCCTGGGTTAATTCACGTAGAATAACGGCCTCCAGCTGGATCCATGTTGCTGCAAAGGACATGATTTCATTCTTTTTAATGGCTGCATAGTATTCCATGGTATATATGTACATTTTCTTTACCCAATTGATTGTTGATGGGCACCTAGGTTGATTCCATGGCTTTGCTATTGTGAATAGTGATGATATGAGGCATAAATACATGTCATTTTGGTGAATTACTTATTTTCTTTTGGATATAACCTAGTAATGGGATTGCTGGGTTGACTTATAGTTCTACTTTAACTTCTGTGAGAAATCTCCAAGCTGCTTTTCATAGTGGTGGAGCTAATTTACATTCCCATCTTTTTTTTCTGCAGCCCTGCCAACATCTGTCATTTTTTTGACTTTTTAGTAATTACCATTCTGGCTGGTGTAAGATGGTACCACACTGTGGTTTTGATTTGCATTTCTCTGATGACTAATGATGTTGAGCATTTTTTTCATGTTTTTTGGTTGCACGTGTGTCTTCTTTTGAGAAGTACCTGTTGGTGTCCTTTGCCCACTTTTTATTGTTTTTTTTTGTTTCTTTTATACTTATTTAATTGTTTAAGTTTTTCATAAATTCTGCATATTAGAACTATTTGGCTCTTTTTTTGTTCCATATGAATGTTAGAATAGTTTTTTCTAATTCTGTGAAAAATGATGTTGGTAGTTTGATAGGAAAAACATTGAATCTGTAGATTGCTTTGGATAGTATGGCCATTTTAATGATATTGATTCTTCCATTCCATAAGAATGGAATGTTTTTCCTTTTGTGTCATTTACGATTTCTTTTGTTGCTCTTATAAATGGGAATGCATTCTTGATTTCACTCTCAGCTTGAACATTATTGGTGTATAAAAATGCTATGGATTTTTATACATTGACTTTGTATCCTGAAACTTTCCTGAAGTCATTTATCAATTCCAAGAAACTTTTGGTAGAGTATTTATCATCATATCATCAGTGAAGAGATAGTGTGACTTTCTCTTTTCCTATTTGGATGTTTTGTATTTCTTTCTCTTGCCTGATTGCTCTAGCATGGATTTCCTGTTCTCTGTTGAATAGGAGTGGTGAGAATGAGTATCCCTGTTTTGTTCTAGTTCTCAGAAGGAATGCTAATAGCTTTTGCCTGTTTAGTGTGATGTTACTTCATTTTAAGAATAATGAAACAGAGATTCAATGAGCTGTTCAAATAGATAATATATAGTGAATCAAGGAAGTAAATCTATGCCTATGGCATTGAACTTACTACATTATGTTATTGGGAATAAGAGAAAGCTGAGAGTTTTATGTCTTCTCCCCTAAAATTGCCCTCATGTTAGTTAATGACAACTCTGTCCTTTCCTGTAGCCAAGGTCAAAACTTTTGGAGTTTTTATTCTTCTCTACCATACTACCTTATCCAATGTTATCTCCATCGATAATTTTGGGGGGGTTATCTTCACAATATGTTCAGATTTATACTAATTCTCACCACCAACACTAGTCATCTTTCTCCTGAATTACTCTCACATTTTTACTGGTATTACCTCCATACCCCCCAACTATAATCAATTACCAACATGGCAACCAGAAAGAGTGCTTAATAATATAAGTAAGATGATGCAACTCTTCTCTCAAAATCCTCTAATGACTTACCATTTGCCTCATATTAAACACCAAAGTCTTAATAGTCTACAAGACTCTACATGACATGGCTCCACATAATTATTTGCTCTCCCTCTCATATTCTCTACTACAGTCCCAAACCAATTGAACTTACCCTGAGAACTCAAATGAGGCTCTCCTGGGATGCACTTTCCCCAAATAGTCTCATGGTCAATTTCCTTATCTTCTTCAAGTCTTTGCTAAAATGTCACCCCCTCAGTGAGGTTTATCCCCGACCTCCCAATTTAACATTAGAATTATCTCCCAGTACTCCAGATCCTCTCACCCTGATATATTCACTTTTCTTTCCATAGTATCTTTTTTCTTTATAATACTCTGTACAATTTATTAATTGAGTCCATTACATTCTTGCTCCCACTGACATTAAAATTTAGGTTCCATGAGGGTAAGGAGTTTTTGCCTAATAGGTGCAAAAGTCATACACAAGTGCCTATCACATAAATATATTTTGTCTACATGAATCCTGCCTTCTGCCTGCCATCACTGAAATTCTGTTAAAAATGATATTAGTAGTTAGATAGGAATACCATCTAGAACAAAACCTTGACCACTTCCTCCCTAAACATACCACATATACACATATACATGCACATACACATACACATGCATGCACACATACACATGCACAGTCACATGCATGTGAACATACACATATGTATACATATACATACACATGCACATACACACATGCACATACACATACAGACACACACACTCACACGCACATGGACATACACATATTTGATTACTTTTAACAGATCTACTCTTCCTGGCCATTACATCATAGCTTAGTGATTCTCAAAATACTGTCCATGTATCATGAGAATCAATTTTACAAAAGATTCTTGATTAACAGCATAGATCCTGAGCTCACTCCTAGAAAGGCAAAGTTAGAATTTCTGGGGCTGGATTATATTAGTAGTGTACCTTTGCAGACTAGAATTGGAAAACATTGGCTAGCCTTTTCTTTTTCCCCTTTTTCTTTCCTCCATCTCAGCTGTAGTTTTTCTTGCAAAAAAAAAAAAATGTGAAAACATCCCCTAAAGGGTCAGTAATTGAAATAGGGGAATGTGTTCTCACCTTCTGTAGTCCACTCTGAAAAAGGAAAAGCACTGATATGAGTATCAAGATGTTAAAACTGAAATATTTTATTTCATGACAGAGGTTAAAAGTGCAGCCAGCACATCACATGGCCTCTTAAAGTAATTTGTTTGCATTTCTTTTGTTTTCTGTCCTGCTTGTTTGGAGTAATTCTGTCCTATGGAACAGAGAGAGCTATCGGACCTCCTCTGTCTCTCCCTAATGCCACAACCATCTAGGAAAACCTACAAGGAGATTTTTAGGCTAGCTCTGCTCTAGACATTGGGAAGAAGCCTTCTCTTTTCTTGACACTGATGTTCACTTCATCGCACTACTATCCTGGTGAGACATGATAATATGATTAGGAGCTTGGCCTGGGTGAAAGGAACTAAAGATTAACTTAGTTTTAGACCAGAAGCATATTTGTGATCTGATCTACCTTACCTGTTCTGATGGTGCCATATAGCAAAAGTGATCTTTAGCTTGCACCAATGGAAGAGCTTTAGAGAATCCAAGAATTCCCTAAAATTATTTGCAAAATGCATTTTTGATATTCAATATTTTTTATGGAAATAAAATAATAAACTGTTCTTAAATTCTCAAAAGTTTCTGAGCATCAAAAGATATTAAAAGCCTCTTTCCTTAAGATTCAAGGTTTCATTAGAATTAATGTCCTTACAGAAAATTCTCTTTGTATAAACAAACAAGTAAATTATCTGTTTATATTTGCCTTGCAATAGTGTGGTATTAAATATATTTAATTCTAATTCTGTTCATTTTTAACACCTGTCACTACTCTTAGAAGACATGCATGCTTTTAAACATTTTTTAGGGGCAGGGTGTCTCTATGTTACCTAGGCTGGCCTAGAACTCCTGGACTCAGGGGCTCCTCCTACTCAGCTTCCAAAGTAGCTGGGACTATGGACTAGAGACACCATGTCCTGCAATGCATGCATTTTAATTCATCCTTTCTGTGATTTATTCCTAAGATATAAACAACCAGAGAATCCCAGTGTCTTTGAACATGGATTGAGCTATGGTCATATTGAGCAATGCTTTGGTTTGCAGCCAAGAATCTATCATCAAACCTTCAAACAGCATCTATCCTAGAAATGGCCTTTTCAACTTAATTCAGTAATGAGAAAACATGAGACATAATTTTTTAAAATCAAAATCTAACTTAAATATATACATTCACACTTCAATTCTTAAAGGAAATTTGAGTATTTTACTTCCTATTCATTTATTGCTAGCACATAAGATTTAAAGTATTCTGGGGTTTATATTAGAAATAAATATTTTCATTTGAACAGGAATTTGCAAGTGACTTCATTTTTCTCTTTAAAGTCAAATACAGCCGGGTGTGGTGGCTCATGCCTGTAATCCCAGCACTTTGGGAGGCCGAGGTAGGTGGATCATGAGGTCAAGAGATCGAGACCATCCTGGCCAACACGGTGAAAACCCGTCTACTAAAAATACAAAAAAATTAGACAGGCGTTGTGGCACATGCCTGTGGTCCCAGCTACTTGGGAGGCTGAGGCGGAAGAATCGCTTCAACCCAGGAGGTGGAGGTTGCAGTGAGCCAAGATTGCGCCACTGCACTCCAGCCTGGTGACAGAGCAAGATGCTGTCTCAAAAAAAAAAAAAAAAAAAAAAGTCAAATACATTTTTATCATATTTGAACATTGAGAATGAATCCAATCACAAATTATAATTTTTTTCATTTTTGTTTCATTTGAAAAATGTTTTTTAAGCTCCTATAGTGTTCAAGATATGGTATGGGTTATTAAGAAATATTTAAAAATATAAAGATGTGTATAATCTGTCTCGCAGTTCAGAGCCTTATAATCTTAAAAGATTGATGAGAGGTACACACCTATAGCTACAAAGCAAAGCACTAAAGGGTATACATATGTTATAGACAATAAGTCATGTAGGAGTTCAGCTAAGACAGTACTCTGTGTTGGAGTGTGTTAAAGAAATGTACCAGCAGTTATTTACACGAAAGACAAATGTTAGCCTATTATAATCATAGAGCTCAATACTCAATTTTATCATTCAGTATTGATTAGAATAATTTTAAAACTATGAGTAAATTCAATAATATACTTTCAGAATGCATTATGTATAGCATAGCAAATAGATGCTAAAGGCTTTCAGTAAAGATTCATCCAATTAATCCAGTCATAGAGTTGAAATGCTTGCGATGTCTCTGCACAACTGAGAAATGAGAGCTACGAAATGAATGAATAATCTGACATAGATCAGCTCAAATGGTTCAGTGTCCACTCACATAAAGAAATAGTTCCAGGAAAAAAAGAAAGCTTTAAAGTGAGTTTCAAGTTTAACGCAAAGGCAAATACTTACAACTTATAATCAGTATCTGTTGTGGTGACAAAAATTCCAGAGTCCTTTGAGTGTCCTCCAAAATGTTGATCAGGAACTTTGGGTATGAGATAGTGAACTGAATAGCGTCTTCACTTAACAGCCCCAAACTATTGAATATTAGAAAATTCATCTCTCTCTATCTCTGTGTATGTATATGTACACACATATAATATAAACTTGTATATAATGTATATATATGACATATATATGTTCTCAACTTCTTCAAAAAAGTAAAACACGTAACTTGATGTTTACCATTTAATATTCACAGTTTACATTGAGGCTTCAAAAGGACTATCCTTATTAAGCTTATTCTACCTGGAAGATAAACAGTGTTAATATTATTTTACTCAATATGAAATTCATGTAGATGAATTTCCTCCATGTGTTTACCTGACACAGCATTATGTATTAACTTGTTGAGAATAGGAACTGTGATAAAATATTGCATATTTCCCTGGACAATTAATTACTTTGTTTTTTATTGATGAAGACTTTGAGAGCAAGATTTTCTGATGTATCTTTTCTTTGATATGAATAAATATTACACTGATTCATAAATAAAAAATAGGGCACTTTCTTTTGCTGAGAATTAGCCCCCAAATATGAAAGGAACATCAAATATCACACTTTCAACCTGAGAATGTGATAGTCATGAACATTGTGAGTCAGGAGCTCTGGGAAATCCATTATTATGCAAATAACTCAGTTTTCTTCAATTCTATAAAGGTTAATCTCTTGGTTCAGAAATTTAAATTTCTTGAGAAATCTACTGATGGATAGTGAATAAAAGTATATCTTATTTTTCTGATAAGTTATATTAGTTTTTTAGATCCCTTATTTGGGGAGAATATAACAAATTGTTTTTAGTTGGAAAGTATGCAACTACATAATAAAATTTTAATCAACTGTAACATAAAAATCAGTAAAACATTAAATCTTAAATAAGTAGAAAGTATTCACCTATCCCAGCATAAAAATGTCTTCACTGCAAAACAATTCTAGGAATCAGTAGTTCTGTATGCAACATTCTTGAAAACAATTCATAATTAGAAAAATATACATTTTTTAAATATATATTTTATTGCACTTTAGGTTCTGGGGTACATGTGAAGAACATGCAGGATCGTTGCACATAGCAATGTGGTTTGCTGCCTCCATCCTGATCACCTACATCTGGCATTTCTCCTCATGTTATCCCTCCCCAACTCCCTACCCCCCACTGTCCCTCCCCTAGTTCCCCCCAACAGACCTCAGTGTGTGATGCTCCCCTCCCTGTGTCCATGTGTTCTCATTGTTCAACTGCCTATGAGTGAGAACATGTGATGTTTGGTTTTCTGTTCTTGCGTCAGTTGGCTGAGAATGATGGGTTTCCAGGTTGATCCATGTCCCTACAAAGGACACAAACTCAATGTTTTTTATGGCTGCATAGTATTCCATGGCATATATGTGCCACATTTTCCCTGTCCAGTCTATCATCGATGGGCATTTGGGTTGGTTCCAAGTCTTTGCTATTGTAAACAGTGGTGCAATGAACATACATGTGCATGTGTCTTTATAATAGAACAATTTATAATCTTTTGGATATATACCCAGTAATGGAATTGCTGGGTCAAATGGAATTTCTATTTCTGGGTCCTTGAGGAATAGCCACACTGTCTTCCACAATGGTTGAACTAATTTACACTCCCACCAACTGTGTAAAGTGTTGCTATTTCTCCACATCTTCTCCAGCATCTGTTGTCTCCAGATTTTTTAATGATCGCCATTCTAACTGGCATGACATTACGTGTCTCAATGTAGTTTTGATTTGCATTTCTCTAACGACCAGTGATGATGAGCATTTTTTCATGTTTGTTGACCTCATATATGTCTTGAAAAGTGTCTGTTCATGTCCTTCAGCAACTTTTGAATGGGATTGTTTTTTTTCTTGTAAATCTGTTTTACTTCTTAGTAAATTCTGGATATAAGTCCTGTGTCAGATGGGCAGATTGCAAAACTTTTTTCCCATTCTGTTGGTTGCCAGTTCACTCTAATGATTGTTTCTTTTGCTGTGAAGAAGCTCTGGAGTTTAATTAGATCCCATTTGTCTATTTAAGCTTTTGTTGCCAATACTTTTGGTGTTTTAGTCATTAAGTCCTTGCCTGTGCCTATGTCTTGAATGGTTTTGCCTAGGTTTTCTTCTAGGGCTTTTATGGTGTTAGGTCTTATGTTTAAGTCTTTAATCCATCTGGAGTTAATTTTAGTGTAAGGTGTCAGGAAGGGGTCCGGTTTCTGCTTTCTGCATGTGGCTCACCAGTTTTGCCAACACCATTTTATTAAACAGGGAATCCTTTCCCCATTGCTTGTTTTTGTCAGGTTTGTCAAAGATCAGGTGGTCATAGACGTGCGGCATTACCTCTGAGGTCTCTGTTCTGTTCCATTTGTGTATATGTCTGTTTTAGTACCAGTACTATGCTGTTTTGATTACTGTAGCCTTGCAATATAGTGTGAAGTCAGGTAGCGTGATGCCGCCAGCTTTGTTCTTTTTGGTTAGAAGTGACTTGGGTATATAGGCTCCCTTTTGGTTCCACACGAAGTTTAAAGTGTTTTTTTCCAGTTCTGTGAAGAGGGTCATAGGCAGCTTGACGGGGATAGCATTGAATCTATAAATTACTTTGGGCATTATTGCCATGTTCACAATATTGATTCATCCTGACCATGAGCTTGGAATGTTGTTCCATCTGTTTGTATTGTCTCTTATTTCCTTGAGCAGTGGTTTGTAGTTCTCCTTGAAGAGGTCCTTTACATCCTTTGCTAGTTGTATTCCTAGATATTTTATTCTCTTTGTAACAATTGTGAGTGGCAGTTCATTCTTGATTTGGCTCTCTTTAAGTCTGTTTTTAGTGTATAAAAATACTTGTGTTTTTTGCACATTGATTTTGTATCCTGAGACTTTGCTGAAGTTGCTTATCAGTTTCAGGAGATTTTAGGCCAAGACAACGGGGTCTTCTAAATATACAATCATGTCGTCTGCAAAGAGACAATTTGACTTCCCCCCTTTCCTAACTGAATACCCATTATTTCTTTTTCTTGCCTGATTGCTCTGGCTAGAACTTCCAATACTATATGGAATAGGAGTGGTGAGAGAAGGCATCCTTGTCTAGTGCCAGATTTCAAAGGGAATGCTTCCAGTTTTTTTCCCATTCAGTATGATATTGGTTGTGGGTTTTTCATAAATAGCTTTTATTATTTTGATATACGTTCTGCTGATACCTAGTTTATTGAGAGTTTTTAGCATAAAGGGCTATCAAATTTGGTCTAAGGCCTTCTCTGTGTCTATTGAGATAAACATGTGGTTTTTGTCTTTGGTTCTGTTTATGTGGTGAATTATGTTTATAGACTTGCATATGTTGAACCAGATTTGCATCCCTTGGACAAATCCTACTTGATTGTGATGGATAAGGTTTTCTGATGTGCTGTTGCAATCGGTTTGCCAGTATTTTTTTTTGAAGGTATTTGCATCATTTTTCATCATAGATGTTGGCCTGAAGTTTTCTTTTCTTCTTGAGTCTCTGCTGGGTTTTGGTATCAGGATGATATTGGTCTCATAGAATGATTTGGGAAGGATTCCCTCTTTTTGGATTGTTTGGAATAGTTTCAGAAAGAGTGGTACCAGCTCCTGTTTGTATGTCTGGTAGAATTCAGCTGTGAAACCATCTGAACTTGGGCTTGTTTTGGCTGGTAGCCTATTAATTGCTGCCTCAACTTCAGACTTTGTTATTGGTCTATTCGGGGTTTCAACTTCTTCCTGGTTTAAGATTGGGAGGGTGAAAGTGTCCAGGAATTTATCCATTTCTTCCAGGTTTACTAGTTTATGTGTATAGAGTTCTTTGTGGTAATCTCTGATGGTGGTCTATATTTCTGTGGAATCTGTGGTGATATCCCCTTTATCATTTTTTATTGCATCTATTTGATTCTTCTCTCTTTTCTTTTTTATTAATCTGGCTAGTGGTTTATTTTGTTGATATTTTCAAAAAAACCAGCTCCTGGATTTATTGATTTTTTGAAGGGTTTTTTTATGTCTCTATCTCCCTCAGTTCTGCTCTGATCTTAGTTATTTCTTGTCTTCTGCTAGGTTTTGAGTGTTTTTGATCTTGCTCCTCTAGCTGTTTCAATTTTGATGATAGCATGTCAATTTTAGATCTTTCCTTGCTTCTCATGTGGGCATTTATTACCATAAATTTTCCTTTAGACACTGCTTTAAAAGTTTCTGAGAGATTCTAGCATGTTGTGTCTTCATTCTCATTGGTTTTGAATAACATCTTCATTTCTGCCTTCATTTCATTGTTTATCCAGTCAACATTCAAGAGCCAGTTGTTCAGTTTCCATGAAGTTGCGAGGTTCTGAATTAGTTTCTTAATCCTGAGTTCTAATTTGTTATCATTGTGGTCTGAGAGACTGTTATAATTTCCATTCTTTTGCATTTGCCGAGGAGTGATTTACTACCAATCATGTGGTCAATTTTAAACTAGGTGTGATGTAGTGCTTAGAAGAATGTATATTCTGTGGATTTTGGGTGGAGAATTCTGTAAATGTCTATTAGGTTTGCTTGATTCAGATCTGAGTTCAAGCCTTGTTAATTTTCTATCTCATTGATCTGCCTAATATTGACAGTGGAGTGTTAAAGTCCCCCACTATTATTGTGTGGGAGTCTAAGTCTCTCTTTAGGTTGTTAAAAACTTGCTTTATGTATCTGGGTGCTCCTGTATTAGGTGCATATGTATTTAGGATCGTTAGCTGTTCTTGTTGCATTGATCATTTTACCATTATGTAATGCCTTTCTTTGTCTCTTTTGATCTTTGTTGTTTTAAAGTCTATTTTATCAAAGACTAGGATTGCAACCCCTGCTTTTTTTTTATTTCTATTTGCTTGGTAAATCTTCCTTCATCCCTTTATTTTGAGCCTATGTGTATACTTGCATGTGAGATGGGTTTCATGGATACAGCACACCAATGGGTTTTGACTTGTTATCCAATTGGCCAGTCTGTGTTTTCTGATTGGGGCATTTAGCCCATTTACATGTAAGGTTAATATTGTTATGTGTGGATTTGATCCTGACATTTTGATGCTAGCTGGTTGTTTTGCCCATTAGTTAATGCAGTTTCTTCATTGTGTCAATGCTTTTTACCATTTGGTACCTTTTTGGAGTGGCTGGTACTGGTTGTTCCTTTCTGTGTTTAGTGCTTCTTTCAGGAGCTCTTGTAAGGCAGGACTCGTGGTGATGAAATCTCTGAGCAATTGCTTTTTCTTAAAGGGTTTTATTTCTCCTTTGCTTATGAAGCTTAGTTTGGCTGGAAATGAAATTCTAAGTTGAAAGTTCTTTTCTTTAAGGATGTTGAATATTGGCCCCTACTCTCTTCTGTCTCATAGGGTTTCTGCCAAGAGATCTGCTGTGAGTCTGATGGGCTTCCCTTTGTGGGTAAACCAACCTTTCTCTCTGGCTGCCCTTAGCATTTTTTCCTTTATTTCAACCCTGGTGAATCTAACAATTATGTGCCTTGGGGTTGCTCTTCTTGAGGAATATTTTCGTGGTGTTCTGTGTTTCCTGGACTTGAATATTGGCCTGCCTTGCTGGGTTGGGGAATTTCTCCTGGATAATATCCTGAAGAGTGTTTTCCAGCTTGGATTCATTGTCTCCATCACATTCAGGTACACCTATCAAATGTAGATTAGGTCTTTTCACATAACCTCATATTTCTTGGAGGCTTTGTTCATTTCTTTTCACTCTTTTTTCTCTAATCTTGCCTTATCCTTTTATTTCATTGAGTTCATCTTCAATCTCTGACATCCTTTCTTCTGCTCGGTTGATCAGCTATTGAAACTTGTGTATGCTTCACAAAGTTCTCGTGTTGTTTTTCAGCTCCATCGATTCATTTATATTCCTCTCTAAGCTGTTTATTCTTATTAGCATTTTGTCAAACCTTTTTTCAAGGTTCTTAGTTTCTTTGCATTGGGTTAGATCATGTTCTTTTAGCTCAGAGAAGTTTGTTATTACCCACCTTCTGAAGCCTGTTTCTGTCAATTCATCAGACTCATTCTCCATCCAGCCTTGTTCCCTTACTGGTGAGGAGTTGTGTTCCCTTGTAGGAGGAGAGGCGTTTTGGTTTTGGGTGTTTTCACCCTTTTTGCACTGGTTTCTTCCCATCTTTGTGGATTTATCTACCTGTGGTCTTTGCAGTTGGTGACTTTCATATGGGGTTTCTGAGTGGACATCCTTTTTGTTGATATTGAAGTTATTTCTTTCTGCTTTTTAGATTTCCTTCTAAAAGTCAGACCCCTCTTCTGTAGGACTGCCGGAGGTCCACTCCAGACCCGGCTTGCCCTGGGATCGCCTGTAGCAGCTACAGAACAGTAAGGTTTGCTGCCAGCTTCTTCTGTTAGCTTTGTCCCAGAAGGATATCCTCCAGATGTCAGCCTGAGCTCTCCTTTATAAGGTGTCTCTTTGGATATATGGGGGTGGGGGAGCTGCTTGAGGAGATAGTCTGTCCCTTATAGGAGCTCAACTGCTAAACTGTGAGCTCCATTGTTCCATTCAGAGGTGCTGGGCAGGTATGTTTAAGTCTGCTGCAGCTGATCTCATAAACTCCTTTTTTTCCAGCTGCTTTGTCCCGGGATGGTGAGACTTTATAAGTTCCTGAAGTGCTTCTGTCTTTTTTTCAGGGATGCCCTGCCCAACCAGGAGGTAGCCTAGTCACAGTCTGCCAACAGAGGCGTTGCTGAGCTGCTGTGCGCTCTGCCCAGCTGCTGTGTGAACTTCCTTGCAGTTTTGTTTATACAGGTATAGTTAGAATTTCCTTGGTAATGGTGGTCTGCCTCAGTAATGGTGGACTGCCTCAGTAATGGCGG
Source organism: Cebus imitator (assembly GCF_001604975.1). Taxonomy (NCBI): domain Eukaryota; kingdom Metazoa; phylum Chordata; class Mammalia; order Primates; family Cebidae; genus Cebus; species Cebus imitator. The sequence continues at coordinate 12,407,027 of NW_016107327.1, read as the reverse complement.
ACACCCTTCCTCACACAGAGCTGGACCATCCTGGGTCCAGCTGTCCTTGCTGTGAAACTCTCATTCCAGAGCGTTTCAGATTGCTGGTGTTTGTAGGGGTGGGACTGGCCAAGCCTGATCACCTGGCTCCCTGTTTCAGCCCCCTTCTTTTCAGTTGAATGGGGAGCCCCGTATCTCAGGCATTCCCAGCACCAGTTGAAATGGCACCCATATTTGTCTGAGACTCTGTGCAGAGACCCACTGTGCCAGCTGACACAGCTGTGCTGGAGACTCGTAGTGCTTTTCTGCCCAGGAATCTCCTGGTCTGTGGGCAGTAAAAATTCATTTGGAAATGCAGTGATCACTCACCCTCTGCATTTTCTCTGTGAACTGCAACCCAGAGCTGTTCCAATTGGGCCATCTTGCATCATCTCTCTGGTTATCCCTTATACATTTTAATCTTTAGAAATATTTACTTTTTTTTTTTTTGAGACGGAGTTTCACTCATGTTACCCAGGCTGGAGTGCAATGGCGCGATCTCGGCTCACCGCAACCTCCGCCTCCTGGGTTCAGGCAATTCTCCTGCCTCAGCCTCCTGAGTAGCTGGGACTACAGGCATGCGCCACCATGCCCAGCTGATTTTGTGTATTTTTAGTAGAGACGGGGTTTCACCATGTTGACCAGGATGGTCTCGATCTCTTGACCTTGTGATCCACCCGCCTCAGCCTCCCAAAGCGCTGGGATTACAGGCTTGAGCCACCGCGCCCGGCCTAAACTATTTACATATCTTAATGGTATCAATTAAATAAGTTAACAGTACTTCCAAATGTATTTTTAAATATAGTCATTTTTCTGTCTATATGCTCTGCATTTAAATACTTAGCAATTGTTTTATAACAAGAAAAGATAACAGAAGTCAGTAGAAAACAAATATTCTGATAATAATGTGCTTAGTGGTACTTGACACATTTTAGCCAGCTCTTTAATGCTCTCTCCAAGCATTAAATCAATACGAGAGAGGCTGTCATCAGGCAACCATAATGTTGTTCCTTTAAATTTCCAGCATTCTAGCAGTAAAGAGTAATCAACCATTAGCTATTATAACTCTATTTGTACTACACAGCGTTTGCTAAACATTTTAAGGGATGTTTCAAAAGACTTGCTGTTGCTGGTTCTCAGTAATGGAAATATAATGGTCCCCAGTCAGCTTTTCCGGCCACCCTCCTTCCCTGGCTTCCAGTGCCTGTACCATCTTCTTGTCATGCTCATACTGATCTCTTCAGTAGCCCTGATTAGCACCTATAGGTATCCTAAGTTCCTTTATTCCATGCATTGATGTCCTTTACCCCCATCACATACAGAATTCTTGATGGAATAAAATCTTTTATTTTATGAACTAATGACACAAAATTCCAGAACATTGTTTTTTAGTGTCCCTCAGAACCTCTTTATACTGTAAGACTTTACCTCGGTTTTACTGAGAGCATATAACTTGCCAGGAAATTAGTTAGGGATGTATAGTCATTTAATCCTCATCAGAAACTTATAAACAGTTTGATGTAATTGAATGTTAACAGGATAAGTACCTTGCCCAAAGTCACTAGCAAATCAGAGGTAAAATTTGAACACAAGCAGTATGATATTGGAGTTTATGCATTTAACTACCTATACTATATTCCTTCTCATAGGTAGAAGGAAAGATTCAAGGACTTATAAATTGGTTAGTACTGCACACAGTAGTCCTGGCAGTAGATTAATAGTGTTCATTGGTATTTAGAATGTATTTTAGTGCTTCTGTGTTCTGTGAAGCCCTATGGTTTCATTTCTTTGTGGACTATATGAAGTCCACCTCTCTGTGGGACTATCTATATGCTCTACTCTACCTTACCCATCTTAAGGCTGGACCATGAGACAGTGTGATGAATGAAAGATGAGCAGAAATGACACGTGTCACTTCTAGACAGAGGCTTTAAGAGCCTGTGGATGTTATACGTGCTCAATTCTATCTTTGCAACAGCAACACCCACAACACCACATTGTGGCTTCTCTGTTCACCTGTATCCCAGAGTCAGGTCAAGGGCAGCGACACAGAGCCAAGGCTGCAGTTGACCCACAATGGGCATTTGTCAGTGAGAAATAAGTTTTGTTTTAAGCTACTAAGACGGATTGATTATTACCTGGCTTATCCTGGTTAATTTTTTACCATGTATTTTTTACCCTAGAACCTGTCTTTCGCAGAACGCCTATTAATATCTAATAAGATACTAGTGTGACACAGAAGATGGCTGGAGAAACTCTTTCCCCATTCAGCATTACCGAAAGATGAAAACAGAATTATTTTGGAGACAATGAGAAAGTCTTGCTCTTGTCACAGCATGACTAAAGCCTGAGGAAAACAATGCTTAAAATTGACAGTTCTTTTTATTATGTTCTCTCCAGCAACAACTTCACAAAAGTACTTGTGCCTCATACAGCTATCCCCCAAGATTCTGTTTCACTCAAATCTATTCATCAGTTTATTCAATAGTTATTTTCTGAGTGCTTGCTAGATACTGCTGGCCAGTATCAGGTGCCTACTTCCAAACGAACATGTGGCTGTGTCCTTAAAGCACCCAATGATGATGTAGAAAATTCTGATTTCCCAATCTAACTGATAGAAGCTTTAAACATGTTATTAATTTTCTTGTAAAAATATCATGACATTTTTCAGATGTCGGCTTGGCTAGGATGGAGTTCCCAGTTCATCAGTGGAATGTTTGTCTGAGTGTATGTGCTGTGAAGGGATGTTGCAGATGTAATTGGAGTCCCTAATCCATTGACTCTAAGCAAGGGAGCTTATCTGGATCTCATCTGGGTGGGTCTAGCTCAATCAATTGGAAGTCTTGAAAAGCTGAAGTTTCCGTAACAGAAAAAAGAAATTCCACTGTGGCCTGTGTCCATTGGTCAAATATCACATGGTGTTGTGTAAATTCCTTCAATCAACATAATATTTTATGAAAATGTATCCATACTGATATAGATAATTTTAGTTTAATTTTATCCTTTTGATGATCTTTCATTCTATGAACATATCATAATTTACTGTCCTATGTACAGGCATTTATATTGTTTCAGTAATATTGCCTTCACATAAAAAGCTGCCATTCTTATGCATATCTCCACATGACATATGCAAGAGGTGCTTTAAAGTACACATCTAGAGGTAGAAACAGGGTACCATGAGCTGTAAGTTTCTGCAGCTTTACCAGCTCTCACCAGGACACTCTACAAGGTCGTTTACAAGTTTAGAGTACCATCAGCAGCCTACAAGTGGTATCCTTATTCCAGACCCTCAGAAACACAGCATTTTCAGGCTTTGCCATCGTGTTCAAGTTATGAGCATGAAATAAAATCTCATTTTAATTTTCATTTTCTTTATTTCCAGTGGAGATGAACATCTTATTTTTATTAGACATTTGGTTTTCTCCTTTTGCCAACTACTTCCTAACTTCCTTTCTATGCTTATCTATTGAGTATTTAGTACTTTTCTTACTGATTTTAAAAATTCTTAATATATTCTGAATAATTTATTTTCAGTTTTGATAACATATATTTGCTTTTGAATCTAAACATTTATTCTACTTGTTAAAAGTAATATTTTCTTTAGACATTTCCAATTTTAATGTATTCAAAATTATCACTGGAATTTTTTATAGTTTCCTGCTTGATGTCTACTCAGCCTGGTTCTCTAGACTCCCACCAATGCTATGATCCCTGTATATCATTTCAATTTCAATACACATCTGTTGGTTACAGTTGTCCAGAGACATTCTCTGCTGCTTTGAAACTAACTGGTGCAAACTTAAAATCATATTATGACTTTATCTAAATAGAAAATAAATTTTAGGCAGAAAAATCAATACATAATAACACAAAATATCTTCTTCCCTGAGCAAATTTCTTATCACCTCTTGAAATTTTGAGATCAAATAATAGATATAACACATGGGTGAGGCTCAAGTGTATTTATACTTCTGTTTTATATAAGCTCATACACAACCAAAAAAGACATTCATATGAATACAGAGTATTTGAGAAAAATTAATTTAGGTTGTTAAATATAGTGTGAAGTGGAGAGGTTTTCACATTGCTTCTCATTAACATGGAACTTTCTGCAAGTTTCTGTGCATCCTTGCCTTTTTTGAAGTTGACTTTAAGTGAGGAGACTAGGTACAATTAAAAGAGAATCAAATATAATAAAAAAATTCCAGTTATGATTTTCAAGTCATCCTCAAAATTAGACAAACTAAAACTACTTGAAAAATTATTAGAATAACTGTAGGAATATAAAAATCTCAGAGGCTTATGAGAACCAGGAGGTTTCCTCCACTAGGATTTGCCCTTAGTCATCTAGCATTAAAAATAATGGCTATTCTTGGACTCTCTCAAAGGTCAACAGATGAAACCAAAACATCTTTCTGAGACAGCTAGAAAACATTAAGGAGGTATGACCCATCAATTTAAAGTTTCATCTTACTGAAAATTTCATCAGGAAAACCACAGAAAACGTAGACAAGATAATTAAACAGTTGTACTTACAGGCTTGATATATATTTCTAAGTGATACTGAAGATTGTTTTCTTTCCTCCTGTCCTAATATCAATCAGTGCTATAACTAATTCTATCAAACTGAATTTCTGTGATCCAAACTTCAAGACATATACTTAGTATCTATATGTCTATCAATGAATATATTAGTCATGTGTGTGACTGTGTGTGTGTATATGAAAATATATATTTAGCCATGACCCTAATTCAGGATACAATATAACAAGAAATCCCAAGATATACAATTCACATTTGACCTTTTCACTCAGTCCTTTTCAGACTTGCTTCTACTGATCCATGTGCCAAAAAGTTCTGATAAAATTAATGATTTGAAGAAGGAAGTTTAGAAGCAGAGAAATACAAACCAACCACATGATGGCCTAAGGCTTACTATGCCAAGGCTGAAGCTGAGATGTAGTCTTGAATATGTTATTACTAGCAAAATTGCCTCTTTCTTTGCCTATTGGCCTTATTGTACTTGTTTGGACTTACAATTGAAAGAAACCTTAAATGCTAAGTCAGAAGCCAAGAGGAATAACTGTTGAATTAAACAGAATTTGAGTGAGATTAGGAAAAGCATGTGAATCTTCATTAAGCAGATTTTGGGAGTCATTGACATCTACTCTTGCTTATTGGCTTGGGAGGGAGCAGTTACTTTCACACCTTCCACACCTGGATCATGAGCTGCCTAAATTATCAAAGGCCTCCTTTGTTCACTTATTCATTCTCTAAGCAAACAGGTTATTTTAAATCTACTGTATGGTAGCACTGACATACAATAGAAAGAGACACAGCACAAACCATACCCTCAAAGAGCAACACAGTTTAGTGAAGAAGATCAACAAGCAGTAAAAACACTGGCAGAAGAGGGAAAAATCATTCCAAGGAAATGTTTGCAGAAGAGGGAAAATAAAAAGTTATTCAGCAAGAGAAGGTGCGAGTGGGGAGGAGAGCCATGAAGTCAAAAGAAGGAGGAGCAACAGACATGAAAACTGGGAAGCTGAAGAGAGAGTGGAACATTTAGAGACGGCAAGTGGTTCAGTGTGGCTGGAGCTCAGGCTCTGCAGTGGGGAATATTCAAAGATGAAATGTACCAGGAGTCAGGAGTCAGAGAAGGAAAGTCCAGGGTCTGGGGTAAATGTCGACCAGGAAGTTCATCATCACAATGAGGAGATGAGATGGAATCAGAGCCAGAAATTATGGAACTCAAAAAGGTCTTGTCTTTAATTTTGAATTATTTTCTTCCCTTAAGGTGAAGGAAGAATAATCTGAGCTTGAAATAAAGACTTAGAATGTAGACCACCACCTGCAACCTTCTAGCTCAAAATTAGAAGGCATTGTTGGATAGTTTCAAGAAGTTATGAACTTGAGAATAAGCCAGAAATAAGGTAAGGCCAATGATATGGTTTTTGAATCTGTGTCCCCACCTAAATCTCATGTTGAAATGTAATCCCCAGTGCTGGAGTTGGGGGCCAGTGGGAGGTGATTGGATCATGGGGGTGGTTTCTAATGCTTTAGCACCTTCTCCTAGTGCTATTATTGTGATGGAGTTTTCACAAGTTCTGGTTGTTTAAAAGTATGTGGCAACTTCTTCCTTTCTTCCTCATACCCCAGCCATGGAAGAGATGACTGCAACCCCTTCTCCTTCAACCATGACTGAAAGTTTCCTAAGACCTCCCCAGAAGCCAAGCAGATGCCAGCTTCAGGCTTCCTTTACAGCCTGTGGAAATGTGAAACAATTAAACCTTTTTTCTTTGTAAATTACCCAGTCTCATGTATTTATTTATAGCAGTGTGAAAACGGACTATTATAGCCAAGATATAGCATTTTGTGTGGAATATAATAATTAAAGAGAATGTTTTGTTTCTTTGTTCCTGCTTTTGGCATAGTCAGACTCTAAAGGGCATAGTGGAAAGAGATGAAACAGAAAATTGGAAGGAATGAGTCATGAAAGGGAAGATACAGAGTGACACAGGAAAGATAAGAAAAGGCTTGCTGGAGTGACAGGTTCCAAGGATAACAGCAGAGATGTTCTGTTCCCACTGGCCTCACCATTTAGAGTGAAGTTCTCCACACATTATGTGGGGATTGTAAGAATCTGGCTGGACCCCTGACAGGGCAGGCATTCCATAGAGGGACCTCTGAAAATTGACAATATCCATGGGATAGAGCCATTTCTTTATATGTGAGGGTCATAAGGTACCATATAAGTTCCAGGGATCAAGAATCAACATTAGCTTTCTTAACACTGAAAATCCACCAAATTTCTTGGATTCATTTGTACTTTCCTATAACACCTTTCCTAAGTGGCTGCTCATCTAATTTGGATAAAATGCCACTGGTGTTTTTAATGCTTATTCGGTTGCCTAGATGTGTTTTGTGAATGCCTGAAGTAACTAATCCAAAAGGAAGAGCCTTTCTCTTTTTTCTCTCATTTGCTTCTCATTTTCTTGATAGTGTTCCTTTGCATAAAGAATGATCACCTTACAGCAAAACATCATCTTAATCTCACAAGTGGTAGAAATTCTGTAAAAATACTCAATAATAGATCATACTTAAAGGATGGTACCTAATGTTCTTTCATAGCCAGTGTATTTGCTGTTTATAAATAGTAAAAAAGAAAGAACAATATTAACAAAGATGAAAAATACCCTCTCACAAATTCCCCAAATCATTTTATCTGTAATTAATCTGTAGTGAGAACAGGCAGTTGACATAAAGTGAAAAAGATCGTCCTAACAAGACCTCTTAGTTCAGTAAGAGTCTTTTATTTAAAATGTGGGATTTCTGAGTAGATGTTGTTTCCAAGCAGTGGGAAATTATGTCAGAATGTGACATTATTGAAGAATCCAAAAGGAGACTAGAAAGAAACAGGAGAAACTGGCAAACATAAGGTCCCTGGTTGCACCCACTCTCAGTGTAAATGTTTTATCTTCCCACAGTGTATACTGCAGCAAGTTTTCAATCTCCACTGGAAAAAGTAAGCCTCTGAAACTTTTAAACATCAGTTTTGAGTGCTCATATTTTAGCATCTTTAAAAATAATACATATATTAGATTGTTGGTATAGATATGTTAAATAGATTTTTCATTTTTATTTTATAGTCCACATTTTAGAATACTCTTACCCCCAGTGGAATTTTGGGGCTGCATATTTGTCGAAATAGATATTGGTGCCTCATTATAGGAAACACACTGACATTTGTGTAAGTCACTTCAACAGAGTTGGTTACATATATACTTAAGAAAAAAAAAAGATCTGTTCATTATTTCCTTCCTCAGGGTGGAGCACATAAGGCTTTGCAATCAAGTAAAGCTGTACTGGCACAGCAGAAAGTGAAATATTTTCACAATAACTAGGATAGTAAATATTTGCCTTTAAAAAAAAAAAGAAAAGAGAAACTACACATCTTCATTGGCAGCATAGAGTAGCAAAAGTGACATGCATCATTTGCCCTCTTACTTACAGGAAGTCTGTCACTGTAACTTTAATAGCAGGGTAGGAAGTGACAACTCAGTCTTTCTGTCTTGGCATAATTGCATGCTCCAGAAAGTTTCCATAATTTCCACTGCTATTTTCAAATGATTCGAAACAAATTTGGGTTTTGAGAAGTGTCTGTTAGAGTAAGGGAAGGGAGAAACATGACTGACCGGAGGGCAGCACTCACCTCCACCACAAAGAAGGACAAAAACAGAGAGTAGATAAGCACAGGATGAACACAGCTTCTAAGGGAAAGCACTGAAATTCAGCATGGAAGTGACAAGGAATCTATGAGGCACAGAAGGGAAGGGAATCTAAGCAGCCAGCCCAGCCAAGATTGGCTCAGATGCCAGAGGAACTCCCTATTTTGGGAAAATGGTAAGTGAGAGATCCTCAGTGATCCACATTCCCCCACAGACTCCTGCAATCATAGCCACGGAGAGCCCCTCAGCCCTCCTAGGCTCTGAGGCTAACACAAGGAGCTGTCAGAAGTCCACACGATGGCACTGTTTCAAGTTACTGTGAAGTTGGTGCTGGGTCTTGCGTATTCCACAGGACAAGCAGCTGCATCACTGCACTATTGTGGGAACCCAACTCCTGCCAAACTACGTGCTACCCTGGTCCTCTGCAGCTCCTGAATACCAACATCCCTAAAGCCCGGCTGACATCTCCCCATGTCCACCTAGAAGGTTGCAGCATTGTGATGCCATCTGGACCTAGCAGTGAGCCTAGGTGCTTAGCACTCTAATGTGCCATGTAGTATGCTACAGCCCTGGGGAACAGGCAGTATGGCATTCCAGGGAGCCTTTCTTCAGGAGAAAGGCAGCCAAAGTTCGTGTTCCCCAGAGCCTGAGAGCTGCCTGACAGGACTGCTGCCTTTGACAGCAACTCCTCCCTGTCCAACAGCAGCAGGGATGCCACATACTTACATGTGCCTTCAAGGGGACTGAGGATCAGATTGCCAGTGTACCATCTTGGGGTCTGAGAATAGGCCTGTCCTACCCATTGGCACGAGTACCAGCACATGCCATCAAGAGCCTGAGGACATTCCTGACCTGTTTACAACCATCATTGATGGTGCCTGAGCTCACTGTCTAGGGACCCAGAGATTGATGTGCTCCACCCACCACAGCTGGTACCTATAGTCCAGGGGCCTGAGGACAGACCTTCCCTGATTGCCGCTGCCAGAGTCATTGCATACCTTTTGACAGCTTGAAGATGGGCATGGTCTGCCTGCCACTGCTGCCAGTGCACACTATTCAGGAGCATCGGGACAAACCCACTCTGCCTACCATCACCCATCACCAGTACATGCACATACTGTCCAAGGGCAAAACAACAAGCCTACCTTGCTGACTGCCTGTGCCTACGTGTGCTTCCCAGCAGCCCAAAGACTGGCCTGCCCCAGATTGCCACCACTGCTGCTGGTGGCCGCCCATACACACCACTCAAGAACCTGGGGAACAGCTTGCTATCACCACTGCTGGTGCCTGTGTATGCTACTCAAGGGTCTGAGGGTTGAGCTGCCACCACCAATGCCATGCATTCTGCAAGTATCCCAAAGACCTGCCTGCCTACCCCTCTGCTGATACCACAACATCTGAGCATGCTGCTAGGAGGCCTGAGGACTGACTCACTCAGATCCACCACTGCTCGTGCCCACGTACACTGCTCAGGAGCCCAAGAACCAGCATGCCCTGCCTGCTGCTGTCACCACTGGTGCCTGAGGACCAACCCACTTTGCATTCCATCCCCAACAAAGTCTTGCTACAGTCTCTACTAACAACTGAAGCTTAAGCCTCTAAGGAATGAATGGGCACTAATGACATTGATTACAGAAAGACAAATCATATGAAGACCTCACTACAGCAAAGCACCCTACCCAACCAACACTATAAATATATCTATTAAATAAAGAAATTTTTGAAACGCTGTGATACCAGAGAACACAGAAAAACAATACAAAGAAATCAGAAATAAAAGTCATAATTTGAATAAGAAATTTAGCACAGGGATAAATATCATTAAAAAAGAACCACGCAGGAACCTTGGAACTTAAAAAAATAAATCTGAAAAACACAGTCATGAAAGAGACTAGATCAAGCAGAAGAAAGAATTTCTGAACTTGCAGAAGAAAGAATTTCTGAACTTGCAGACAAATCTTTTTAAATAACCCATTTAGAGAAAGAAAAATAAATAAGGGAAGAAAGCTTATGTAATATACAGGACACCATAAAACAACTATATATTTAATTTGGGAGTTTCAGATGCAGAAGAAATGGGCAAAGGCATAGAAAACCCATTTAATGAAATAATAACTGAAAAGTTCTCAAGTAACGCAAGAGATGTAGAAACACAGTTATAAGAAGCTTAAAGACCTCAGATAGAGCCAATCCAAAGAAGTCCTCCGAGGCATATTGCACTCAAACTGTCAAAAGTCAAGACAGAGAGTGAATTCTAAAAGCCTTAAAAGTATCAAATCACATACAAAGGAATTCCTATCAGACTAACAGGATATTTCTCAGCAGAAACCTTATAGGCCACAAGCAAATAGGATGATACATTTAAAATGTTGAAAACAAAAAAACAGCCAGCCAACATACCCTACCCAGCAAAGCTATCTTCAAAAAATGAAGGAAAAATAAAGTCTTTTCCAAATAGGCAAAAACAGAAAATGCATCACTACTAGATAAGCCCTACAAAAATTCTTAGGGGAGTTCTACATCTGGAAGTAAAAAGATGATATTTACCCTCATGAAAACACACAAAATATAAAGCTCACTGGTAGACCAAATATAAAAATGAGAAAGAGACTGAAATCAAATTTTATCACTACACCAGACCACCAAATCATAATGGTAAACAATAAAAAAGGAAGAAAGGAACAAAGAATATGAAAAATCAGAAAACATAAAATGCTGGGAGTAGCTCCTCATCTATCAATAACAATCTTGAATGTAAATAGCTTAAATTTCCCAATTAAAAGATGTAAATTGCCTGAATGATTTTTTTTTTTTTAAAAGACTCAAATATCTGCTGCCTAAAAGAAACACACTTTGCCTTTAAAGATGCACACAGACTGAAAGTGAGGAGATAGGAAAAGATATTCCACATCAACAGAAACCAAAAGTGTCCAGGAGTAGTGATACTTAGCTAAAATAAACATTAAATCAAAAAACAAACGAGGCAGGAAGATTATTACATAATGATAAAGGGATCAATTCAGCACGAGGATGTAAGAAATGTACATACAGATGCACCAGCACCAGAGCACTCAAATATATAAAGCAAATATTATTAGAACCCATTACAATGATAGCTGGGGACTTTAACAGCCCACTTTCAGCACTGGAAAGATAAAAAAAAAAATCAGACTTAATATGCACTATGAACCGAATGGACCTAACAAACATTCCATCCAATAGCTACAGAATACACATTCTTTTCATCAGCAAATAGAACATTGTTCAAGATAAACCATATGTTAGGCCACAAAAACGTTTGAACAAATTTAAAAAATCTAAATTGTACCAAGTATCTTGTCAGACTACAATAGAATAAAACTAAAAACCAGAAACAAAAAATTTTGGAAACTATGTAAGTAAAAGGAAACTAAACAACCTCCTCCTACATGACCATTGGAGTCAACTAAAAAAAAAAATAAGAAAAATTTAAAATTTCTTGAAACAAATGCAAATGGAAACACAACATATCAAAACTTACATATGAGACACAATAAGAACAGTGAGAGATTATAGCAATAAACATCTACATCAAAAAAATATTTTAAACAACCTAAAGATATACTCTAAGGAACTAAAAAAACCAGAACAACCTAAATGCAAACCTAGTAGAAATAAAGAAATAATATCAGAGCAGAAATAAATAAAATTAAGACTGAAAAGATACAAAGGAATAATGAAACAAAAGTTGATTTTTTAAAGCTGAATAAAAATTTTTATATCCTTTCCCTTGGTTTCCTTTACCAAGGAAAAATTCTCTTTTGTTTACCATAAATGGCCTCTCACCAGGGGCTCTTCTTTTTCCATCCAACTTTTCTCTGGCTCCTGGCAGTTTTTACTTTTTCCCTTAAAACAAAAGTGTGATTCAGGACCATGTATATTGGAATCACCTGGGCAGCTGGTAAGACGTGATGGTTCCTGAGCCCAAAACCTCAATTATCAATCAGTAAGTTAAGAACTCTTTGGGATCTGTAATTTAAAAGGCATAAAAGCACTGGAGGCCCATGGCAAAAGCATCAGCATGAAAACTCTTTTTTTTTTTTCCTAAGAAGAGTTTTTCTTTCATTTCTTTCGTCTTTTTATTTTTTAGCAAAGATAGCCCTGCAAGTTAACTAATTTTAACTGCCTATCTTACAGCTTGTTGTTTAATTTTAAAAATCAGCTCATTGAAGTATAACTAACATAAAACAAAATCCATCCCTTTTCAGTGTTTGGTTTGTTGGATTTGGACAACTGCATCTAGTCCTGTGAGAATCACCAGTCGCGATGTAGAACAGGGGTGTCTAATCATTTGGCTTCCCTGGGCCACACGTAAAATACACTAACAGGAATGTAGCTGATGAGCTAAAGGAAAAAAAAAATTTAAAAAACCAACAAACAAAACACCTCTCTCTTTTTTTTTTTTTTTTGAGATGGAATCTTACTCTGTTGCCCAGGCTGGAGTACAGTGTTGCTATTTTGGCTCACTGCAACCTCTGCCTCCCGGGTTCAAGCTATTCTCCTGCCTCAGCCTTCCCAGTAGCTGGGGCTACAGGTACGTACTACCACGTCTGGCTAATTTCATATTTTTGGTAGAGACTGGGTTTCACCATTTTTTGCCAGGCTGGTCTTGAACTTCTGATCTCAAGTGATCTGCCAATCTTGGCCTTCCAAAGTGCTAGGGTGAGAGGCGTGAGCCACCGTGCCCAGGCTCAAAATGTTCTATGAAAGTTTACAAATTTGTGTTGTGCCACATTCAAAGCTGTCCTGGGTCACATACAGCCCACAGGCTGGGGGTTGGACAAGCTTGATAGAGCATTTCTTTCTGCCAGTGACCAGGCAACCACTGCTCTAGTCTTTGTCTTCGCAGTTTTGCCTTTTCTAGATTTTTTTTTCTTTTCTATATTTTCTTTATTGTGGTAAGAACATTTAACATGAAATCTACCCTCAGAACGAACTTGTAAGTACAGAGTGTGGGATGGCTAACTAGAGGCAGTGTTGTAGAGCAGATCTCTTGAACTTCTTCAACTTAACTGAAACTTTACATTCTTGGGATAGCAACTCTCCATTTCTCACTCCCCCCAGCCCTGGTAAACCACCCTTCTATCAGGTTCTACAGAACACTTACATTGTTTTATCTCATTATGTTAACTTTGTGTAAAGAATTTTAAAAGACTATTGCTTTCTTATGAAGTGTGTAGTTATTGACAAATAAAAATGAAAGTAAACTGGTAGCACAGTGTATTAGCCTGGGTCCTTTAGAGGGAATAGAGGAATAGGATTGATGTACACATAAAGAGGAGTTTATTAAGGAGTATTGACTCACATGATCACAACGCGAACTCCCGTAGTAGGCCATCTGCAGTCTGAGGAGCAAAGAAGCCAGTCTGAGTCCCAAAACCTCAAAAGTAGGGAAGCTGACAGTACAGACTTCAGTTTGTGGCCAAAGGCTTAAGAGGCCCTGGCAAACCACTGGTGTAGGTCCAAGAGTTCAAAAGCTGAAAAACTTTGAGTCCGATGTTCGAGGGCAGGAAGCATCTAGCACTGAAGAAAGATGGAGGCCGGAAGACTCAGCCAGCCAATTCCTTCCACGTTCCTCGGCCTGCTTTTATCCCAGCAGCTGATTAGATGGTGCCCATCCAGAATGAGGGTGGGTCTGCCTCTTTCAGTCCACTGACTCAAATGTTAATCTCCTTTGGTAACACCGTCACAAACACACCCAGTAACAATACTTTGTATCCTTCGGTCCAATCAAGTTGATACTCAGCGTTAACCACCAAACGCAAGTTTAAGCACTTGACACTCAGCATTAACCGCCACACACAAGTTTGAGCACTTGACACTCAGTATTAACCACCACACACAAGTTTAAGCACTTGACACTCAGCATTAACCACCATACACAAGTTTGAGCACTTGACACTCAGCATTAACCACCACACACAAGTTTGAGCATTTGAATAGTTACCTCTCTAGGTTCTAATTCTATACCCTTAGATGAAAGCTACAGACAATCCTAATGATTAATATTTTGTCTGTCTGGCATAAATTTCAGGTTTTAAAAGATGATAAATTATGAAAATTAAATTATGCCTAGAGACAGTTTTACCTATAACATCACAAACTCCAAAAATTAGCTGCACAAGGAGTAACAGGAAACACCAAATACAGTTTACTGGATGTGGAGCTATCTAAAATTATTTTGGCTTTCAGAAATGTAATTGCTGCCAGAAGCAGCTTGAAATATAAATTGGAATTCATTTTTGTTTTCCTATTACTGATAAGGAGGAGCAAGGGGTGATTGAAGGTTCTTGAAAATAATTCTCAAATTTGACTTCTCAGGTTAATTTCTTCCTATTTTTTATGTCTTGTTGAATTGTAATACTTTTAATTCTGAAGCTAGAGGGCCACAGGAAAGACTTGTTTACCAAGTGCATATCAAAAGAAAATAGTATCCGGTGATGAACTCTTTGTCTTTCAATATCTAACTGCTGGGGGATTGTGGAATAAGCAATCTGTCACATACATTAGCCATGTGAGCTATGGACCATTAGACTAGAGTAGTACTCGATGTAGCTTTTCTAAGATGGTTGTTAATTTGTTTAAAGTAGTTTTGGGACTTGAAAATTTTTGGCACAGTTTGGGGAGCAGAAATAAGTTTGTCGCCTTTCTATGTATTAGTGAAAATTGCTTTGGATGGTACACATTTTCATTTTATTAGGCCATATTACAATTTGAATTATGTCCTTTCGTCAATGAACTACCACATATTTATGAAAATAACTTCATAAATATTAATAAAGCCTTCCCCCTCAGGCTAGCCTATGGGTGATGCTATGAATAAACAGCAGTGGACTGACTGGAATTCTACCCTATTAGGAATTATCAATGTTGAGAAATGACCTCTTAAATTTTGGTTTAGAGGTTTCTGCTAAGACTTTACCTTATTTTTTATTATAATGTGGTTTTCCTGCATACCATATTCTAAATTATTTATTAATTGGAGTACAGCCTAACCACAGTATCATGAATAATTAATTCTTCTTTTGGATCAGTGTGCATTCATGTGATTAAATGCCTTTGCTTTACCTTACGGAACCCACAGTCTGCTCTTTTGCATTGATTAGAAGAAATACACAAATGGCAAACACCCATTATGGAATTCCCAAAGGATATTCACAGTAACCTCTTCCTGAGTGTATCTAACCTCTGATGCACCATTATGTGGGAAGGGAAAAACAAACTCTTCTACCCACAGTTTGCTGCATTGGAAACAGTGCATTTATGGGTAGGTAGAGCTTTGTGCCTGCCTCTTCACCTTTGTTCTTTTAATACTTATTTTTCCTCAAGAGCAAAGAGATGAGAGAATAGGATCGATAAGCTACATGAAGTGGCCTCAGCAATATGTAGGAAAATAAAATAACGTTTAAAAAGATACGCTTTATACAGAATTTTCAACTTTACCCAACATAATTGATTTCATCTTGATGAGCTAGATTCTTGTTTTAAGAAAAAAAAAAAAAAAAAACGCTCCTCCCTGCCCAGAGCTCAGATGCTTAACATGACAAAAGTTTGCTTTTTTTGTGAGCTTTTTAGCCTTTTTTTTAAAAATTGTACTTTAGGTTCTGGGTACATGTGCAGATCATGCAGGATTGTTGCATAGGTACATGGCAATGTGGTTTGCTGCCTCCAGCCCCCCATCACCTACGTCTGGCATTTCTCACCATGTTATCCCGCCCCGACCTCCCCACACACCCCTGCTGTCCCTCCCTTGTCCCCCTCAACATACCCCAGTGTGTGATGCTCCCCTCCCTGTGTCCATATGTTCTCATTGTTCAACACGCGCCTATGAGTGAGAACATGCGGTGTTTATCTGAGTTGACACCCCATGCAGGTTGGCAAAAGGCACTATTTCACACTCCCTCTCAGAAATAAAGTCTGGCAGAGGGCTCTCCTCCTATTAATTTTGGTCTGGAATAAAAGGCATATTCAGTCTCCATACCAGGGAGAGAGAGGCTGCAGACCATATCTAGGCTTTTCATTTTCTCAGAGTGAGACCTTCAATGATAAAATGAGTCATTGAGGTGACTCCCACTCAGAGTTCATTGGCCATCACTGGTCACATGAGTGGGAATTCAGGGGGATATAGAAATGTGGGGGAGCATTACTGTCTATGGCTCTGTCTACCCTTATAGACACAAAATATCCTTTTGTTATTTTCTTCCAATATATGATTCACATTTAATAGCTTCCCAAGGGAGGACACAAAAAAATTCTACTCAGTCACCAACTCAGCTTCAAGTCCAGGGTCTCTGGGTGATGTGCAGTCATCCCTATGTTAAACTCAGATATGACTCCAGCAGCTCTAGGTCCAGGAACCTGTAGACTAAAAAAAGACCTGATGCTGCCCTCTCTAATGAAAAACAAAAGAGAAAAATAGGAGACTAACAGTAGTGACTTATTTGGATCAACTCCCAAACTCCACTGAACATGTGTTATCAAGGGCACTCTCTTCTGGGGAAATGGATCTTGATTTCTTAATTCTGACTCTCCTTAGCCACACTGATTCAGACACTGAAGAGTACAACCTTCCTCCAGGATATGCAATTTTCTGAGCCCAATTCCTTCCCATAGAACATCAGTATGCTGTCATAGGCCCCATTACTGTTTATCAATATTCACTTCTCCTTCTTGCAAAGGGATTGTATGTCCCACTCTATATTAATCTCTAAGTGTTACATGATTTTTGGCAAAAAGCAAAATCAAATAAGCAATGAAATGTATCATGTCTAGGGTAGCACATGTCTTCCCTGATGATGTCTTTGCCCTCTGCCACACTAATTTGCAATGTCAGATAGGGACCCAGAGAGAAGAAAACGTGGAGCAGAGCCACAGGCAACCTGTGATGGCGATGGCCCTGTGGTGCAAAGAAGAAATGAACTTCCTCTGCTGTAAGCTACTGACATTTCACAGTTGTTTGTTGCTGCAGCATAAACTAATAAGCCCATTTAAAGGACACATCTCTTTAGTGGCATTTTTGGCAGTATAACTGTTTCAGAAACTTTATAGAGCTTCTTAAATAGTCTATGCCAGTTAGTCTGATGTGCTAATAAATGTCTGTAACATTCTCTTTAAGGCATGATTCTCATCTACGAAATGTGGGTTTGCTTTCTTACTCTTATAACTCTCACTTTCTCATCTATATACATATATACATGAATATGCATACATAAAACATGTATACATAAACATATATATGTATATATACATATACGTGTATATACACGTATATACACATATATACGTGTATATACGTGTATATATACGTATACGTGTATATATGTGTATATATATAAACTCAAAAATACTCCTGTCCTTAGTCCTTAGTCCTATACTGCTCCTATCCTTAGTTTAGTTTTGCCCTTAAGCATTTAAATTACTTGAAGGGTTGTACAAGTATGTTTCTCAAAAAGGGCTTCTTACTGCCAAGTATCAAAGCAGTTGACTCTTCTAACTCAAAGGAATAACTGTCCTAATTCCCTTTTATTAAGCTGCAAATTGACAACTTCTTTACTGAAATTATCTCTTGTTTGCAGCGCCTTGCGAATACAACTAAGAAGCAATAAAAATACTATGAGTGCTCCATTTTTCAATCTCTTCCCGTAGAGCTACATCAGATATGCTACGTGATCTACTTTGCAAATTATCACAGATTCCAGTTTCACAAAGTATTTTACGCTTGCAAAAAGGGATTGCTAATATAAATCTAAAAATAATCCTAAAATTCAAAAGTTTACTTAAAAACTAGGTTGTTATCTTTTTACTTTGATAACCATTTCCTTAGTGGCCACTAAACCATTGCCATATAATTTAGTGTTTTGGTTCATTTGTTATAGGAGCATATCTCTCCTGGTACCAGTTTCTGTATTAATCAGGAAAAGCTAGGCAACCAATAATTTCCAAATCCCTGTGGCTTCGTATACCAAAGGTGTATTGGTTAGTCGCAGTACATGTTCCCTGGAGATGGTCACAGCTTCATGCTCTAGACAGCCCAGTGGAGGTCCTACCCTCTGGTATTTGTATTAGCTGGCCTGGCAGCAAGCCTTTACAAAACCTGATTCTAGAAGTGACACATAGCATTGCTTTGGCCAATGTATTGACCAGAGCTGGTCTTCAGGACCCCACCCAACTTTTGTAAAAGGACTAGAAAAATGTAGAGAGGTAAATGAAATATTTGAGGAATATTGCTATCTCTACAAAAATTATGTAATATACCAATCAATTAAAAAGAAGCAAGTGATTAAATATGAACAAAATGACATGAAAAAGAACAAATTTAGAATAATAACCAGGCACAGTAGTCATTGAATAAATCAGATTTCTGATATGCCAGTTTGTATGACACCAAAAAAAAAACAATCATTTCTGAATTACTCAATAAATGACTGTCTAATTTGTATTATTTGTCTCTTCCTTGCTTAAATCTTTCCCCCTCTGGTAGTTACTATTCCTTAATATAAGATGAAAAACCCAAACCGGGCTATTTTGTATCTTACAGTTGCTATGGCAAAAGCTATTGACAAATAACACTGATGTGTGTTATTTGTACAACTTGCAATCTTAATCAATTGTGTGTCCATGTAATTTATTGCTAAAACCAGAACATTTTGAGAGTGAAAACAGGTGATAGTAAATATACAGAGAGATAACTGAAGCAATTTTATTTTTCAAAATATAAAGATGGGTAAAAAGAAGTTGCACAGAGATTAACAAATTTATTTGAGGTTATAAAATTAAGAAGCAGGAGAAACATGCTTAAATTTGAGTTACCTAATTGCCATATCTCAACTCTTACTGTGCTGTCTCAATTACCCCCTCCCTTCCCACTAGGGAGTCATTAATAATACATTTCCCAAACTGGGATAAATATATAAAGAACTTCAGAGAACATAGGAAGCTTTGTTTGTATCATATTTACTTGTGATGATTCCACATTAATCAGGAAAGAGCAAGGGAAATGGTGGAAATATTAAATAAAAAGAGCCCAGTTCTTCCATAATTTTTGCTTAAATGTGGAGGGAGGTGGAATAGGATGAGACGTCATACCAAAGTCTTAAGGGACTCCAGAAGACTGGCTCTGTACTTTGACCAATAATGTACTAATGTAATTAATGTGTATTATTATTATAATTATTTGAACAATAATGTATATTAAAATTATTCAGAAAAGAATAAAATGGACAATATCCAGTTCAGTGTAAATGACTAGTATATACTCAGATATACAGTACAAATATTTTTCTTTCTCTGTATCCTTCAAAAGTCATAAGAATATTTGCACAGAATTATATATATAGTGTTAAAATACACCGTGGAAGTTGCTAGACAATATAAGCTGATGGAAGAAACAGAAAACTTAATGGAAGTGAAATCAGCAGAGAAGTTAACAGAACTTAGAAGCAATGAAGCATTTCATTTTCACAGTATGCCCTATGGTTTTTCATTTTATTTTGTTTTGAGTATTGTAGCTTTTAAGACCATAAAACTATTTGTTAATTTCCATGCTCACTGCCAATCAAAGTTCATGGATATATTTTGCAGGAATCTGTAGTGCCTGTCAAGCATAGTGTAAGTAGTGATTAAAGGGTCGGATAAAGAAACTAGGCAAAGAGGGTGAATGAATGAATGAATAATACAGGGCATAAAATAGATAATTTTGTCCCACCACAGCCTCTCCTCCTCAAAGATAAGCACTTAAAACCAGAAAGGCCATTCTCTTTGACTCCATATATGACTTTGGCCCCAAAGACTAATGCAGTTTCACAGTGGGCAAGAGAGTTAAACTCAAATAAAGTAGTTATTGAGCATTTTTATGACATCTCAAAACATTTTCAAAAACAACATTTACTTGTAAAATTGGCAGTCTCTGTTTACCTTTATCAAGGTTTCCCTTAGAAAATCCCTTATTGATTAAGTATGAATTAGGATAGCCTTAGTTGATAATTAACAAGGTCATTTGCAGGTTGCCCAGTCTGGTTTAAATTTAAATTTAATTTTTGGATTGATATTGGATATTTGAAGTCCCCTAGGAAGATAGTATTTCTTGTGTTAGCCAATTTATATACTTTTTGCTATGGAAAATTCTTTTAAATGACCCATAAACTGCAGGAAATCAATTTAGATTTTGGTATAGTGTTTCAACCAGGCAGGGAACACAATTCAATTAATCCTTAATAGTAAGTTATCTGAATAGACCTTAGTTAATTTTTATTGCACATGGATGATTGTTCATGATGGCATGTGGCACTACTAGCAAAAGGAAAATTGACCATTTTCAGAGATAAACTACATGTAATTATATAATTACACTTGACATAAATTTAAGGATATTGAATGCACCAGGAAATCTGTAATCTGGACATTTTATTGTCTAATTCAAATATCTAGCCAATAAGCTATGTAGATTTTTCTTTTAAGTAGCCAACCACAAATGAGCTAATGACTGATTGTTTTATGGTTGCAATATCAGTGCACATACGACCAAAAATTGCTAACGGATTTAGTTTATATAGCTATTTGAGAAAAACAGATACTTTGGATCTTAGAGAACGGTTAGCATGTGTTATTTCTTTGCTTTGAAAATAATTCGGAACTCTGGTCTTCTAGCAAGATTCTTAATAAGTCTGAAGCCCCAGAAATGCTGAACGGGGACTTGAACCCTCATTAGGCATAACTTCATTAGCTGTGTCATATCCAGACACAGCTCACCAATTGCTGGTCCTCACAATCCCAACTGGTCAGTGACCCTAAGGCCCCAACTCTTCTACTGGTCCCCTAGCTTATTCCCAAGGCTGCAGGTACCCAGTAAAATATTAGCACAGCTTCCCTGTCCCCATACCTCACCATTACCCTCCTCACTGAAACTTGTCTTCTCAGCTTCTATCGTAAGACTAGCCCCGCGTTTCCTGGCCTCCAAATTCAATGTATTTATAAGATGCTGCCCAAAATATTCCCATGCCATAGCTCCTGGGAAGAAAGTATCACATCCTAGGCTCCACCTAGGATTCTGGAATGCCTCAACCTGACCCTATCTTCTGTGCCCAGAAGGAAGCATTGGATTCCTTATAAAAGGTAAACCCAGGAAATAAGTTTTACCAGTAATTGAAACACAAGCCAGCAAGGAGGTGAAGATATTTAACAAGTGGTCAGAAGAGACAGGACGACATATTTGAGCATCTCCCTTGTGAGAACCAGCATGCTCTGAACTAAGATCCTTCAACATCTAAACATTCCAAAAGTATTATCTCTGCTTCCAAATGCTAGCCAAAGGGAGAGAAAGCCAGTGTTAATGTAAAGGTGATTCAGGGTTACTAAAGTAAATTATCTTTTTTAAAACAACAACAACAAAAAAAACAATCTTACACTGTCATTGGGCTGGAGTGCAGTGGTATGATTTCAGCTTACCACAACCTCCACCTACAGAGTTCCGGCAATTCTCCTGCATCAGCCTCCCGAGTAGCTGGAATTACAGGTGCTTGAGACCATGCCTGGCTAATTTTTGTATTTTTAGTAGAGACAGGGTTTTGCCATGTTGGCCAGACTGGTCTTGAACTCCTAGCCACAAGTGATCCACCCACTTCCGCCTCCAAAAATGCTGGAATTACAGGCATGAGCCACCATGCCTGTCCTGATGCCTGGTCTGTAAATCATTGTTTATGGTTCAAAGGAGATGGTCCATATTTTTGCCATGATCCTATGGTTGGTCAAGATCACTGCAGAGCTGCAGTGATGCCTCACATTTTTTTTTTCAAGCCTGTAATGCTGAATGTATTTAACCCCATGCCTCCAAAGGTCAGTCAGCCCACCAAGATGGCAGAAGCAGGAGAAACTTGCATCCTCAGCCAAATAATCTGCAGCCACCTGATGCGCCCCTCCAATGTGAACTCCTGTACCCTTCTCATATTCCGGTTTATCATCAAACGCTCTCTTATCCCTTGGGAGAACTCTTCCTCCTTAGGAATCTCAAAGGCTTTTCCAGTATGTGAACTTATGTCTGAAGTATCTCATTAACCTAATTGAATTAGGGAAGTTCTGGCAGCATTTAACCTCAGACGAGCAGGTATAATTTCTGTAAAATAAAGATCCCTTGGGTATAACAGCTCAAAAACCTTCCTACGGTAAACATATTGCGATTATTTTATGAGACTGTGGCCTATTAAAAAGTCACACATGCAAGACATCTCATAAAGATTGCAAAATGCAGTAAACATCTAGTAGGTCTATCAGATTTTTTTCCAGTCTGGACCCATTTTTCATAGACATTCAGTCCAGCTTTCTTGATTATTGTTAGAGTAGTTTCCAGTATATGCAACATACCGTCTCTACTACAGTCACATTATATTTTATGGCATTTTTATAGCAGTGTTGCATTTCTTATTTTGAATTCTACATAACAACTAAATATTTTATTTCAGAAAATATAATGTCATTGTATATTTTTAAGACCTGATCATAAATACTATTTGAAAAAGGACTTATAGAAGTGACAATTTTCTTAATGATGTGTATGAACTGTTTTACTCTATCACAATTTAAACATAAATTGAGGAACAAATGTGACCTCTAGGTGGCATCTAACTATTATTGAAATCAAAAGTTTCCTACAATGTTCTGAAAGTTTGAGAGCCAATTCCTGTCTTGACTACCATTATCTGAGCACCCGTGGTAGCTGACACATTTTCAAGGAGGTTCACAACCCTAATAGCCACACAATCTCCCACTACTGGTATGCTCTGGGGCGAAAGTTAATAGCAAATAGCAACAACCAGCTCTGGAAGGACTGTTAATGGCCCAGACTCTTCAGCACTGAAGGTTTGAGTCACTCTACCAGGTACAAAACCAAGACATGCTAAGGTTCTTGCTAAGGGCAAAGGAAATGTGGAATAGATAGTGAAATAAGGCAGTTATAAATACCAGCTATGACCACGTGACCCATTGCAGAAATAGACTATAATGATTATAATATATCCTTATTTTATTATGAATATGTTTGCATATATGTATTTGTGCATGGAAAGTGTTCTTGTTTTCTTCTCTTTCTTATTCCTTTGTCATATAAAATGAGATAAATTAACTTTTATTTTAAGTAATGTGAATTTACGTGTAACGTGGTAAATTAACTTGTATTTTAAGTATTGTGGAGCTTACAATAGTATGTAAGTAACAGAATATCAAAGAGAAAAGTAAATATCACTGAAGAATTTTGCATCCTCTTCTGGAAAAAGGGTAAGTACATTTCCAGTTGCATGCAGGATAGTTGTATCCTGTATGGCAGAAATGATACTTTGTCAGCTTGACAACATACACATTTTTACAAGCCATTCTTAATATCCAAATAAAGATAAGAACAAGCAGTGGACTCTGATGATTAATCTATTCCTCAACTTGGCATGGTTGTGGTGCCAGGTTACCTGGTAAAATACTAGTCTAGATGTTGTTGTGAAGATATTTTTATATACAATTGATATTTAAATTGGTTATAATTGATATTTAAATTGATATTTAAAATGATATTTAAATATCAATATAACTGATATTTAAATTGGATATTTAAATCTCTAAGCAAGCAGATTACTCTCCATAATATAGGCAGGCATCATCTAATTGGTTGCAAGTCTTCAGTAAAGACTAAGTTTCCCCAAAGAAAAGGAAATTCTTCCTCAAGACTGCAATGTAGTAACTCTGCCCAGGTTTCTAGCTTACTGGTTGGCCCTAACAATTTTGAACTCAAGATTGCAACATCAACTGGTACCTGAATATTCACCCTGCCTGTCTGCCCTATAGCTTTTAGACTTGCCAGGAACCATAAGTATTAAGTGAGCCAATTCCTTAAATAAATAAATTTCTCTCTATCTAAAGAACTCTAACACACATACCTTTGTTTCTCTTCAATTTGTTTCGTTAAGCCTGCAGCTTAAGAAATCATTTAAGCCAAATGAAATCAATGAAGAAAGTCTTGATTTGAAGCTTTTGCTCTTAACTTACTATCCAATACAATAAAAATTTAATAAATCATATTGAACCATTTCTAACTTACAAAGCCAAAAATTACTCAAAAATGTAAATAATTCAACAGCGACTTTTTGAAGTAAACTAGGAAAGCCGAATACAACCTTTTCTCCTCCACACAGACAAGACCCATCCTTGGAAATAGAACACGCATAATTTCCAACTGCTCTGGATGAAAATACTGTGAATTAAAATTCTATGTTAATTTTTTTTTCAAAATGGCTGGCTATGGACATTGGATGCTGGGCCTCCTCAGAAAGAAGATCACAATTACCAGAGAATGGAAAGTTCCAAATGGAAAACTAAGGAAAGAGGGCCAAGACCTGTCAGAGAGTCCATTGGAAGAATCCAGGTTACAGAAAAGGAAAGGAGCAAGAGTCTGGCAAAGATAAGCCCCCAAGAAACACAGAGCCCTGTGGAAAAAGTAGATGGAAGTCCACCTCTGCTTCTCTCACCTCCCACTCTTTCCATCAAGACTTTGATGCATTCTAGCATGATCTCTTCCCACTACCTCTATTAGGACCAGTTCTTTCACATCTCATCAACCCACCTGAAGGCAAGTCTGCTCTTACTTTTAAGTGCTACTACTGAACTGTAGCCTGAAGTACACCATCAAAAAAAAAAAAATTTTTGTTGCCAGAAGGGCTTAGCTGGTCCCAGAGACAAGCTTCATGAGACCTCCACACCTTCAGCCTTGCAGGAGATAGTGTGTCAGCTCAAATACACAATACATCAGTACAAGTAGCCTCCAAGAAAGCTGCAGATGCTACCCACACCATCAAACCCAAAAAGAGCCTTGGAATCCTGAATGCACACAGAAACAAAACAAAATGATCCTACACATAGTTCACAGTCATACACTCAGAAGAAAAATAAAAACACTAAAAGGTCTTATCCAAATGATAGCAAATTCAAAAATTAGAAGTGGCAGCTTTCAAAGATGAGAAGGAATCAGTATCAGAAATTTGGTAGCACAAAAAGCCAGAGTGTCTTGACACCTCTAAAGGATAGCATAGTTCTCTAGCACTGGATACTAACCAAGTTGAAAAGTTTGAAATGACAGATGAAGAATTCAAAATAAAGATTTCAAGGAAACTAAATGAGATCAAAGAGACAGTTGAAATCCAAAACAAAGAAACCATAAAAATGGTTCAGGACATGAAATACAAGACGGCTATTTTAAGAAAAAGGCTTATAGAACATCTGGAATTGAAAAAGTTACTAAAGGAATTTTAAAGTAAGTTAGAAGCTTTAACAATGGACTAGGCTAAGGAAAAGAAAAATTTCACAACCTTAAGATCAGACTTGAATTAACACAGTCAGACAAAAATAAAGAAAAAAGAATTTTTAAAATGAACAAGGCTTATTAAGATTATGAGATTATGTAAAACAACAAAATCTCCAACTTATTGGCATTCCTGAGACAGAAAAAAAAAGTAAACAACTTAGAAAACATATTTGAAGGAATAATTCAGGAAAATGTCCCTAATCATGCTGGAGAAGTCAACATTCTGATTAAAAAACAAGTTGAGAACACATGCAAGATACTATACAAGATGACTATCCCCAAGGAATATAGCCATCACACTATCCAAATGCAATGCAAAAGAAAAAATGTTAAAGGCAGTTAGAAAAAAAGGGCCAAATTACCTAAAGGGAAATCCCATCAGACTGACAGTGGACTTCTCAGCAGAAATCTTACAATCAACAAGAGATAGAGGCTTATGTTTAGCCATTCTGAAGAAAAAAAAAAAAAGTGCCAGCCAAAAATTTTATATCCTAAGCTTCATAAAAGAAAGAAAAATAAAATCTTTCCCAGGCAAGTAAACACCAAGGCAATTCTTCAACAGACCAGTCATAGAAGAAATGCTCAAAGAAGTTTTAAACATGTAAACAAAAGAATAATACTTGCTACCATAAAAACGCACATAAGTACAAAGTTCACAGAATCTATGAAGTAATTAGACAGTTGAGACTAGAAAGCAACTCTCTAATGACACTAAGACAGGAACAAAACCTCACAAATTAACATTAACCTTGAAAGTAAACACCCTAAATATTTCACTTAAAAGACATAGAGTGGCAAATTGACTAAAAAAAGTAAGACCCAACTTTCTGATGGGTCTATAAAAACAAACATCAGAGAACCCAGACTCATAAATATCACTAGACCTAACAAAAGTGATAGACCAGCCATGCTATAGTGGGGGACCTCAACGCTCCATTGAAAGAACTAGACAAATAATTCAGGGAGAAAACTAATAAAATTTCCTGGTCTTCAGTTGGACCTAATATACATTTATAGAATATTTCACCCAACAACAACAGAATATACCTATATGTGGAATATTCTCTAAAATTGATCACATGCTTAGTCATGAAACAAGTCTCGATATAATCAAAAATAACCAAAATCATATCAAGCATCTCCTCAGACCACAGTGAAGTAAAATTAGAAATCAATAGCAAAAGGACATAAGTACACATAAGTACATGGAAACTAAACAACTTGAATGACTTTTGGGTAAACAATGAAATTAAGGAAGAAACCAAATAAATTATTTGAGAAAAAAAAAAAAAAAAAAAAAAAAAAAAAACCCCAAAAAAAAACCCAAATCCCACCTAAAAAAAAAAAAAAAAAAAAAAAAAAATTAGCAAACCAAGCCCAAAGGTAGCAGAAGAAATCACAGCAGAACTAAATGAAACTGAGACCAAAAGACTTATCATTTTGTTGATTACACAATCAAATTACTGATTATTATATCTATAATTTATATAATTTATTTGTATAATAACAAATTATTTAAATAATCAACAAAATGAAAAGTTGGTACTTTGTGGCCAGGTGCAATAGTTCATACCTGTAATCCCAGGACTTTGCAAAGCCAAGGTGAAAAGAGCACTTCAGCCCAGGAGTTCAACACCAGCCTGGGCAACATGGTGAAACCCCATCTCTATTTTTTTTTAATGATGCTTCTTTGAAAGAATAAACAAAATTGATAGACCACTAGTTAGATTAACCAAGTAAAAAAGAGAGACAATTCAAATAAACACAATCAGAAATGACAAAAGTGACATTACAACTGATATTACAGAAGTATGAAATATTCTCACAGACTACTATGAACATCTCTATGCACACAAACTAGAAAACTAGAGGAAATGGATAAACTCCTGGAAACATACAGCCTCCCCAGAGTGATCCAGGAAGAAATGAAAATCCTGAACAGACTGATAATGAGTTATGAAATTGAATTAATAATAAAGAATCTACCAAAAAAAAAAAAAAACCCTGGACCAGGCAGATTCACAGCCAAATTCTACAAGACATACAAAGAAGATATTCTACCAATCTTACTGAAACTATTCAAAAAATCTAGGCGAATCCTCCCTAACTCTTTCAACAAAACTAATATCATCCTGATACCTAAAACCTGGCAAAGACAAGAAGAAAGGAAACTTCAGGTCAATATCCCTGATGAATATGGTTGCAAAAATCTTCAACAAAATACTTGTCAACTGAATACAACAGCATATTAAAAGATAATTCATCATGAATAATTGGGTTTTATTCCCAAGATGCAAGGATCAACATATGCAAATCAATAAATGTGATTACTACACAAACAAACTGAAAAGAAAGCCATATGTTTATCTCAATAGATGTGGAAAAATTGCTAGGAGTTCAAACCCCATCATTACACAACATATTCATATAACAAACCTTGAACCTATAATTAATTAAATAATTATTTATTAGTTATATAATAAAAAATTTCTACATTAAAAAATATATTGCACAACTCAGTTCAAATACTTATGAAAGGCATATATACTCAGGAAATGTCTTTGCTCTAGAAGAAATTATAAACATGATTCTTTTCACCTGAGTTTTTCTCCGTTACAGTGAATTAATATTCTATGCAGTCAGGTATCTTAAGCATAAGTCCCATAGGCCATTATTAATTATCCAGGAGCCTGGGACAAGGACATAAGGCAGCACTATGACTGTAGGAATAACAGACATTGGCCTCCCTCATTCCCACCCTCAAGTTCTAGCTTCAGCTCCACTAATAACAGTGCAAGTAATAGATTAAGCTGGGGGAGCAAGAGTCTTTAGGGCTTTGTAAGATATTACATCTGTTAAAATATACATTGAAATTCTTTGAAGGCAAAGGATTTGTGTCACCTAGCTGACCTCATAGTACTTTTTATAGAATAAATTCTGATTATATCCATGAATAGTGGTCCAGTTTTGCAAAACCACTCTCATTCTGAGAAGTAATAATATTTACTTCCATTTATTTTTGTGGATACTATATATATTACTTTAACATAATTTGTGCTCTACAAAAAGACTTGTTTAGAAAAACTTTATAAAGCACTACATATATATCTACAAAATGATCTTGTCAAAAAAGGAAAATAAGAACTCTTAGTATAAAGTCTAAAGTCATATTGCTTTCTGCATTCAAAAACTTTTATGAACAGAACAATAAAATAAAGAGACATAACTACACTCTCACTCATACCATATTTTAAAGAAAATAGAAAGAGAAGGGGCATTACTTCTGCAATACAATTTACAGCTATAATTAAAACTCTGTCACTTTCGAATTCTTCTAAATTTTGTGGTTAGAGTCCTCTCCTCCATGGCTGAAATTACTGTCTTGACTCAAGCTCCATTATGCACCTTGCTTGCTCAAAACTTTTCTTAAACTTTTCGTTTTCTGCTACTATCCTTTCCTCATTCTTAAAATCTTACCTGCAGTCTTTCTGCAAGCATATGAATTCTTGTAGAATAACTAATGTACAGGGAAATTTAAGAGGAAAAGTGGAAGTGGGAAGGGTCCCAAGCAGGTTGAAAACTATGACACTATGCAATGTATGAAAGATTAAGGTCCAAGCACTTTTGAGAGGCTAAAGTGGGAGGAATACTTGAGTCCAGGGGTTTGAGATCAACATGTTGAGACCCTGTATGTACAATAAATAAATAAATAAATAAATAGGAATTAGCCAGGGGCTGTGGCATGCCCCTGTAGTCCCAGCTATTCAGGAGGCTAAAGTGAGAGGACTGCTTGAGCCCAGGGGTCCAAGGTTACAGTGAGCTATGATCATCACACAGCCCTCTAGGCTGGATGACAGAGCAAGACCCTGTCCCCAAAAAGAAAAACCATAAAATAATTTAAAAATTTAAAAAGCAAAGGACCAGAAATAGTAAAAGAAGAGGCCAAGTGACTGCCAAGGTGAAGAGCACCTGGAAACTCAGCTACACCACTGAGATCTCAACCCTTGTTCAGAAATCAGTGGCATCAGTTCACCTAGGGAAGGTCAAATTTTGGTGATGTCTACCCAACTCACAAAAGGAAATTAGCAGGGAGCCAGCTATTGGATAATGTGCCAAAATTATCACCTCAGTGATAATTTTACCTGACTAGAATAAAAGGCTAAATCAAGCCAGATTTAGCTAACACATAATAGTAGTGTTGAATGAATAAGCAAAAAGAATACCAGGTCATGAAAACAAGTCAAGGTAGATAGCACAGTTGAAGTCAAGAGTAGGTACAAGGCAAGTGCCAAGCATAAAATAAAATCAGATCCCACTAGATTAGGGAACTTTCAAGTAAGGTTAACCCAAAAGGACCACTCACAGGCTCCTCTGTAAAGTTAGTTATATAGCACATGGCAGCTCAGTGATTTAGAAGTTTAAAAGCACTTTGCCTGTAACTGGAACTTGTCTAACTCAAGCAGCCATATCTATAGTCGTATTCATTACTAACATGTGCCTATCTTAGTTTCCTATTGATGCTGTAACAAATCATTACAAATATGTGGCTTAATATAGCACAAGTTTGTTGTCTTACAGGCTGTAGTTAGAAGTTTGGGTTAGTTGACAGGTTTCTCTGTTTCAGATCTTATAGGCTGAAACCAAGGAATTGGGCTCTGGGAAGAATTGCATCCAAGCCCATTGAAGTTGTTACGGAATCCCATTCTTTACTGTTGTATGACTTAGGTTGCTGTTCCCTTCCTGGCTGAAAACTGGGTGCCACCTACAACTATAAGAGGCCTCTCTCTAGTTCTCATACACGGCCCCTCCATCTCAAGACTTCCCTTTCTTCTACATCTGTCTTTGCTTCCTCTTCCATGGCATCTCTGACTCCAGAAAGAAAAAGTTCTGTGGTTTAAGGATTCATGTGATTAGATTGTGCCCAACAAAATAACCAAGATTTCTGTCTGTTTTGAGATCCTCAATCGTAGTTACACCTACAAAGTCCCTCTGCCTTTTAAGGTAGTGTATTCGCATATCCTCAGTGGCTGCAGTGGCTTTCACTCCCTCTGCCCCTATGCCCAGGGAAGGAAGGGCTCTGCCATTTGGGAAGGTGATTTCTATGTCATTGGACACCAGCTCTGAGAGTTAGTTTGAGAACTCATTCCCAAGGGTGCTGTCCTCCCTCTCTCCTGCCCACCACATCTTACATTTAATAAATATGGTTGTTATTTTCTTATTGTCAAAAAAATTCTCAGGTGTGAGAATTAGGGTGTGGATATTAGGGAGGCATTATTCTGCCTACCACATACCCATACTTTATTATTATTTTGCTGGTCAGATTGACAATTTGGAACATTCACTGCTGCATATGACTGAGAAGCTCACAGTTACCCTGCTCCTTAGGAAATATTAAGACTAGAGGGTTGCAGAGCAAAAATGTACAATCAGAATACTACACAGGAGTTGGATGGTCTTCAGACATATTATAAGAGAGCTTTGGTAGTTGGGTGAAATAACCTTGTTTCTTGAGATTATTTCTATGAAGGCTAGTAAATACTGCTGTGACCCTCTCAGGGCAACCATATACATTTGTACAGGTTGTGTCCTGCATTAGCATGCTCAGCTGAAGGGTTGGAATCCAGCCAGCATTCCACCTAGAGCTCTGTGTCCTGCCAGCACCCAGAGAAAGCAGTGCCCACAGGCTCCCCACAGCCCTGAAACTTTCTCTGCCCAATAGTGTTGAATGACAGCCTGAAACATTCTTGTTCTCTGACTTTCTCTTTGCTCAGCATTAAGATGCCCATGTCTCTTCTCTTTCCTCTTATCATTCAAATATTGTCTTTCTCATTTCACTGGGAAGTTGTAAAATACATCATTTCCCCACATTAGAGCACTTTTTTCCCACTGGTTACATTCTAGGTTAGCTATTTCCTGATACCATCTAAATAGTCACTGTGACTGTATTAGTAATATTTCTTCACACCACATTTTAGAGTAAATGCTTTCTGGGAAGATATCTTAAAGAATTCATTTTTTTCCATCCTGTGAGAATTCCTATAAAGCTCAATCAACAAGGGGAACTATTCTTGGTCAAAATACCTTACCCTTTTCCTTTCTGGATTTTAACTGCTTGTCACAGTCCGGCTTAGTCTTTAAAGCTGTATATTGCTATCAAAAGCAATTTGGTTCTCCAATGTTTATTCATATAAACATTGGGTAAGTTCATCTCACATTAAACATTAGGAGAAGTGATTTATACATGTAAAGTATAAATAAAATTAGTAATTCTTTCTTCAGCATTGGCCATTTTATTTTGGTCTTACTGGATTTAATGGGCTGTTAAAAAATGTTCAATTTTTTTGTAAAATTTTTACAGATTAAACATAGATCAGCAAGACTGGGGGAAAAAGGTTGGCACAACTCTTTTTGGTAATTTTGAAATCTAGATTCTTGAGACTTTGACTAGTATAAAAGTTCATACTTTTGCTACTCTCCACACCCGAGCTGGTCTTCCTACACAAAATGTAGCTTTCGCCACCTGCATGTTTGTTTGTGTCATTCTTGCATTCTAAAATGCATAGTCACCACCACTTTTCCTTACCTTGTCAAATTTTCACCTCTTTACTATTGCCATTGAAAACATTTTTCAAGATCTGGCCGCAATTCCACTCCCTCTCTGAAGCTTTCCTCACTCATTCCACCTAAAAGTGAGCTCTCACTCCCCTGGACTCCTTTTACTCCTTGGTCCTTTCACTTTTATAGTATTGATTATGGGCAAAATTGTATCATATATTTTTTCTGAGCATAATGCATGTGGGTTTTTCCAGGCAATGCACAGAAATACCTGCAAGTGGTTTTTCATGACTACATGAAAGATTTAAGAGACTCATTGACAGATCTATGTGCGTATACAGATTGTCAGTGGCAGATTTCAATGTGACTACATGGAAAATTGGTCTTAGGTTACAAGTTCTTTAAGGCCTAGAATTAAATCCTGTTTGTCATTTTTCTGTACAGTGATCAGGATATTGTCATTTACCATGTGGGTGTGCTACAAACATTTGCAAGAAATTAATAATACAAAATATTTTTAATTTATTTTGAAACATTTTCAGAGGGGAGAGATTAACATACCCACCATATATTGCTAATAGAACAAAATTAGAATTGTGTTCCATGTTCTTAAATAATAGCAGTAATGCCCTACTATTAGTACTACTAGTAGTTATAGTAAGAGCAAATGCTTATACAGTGCAGACAATGTACAAGGCACTGTTCTTAATTAATATTAAGTCTAATTTTAACCTGTTATAATATGTTATATATTAACATTAATATGTAATGTATTTTATATATTAATTTATTCAACCCTCATAAAAATGCTAGGATGATATTATATTTGCTATCCTAATCTTAAGAAGAGAAAACTAAAAAAAGAGACATTAGGTAACTCGTTAGAGGTCATATAGCTAGCAAATGGCAGAGCTAGTTAGGTTTTGAAGTAGTCTGTTTCCAGATACTATGCTCTTAACAACTAGACTATATACTAAGTGGAAATACTTTTTTTAATGTATGGAAAATTATTACCATTCAGGAACCATGGACTAGATCCACATTTAACAATGACTGTTGAGTTTCGAAGATAAATTCTGAGTAGCTGAGAGCTTTACATACATAAGAGGTCCTGTGGTCTGATACTTTTGGGAAAGACCACACTAGATATATACTTTTCTCATATACCCTGTGATGAAAAGAATACAACTTGAGAAAAATCAATATGGACTAATGCAGTTGCCCCCTAAACTGGCTGCCCTCATTTATTTCCTATAATAAATATTATTTGAACCAGAGAGTGTGTTTCCCAATACTGTATAATCTGGAAACCCACATGCAATATCCTCAAAAAAATATATAATACAATTCTTCTATTATCAATACTATAAAAGTGAAAAACCAAGGAGTAAAAGGAGTCCAGGTGAGTGAGAGCTCATTTTTAGGTGGAGTGAGTGAGGAAAGCTTCAGAGAGGGTATGGAATTTCCAGATTCCACTTCAAATACTATTCATGCTCACCCATACATGCGCATGCATGTGCACACACACACACACACACACACACACAGACACGTGCACACACACTTCAGTCCCATCTAAGAACTGCTGCATTTCAACCCTGCATTTTGGGTGGTCAATCAATAAGTCCAATTATAGCAATAGCTTTCAGAGCTATACTGATAGAATTCAAAGATTAGGACACATTTAGGCATTAATATATGTTCTTCACTACATTCTGCATGCAGCTTTTACAGTAAAAAGAAAGAAAACTAACAATGTAATTTCACATTGCTAACCCATTATTTTAGTTATTTGAAATTCAATTACTTTTTATGTTATAATACTGTGGGTATTTCTAACCAGGGACCAAAAACAGTAAGTACAGTTGAAATCATTTAGAAGAAAACTGAACAAGAGGCGACTATATAAAATAAAACCAATACTTTTATTACTGTTAGCATTATCAATGCATATATACAGCACATTTATTAATTGTTTTTGCTATTTGGCATATGTCTAATTCCTACAAGACTAATTTGGAATGCAACTTTCAGCCAGTCTACTCTTTCTTTGGGTTTTAGAAATAACAAGCATGAAGGGATTTCTGGCAAGATGGCCTAACAGAAACAACTCCAGTCTACAGATTTCAACAATTTTGTCACCACCAGGCCTGCCTTACAAGAGTTCCTGAAAGAAGCACTAAACATGGAAAGGAACAACCGGTACTAGCCACTGCAAAAACATACCAAATTGCAAAGACCACTGATGCTATGAAGAAACTGCATCAACTAACAGGCAAAATAACCAGCCAACATCATAATGACAGGACAAAATTCACACATAACAATATTAACCTTAAATGTAAATGAGCTAAGTGTCCCAATCAAAAGATACAGACTGGCACATTGAATAAAGAGTCAAGACCCATTGATGTGCTGTATTCAGGAGACCCATCTCATGTTCAAAGATGCACATAGGCTCAAAATAAAGGGATGGTGAAATCTTTACCAAGCAAATGGAAAGCAAANAAAAACGCAGAGGTTGCAATCCTAGTCTCTTAAAAAACTTTAAACTAACAAAGATTGAAGGAGACAAAGAAGAATATTACATAATGGTAAAAGGATCAAAGCAACAAGAGGAGCTAACTATCCTAAATATATATGCAACCTGTACAGGAGCACCCAGATTCATAAAGGAAGTTCTTAGAGACCTACAAAGAGACTTAGACTCTCACACAGTAATAGTGGGAGATTTTAACACCCACTGTCAATATTAGAGAGATTAATGAGACAGAAAATTAACAATGATTTCCAGAACTTAAACTCCCCTGGACCAAGTGGGCCTAACAGACATCTACAGAACTCTTCACCCCAAATCCACAGAATATACATTCTTCTCAGTACCACATCACACTTAATCTAAAACTGACCACATAATTGGAAGTAAATCACTCCTCAGCAAATAAACAGAAATCATTAACAAACAGTCTCTCAGACCGCAGTGCAACCAAATTAGAACTCAGGATTAAGAAACTAACTCAAAACTGCACGACTACATGGAAACTGAACAACCTGCTCCTGAATGACTAATGGGTAAATAATAAAATTAAGGCAGAAACAGAGATATTCTTTGAAACCAATGAGAAAAAAGACACAGTGTACCAGAATCTCTGGGACATACTCAAAGCAGTGTGTAGAGGGAAATTTATAGCACTAAATGCCCACAAGAGAAAGGAGGACAGATCTAAAATTAACACCCTAACATCACAATTAAATGAACTAGAGAAGCAAGAACAAACAAATTCAAAAGCTAGCAGAAGATAATAAATAACTAAGATCAGAGCAGAACTGAAAGAGATAGAGACACAAAAAAAGAAACTTCAAAAAACTCAATGAATCCAGGAGCTGGTTTTTTGAAAAGATCAATAAAATAGATAGACTGCTAGCCAGCCTAATAAAGAAGAGAGAAGAATCAAATAGACACAATAAAAAATGATAAAGGGGATATCGCCACTCATCCCACAGAAATGCAAACTATCATCAGAGAATACTATAAACACCTCTATGCAAATAAACTAAAAAATCAAGAAGAAATGAATAAAATTCCTGGACATATACACCCTCCCAAGACTAAACCAGGAAGAAGCTGAATCCCTGAATAGACCAATAACAAGGTCTGAAGTTGAGGCAATAATTAATAGCCTACCAACAAAAAAAATCCAGGACCAGATGGATTCACAGCCGAATTCTATCAAAGTTACAAAGAGGAGCTGGCACCATTGCTTCTAAAACTATTCCAATCAATAGAAAAAGAGATTATCCTTCTTAACTGATTTTATGAGGCCAGCATCATCCTGATACCAAAACCTTGTCAAGGCATAACAAAAAAAGAAAATTTCAGGCCTATATCCCTGATGAACATCGCTGTGAAAATCCTCAATGGAATACTGGCAAACCAAATCCAGCAACACATCAAAAAGCTTATCCACCACAATCAAGTAGGCATCATCCCTGAGATGCAAGACTAGTTCAACATATACAAATCAATAAACACAATTCATCACATAAACAGAACCAAAGAGAAAAACCACATGATTATCTCAATATATGCAGAAAAGGCCTTCAACAAAATTCAGCAGCTCTTCAAGCTAAAAACTCTTAATAAACTAGGTATCAATGGAATGTATCTCAAGATAATAAGAGCTATTTATGACAAACCTACAGCCAATATCATACAGAATGGGCAAAAAATGGAAACATTCCCTTTGAAAACCAGCACAAGACAAGAATGCCTCTTTTACCACTCCAATTCAATGTAATATTGGAAGTTCTGGCCAGGGCAATCAGGCAAGAAAAAGAAATAAAGGATATTAAATTAGGAAAAGAGGAAGTCCAGTTGTCTCTGTTTGCAGATGACATGATTGTATATTTAGAATACTCCATTGTCTCAGCCCCAAATCTCTGTAAGCTGATAAGCAACTTCAGCAAAGTCTCAGGATACAAAATCAATGTGCAAAACCCACAGGCATTCCTATAAACCAATAATAGACAAACAGAGAGCCAAATCATGAGTGAATTTCCATTCACAATTGCTACAAAGAGAACAAAATACCTAGGAATACAACTTACAAGAAACATGAAAGGACCTTTTCGAGGGGAACTACAAACCACAAGGAGAACTACATGCTAAGGAAATAAGAGAGGACACAAACAGAAAAACTTTCCATGCTTATTGATGGAGA
Source organism: Cebus imitator (assembly GCF_001604975.1). Classification (NCBI taxonomy): domain Eukaryota; kingdom Metazoa; phylum Chordata; class Mammalia; order Primates; family Cebidae; genus Cebus; species Cebus imitator. The sequence goes on along the minus strand of NW_016107327.1, from coordinate 12,370,128 downwards.
GAATCAATATCGTAAAAATAGCCATACTTCCCAAAGTAATTTAAAGATTCAATGCTATCCATATCAAGCTACCATTGACTTTCTTCACATAATTATAAAAAGCTGCCTATATTTCATATAGATCCAAAAAAAAAAAACAAAACAAACAAACAAAAAAAACCAAGTTCCCATGTAGCCAAGACAAACCTAAGCAAAAAGAACAAAGCTGGAGGCATCTGACTTCAAACTATACTACAAGTCTAGAATAAAAAAAGCAGCATGGTACTGGTACCAAAACAGATATATAGATCAATGGAACAGAATAGAGGCCTCAGAAATAACACTGCACCTCTATAACCATCTAATCTTTGACAAATCTGACAAAAACGAGCAATGGGGAAAGGATTCCCTATTTAATAAATGATGTTGGGAAAACTGGCTAGTCATGTGCAGAAAGCTGAAACTAGATCCCTTATGTATACCTTATACAAAAATTAACTCAAGGTGGATTAAAAACTTAAAGATAAGACCTAAAACCATAAAAACCTAAGCAATACCATTTAGGGCATAGACATGGGCAAAGACTTCATGACTAAAACACCAAAAACAATGGTAACGAAAGACAAAATAGACAAATGGGATCTAATTATAAAGAGTTTCTGTACAGCAAAAGAAACTGTCATCAGAGTGAACAGGCAACCTGCAGAATGGGATAAAATATTTGCAATCTATCTGTCTGACGAAGGGCTAATATCAAGAATCTACAAAGAACTTAAAGTTGCAAGAAAAAAAAGCCCCATCAAAAAGTGGGCAAAGGATGTGAATAGACACTTCTCAAATGAAGACATTTATGCAGCCAAAAAACATCTGAAAAAAAGCTCATCATCCCTGGTCATTAGAGAAATGCAAATCAAAACCACAATGAGATACCATCTTGTGCCAATTAGAATGGCAATCATTAAAGAGTCAGGAAACAACAGATGCTGGAGAGGATGTGGAGAAATAGGAATACTTTTACACTGTTGTGCGAGTGTAAATTAGTTCAACCATTGTGGAAGACAGTGTGGCGATTCCTCAAGGATCTAGAACTAGAAATACCATTTGACTCAGCAATCCCATTATCAGGTATATACGCAAAAGATTATAAATCATTTCACCATAAAGACACATGCACATACATGTTTATTGTGGGACTGTTCACAATAGCAAAGACTTGAAACCAACCCAATTGCCCATCAGTAATAGATTATATAAAGAAAATGTGACACGTACACCATTAAATACTATGCAGCCATAAAAAATGATGAGTTTACAGCCTTTGCAGGGACATAGATGAAGCTGGAATCCATTATTCTCAGCAAACTAACACAAGAACAGAAAATCAAACACTGCATGTTCTCACTCTCACCCATGTGTGAGTTGAACAATGAGAACACTTGGACATAGAGAGGGGAACATCATACACAGGGCCTGTCGCAAGGAAGGAGGCTAGGGGAGGGATAGCATTAGAAGAAATAACTAATGTGGATGATGGGTTGATGGATGCAGCAAACCGCCATGGCACGTGTATACCTATGTAACAAACCTGCACTTTCAGCACATGAACCCCAGAATTTAAAGTATAATAATTTAAAAAAAAATGAAAAAACAAGCATGAAAGAAAGTGGTACATTGCACATATTTATATTTTAAGGAATTTTTTTCTTCTAAAAACATAATACTTAGCAAGCCTCAGATATGCCACATTAAAATTAACTAGCAATCTTTTTTTTTAAGGAAATGGAAAAGTTTATTAGCAAAAGCAATCAAAATGATGTGATTGCCCTACTTGTGTGTCTACTTTGCTTATACACTTGTGGTTAGATCTCATTTCTCCCGACAGTGAATATAAGCTTTTCAGTGTTTTTCCATTGCTTCACAGGAGAATTTATGAGAATATTTTATCATTATTACTGGGTAACCCATACATGTCTATATGTATATATACAGACTTTAATCTAGTTCAGTAAATGATTTATTTCAGTTTTGAATACTGAGGCATTAAAACAAACAAGAAAAAATGTGATAATCCAATTTAATATCGAAAAGGACTAATATGCTTCATTAAATGCCTCTTTATAAAAACATAACTTTTAAAAAGATATTTTCCTGGGGTATTTTTTCACAACTTTTGGATACATTCTTTCATTCATATTGCCTGTAAGTTTTACTTTATTTGATGGAAAGTTTATTCAAATAAAGATATAATCCGTGTGTGTGTTTGTGTACGTGTGTGTGTGTATTAATCTTTCAGCATTAATTGTGCATTATGTTCTGCTCCCTCATAGCTGTGTGTGTGTGTGTGTGTGTGTGTGTGCGTGTATTAGTCTTTCATGATTATTGATTGAGCATCATGTTCTTCTCCCTCACAGGTGTGAGTGTGTCTGTGTGTGTGTGTGTGTGTGTGTGTGTATTAGTCTTTCATGATTATTAATTGAGCATCATGTTCTGCTCCCTCACAGGTGTGTGTGTGTCTGTGTGTGTGTGTGTATTAGTCTTTCATGATTATTAATTGAACATCATGTTCTGCTCCCTCACAGGTGTGTGTGTGTGTGTGTGTGTGTGTGTGTGTGTGTGTGTGTGTATGCATACACGCATAGAAGTATCTTTGATTTTTTTTGTAATTATCTTAAATATGGAAAAGGGTGGCTTGAGTTAGTAGAAGAAAAACCCAAAATTCGAAGTATCTTTGATCTTTTTTGTAATTGTTACAGAAAGAGTGGAAAGAAACTTCACGAGATCCACTGGCATTCAGTGGCCGGAAAACAGTTGCAGTATGTCATTATGATTCTAAAAACCACATATTATTCTAAAGCATATAATAAAACATTATTCTAAAGCAAATAAAGCAATCTGCATGACTAGATAGATAGGATTAATGTATTTTCCTTGAAATATCATTTAAAAGAACTTTTTTAATGAAATAACTTGACACAATCAGATATTTCACAATAAATGACAGTTTTGTACACTGAAGCTAACAGCCTTCTTTCTCAGAAATATGCCAGAGAAAACAAGCAACACTGGAACACTGGGTACGTAGAGAAGTGTGTTGGAGGTAAGAACATTTTAGGAAGAAGACCACAGAGGACCTTAAATACCCAGCTAGAGATCTTGAAATATATTCTCTAGGTGCCATCAAATGATTTTGAGTGATGTGTTTAGGGTGTCTTAAAGAGCTTATTGAATCTTAAACATGGAAAAGAGTGGCTTGAGTTGGGTATAGCTGGTAGAAGAAAAACCCAAAATTAGAAGGACACTGAAATATATCAATATTAATAACAATGATAAAGGTTATTACTAACCATAATTAAAACGGAATTGAATCTTAGCCACTGCCTTTGGGCAGGATAGCTTAATAAATATACAGAAAAAGCAAATAATGATCAGTCTGGGAGACCAAGAAAAATAGAAAGAACACAGTCATTTGGGTCAATTATAGTGGCTTTCCTAGTCCAGTTGTTACCATTAAGTAGGACTGTGGTTTATAGTCATGGTTCACTCCTCCCAGAGCTGTGTGTGTCCCTGGAGTCTGATATCCTCCATCTTTTAGGCTCTGTCTCAATGAAACATTTACATTTTATTTGCAGTACAGTGGCTGTCACATGAATCTTCAATTCAAAGCATTATCCTGTGCGATGCAGCTTTTATTCACTTTAAAGGCACTTAGGTAAGTCATTGCTGTTGATTGTATGACTTGAATGTGGAGGTGAATAGTAAATCTGTAACATCCTAACCATCATTCAAGAAAGAACTAATTGGACTCACTGACTCAAATTCTGTAAATCTTTTTGCCACAATAGCTACATTAGAACAGATAGCTTAAAATAGCTTAATACCACAATATAGTACATTTACTAGCTTTTTCACAACAAAAGGAACTTTGGCTTGAGTTTCAAATTTACATAAAATTTGGTGTGTTTTTTTGATATAAAAAAACAAAATCACCATCTAGTTGACAATTATTTATGACACCATTGTAAAATATATGAAAATGAAACAGGTTGAGATTATTAAATTAGCAAAAACTATTTAAAGATTATGTCTTCAATGTTTGTTTTTGTTTTAAAGGACTATTTTACTATAACTTAAGTATGGGTAGTCATCTTTTGGTCATGTCTGGGTTTCACATTTTCTATATCTATTCATCCATTGATAGGCATTTAGGTTGATTTCATACTTTGGCTACTGTGAGTAGTGTAGCAATAAACATGGGAGTGCAGACAACTCTTCAGTATACTGATTTTCATTCTTTTAAATATATGCCCAGCATATATTGTTGGTTCATATGGTAATTCTATTTTTAGTTTTTGGAGGAACCTCTATAGCATTTTCCACAGAGGCTGCATTAATTTACGTTCTCATCAACAGTGTACAAGTGTTCCCCTTCCTCCACATCCTCACCAGCATTTGTTACTTTCTGTCTTTTGGATAGTAGCCGTTTTAACTAGGGTGAGATAATATTGCTTGTGGTTTTGATTTTGATTTCCATGACAGTTAGTGAATATTACACACTTGAATATGTAACTATATTATATGTAACATTGATAGCACATTAAATTATAATGTTTATTATTTCATATTATATTGTAAGTGTGTAAGTTAATTTAATTGTTAAATACTATACATATTCAAATAGAGTAAACACATTTTATTCAAAGTCCATGGAATAATTTAAAATTTTGTTCTTGTTCATGTGGTTTGACTCTGTTCCCACCCAAAGCTCATCTCAAATGGTAATCCCCATAATCTCCATGTGTCATGGGTGGTACCTGATGGGAGGTGATTAGAACATGTGGGTGGTTCTTCCATGCCGTTCTAATGATGGTAAGTGAGTTCTCATGAGATCTGATGGCTTTATAAGTGTTTGACAGTTCCTCCTACACACTCTCTCTCTTGCCTGCTGCCATATAAGACATGGCTGCCTCTCTTCTGCCATAATTATAAGTTTCCCGAAGACTTCCTTCCCAGATACGTGGAACTGTGAGCCAATTAAACCTCTTTTCTTTAAAAATTACCCAGTCTTGGGTAGTATCTTTATAGTAGTGTGAAAACAGACTAATACACTTATAATCCCCCCCAAAAACTTTCATTAAATCCACCAAAGTAGAAAGTTTCTATGAAGAACGTGCAATAAAACAGAAAATAAAAAGAACAAAATTTAAATCAATAAAGCTACAACCAATTAATTGTTAAACTTATATAATTTTTGGATGAAGTATATAGCCAAAACTTCAATTATATAATATTTTTTAAATGCTAACAATGTGATGCATCGCAAAACAGTACTTACAGTCATTTTTTTCTCTCATAAATTCTTGAATTATTTGAAAAATAAAAATCAGTGCAAGTAAGTTTTATAAGCCTAGGGAAATTGTGCAAATTCTAATGAGTGAATTAGAAAACTTTTTTAAAAAGAAGAGTAGAGGGAGGAATAGCATTAGAAGAAATACCTAATGCAAAGAACGGGTTAAAGGATGCAACAAATCACCATGGCACTTGTATACCTACATAACAAACCTGCACGTTCTGCACATGTGACTCAGAACTTAAAGTATAATAGTAATAATAAGAAAATGCTTCAAAAATATTGAATCCTTCTTGAATATGGTACCTGGGAAAAAGAAGATAAAATAAAAAAAATTTTAAAAGAAGAGTAGAAGTGATATACAGGAGACAGTTCTTCGAGAAAAAATAAAATAAATATAGGTCTAATAAATAAAACAGAAACAAATTTAATGGGCAAAATTACAAATGAAAATAAGAGTTCAGCAGATTTTATATTTTAATTATAATCAAATATTATTTATAATGCTGTACTAAAGAACTTAAAAACTCCAAATGGATGTTTTTGTGATTGATTCAATAGAGAATAGAAACCCAGAATAGCTTAATAATAATGCACAAGGAAACTTAAAACCTCTCCATGTGTCAAACACTTTTTTCTAAAATATGCCCAGAGGCCAAATGACTTACAGATACGTTCTTTCAAATTTTGAAGAAGCTCCTAGTTTCCATAGCATATAAATTCTTTCAGTGCATATAAAAAGATAGAGTGCTTCACAAATCATTTTACGAAGGTTGTACCATTGTGATGGTAAATCTTGACAATGATCTCATAGCACTTGATCTTGACCATAAATTTAAATTTAAATTAAATTACAAAAGTAAACCTGCAAAACAACCTCCCATTATAAGTACAAAACTGGAATATTAACCAAAAAAAATGGGATTTGAGAAAAGGGGTTTGTTAGAAGGATATGACACTAAGGTTAATATGGGAAACTAAAGTGGAAAAATGGCCATATGTAATTACAAATTTTAAAGAATAGAAGTAAGACAGATATTTTCTTTCATGGAAATAGATATACCCCGGCAAAAGAAGTTAACCTGGGTTTGAATCCAGGCTCCACCAATGAGCTTTTCATCATTTTGCAAGTCTCTTAACATGTCTAACTTTCTCTCACCTCATCTTTCAAAGGAGAATAATAAACACCTCAAAAGTGCCTTGTGTAAACAGAATCATATAAAAGATATAAAGATTTTTATATGACCCCTGGTGTATAGTAAGTGCTTGTGTTAGCAACTTTTCTAATTAATGCAACTAGCATTAATTTCAGGAATCAAAATAATATAACATTGGCATAAGAATCAAAAGACCAATCATGAATCAAGAAGCTATGAAATAGGAATTATTTGAAATTATTTCATTTATTACAGGCACATTAGCAGAAATTATTAAAGAAAAATTAGGATTATTTAAAAATAGCTCTGTGATAATATCTAGCTGATTGTCCCATCATCAATTATTGACTAGTTTGTCTTCATAGAATATAAGTCTCATAGTGCAGACCTGATTCAGGGCAAGCTAAACATTTCTAATTTTTAAAATTTTTCTTATCCAAGTTCTTAACATAACACTAGTGTCAGGTTTAACAATTTGCCACAATGGCTCGCAGAACTCAGGAAACTACTTTACTTACTATTACCACTTTATTATAGTGGATACAACTCAAACAGCCAAATGGAAGAGTTGCACAGGGCAAGGTATTTGGTATTTTATTTTATTTTATCTGCATAATCTGTATTTTTTTTATTTTTGCCGTTAATTTTTTGCTCAGAATAACTCAATTTTTACAAATAATAAAGTTTCACTAGATATTGTCCTCATTAGATATTTTGAAATGAGTTTCCAGTAGAATAAAATTCATTATATGCTAAATATAATTAAGCGTATACATTCTTTTTTTGGATTTTTAAATTATTCTTTAAGTTCTGGGGTACATGTGCAGAATGCACAGGTTTTTTACATAGGTATACATGTGCCATGGTGGTTTGCTGCATCCATCAACCCATCATCTACATTAGGTATTTCTCCTAGTGCTACCCCTCCCCTATTCCCCCACCCCCTGCTTTCCACCCCCTACCCTCCCATATCCCAACACGCCCTGGTGTGTGATGTTCCCCTCCCTGTGTCCATGTGTTATCATCCTTCAGTACCCACTTATGACTGAGAACATGAAGTGTTTGGTTTTCTGTTCTTGTGTCAGTTTGCTGAAAATAATAGTTTCCAGCTTTATCCATGTTTCTGCAAAGGTTATGAACTTATCCTTTTTATGGCTGTATAGTATTTCATAGTATACATGTGCCACATTTTCTTTAGGATAGTTAGTTCTTCTTGTTGCATTGATCTTTTTACCATTATGTAATGCCCTTCTTTATCTGTTTAGATCTTGATCGATTTAAAATCTGTTTTATCAAAGACTAGAATTGTGATCTCTGCTTTCTTTTTGCTTGGTAAATCTTTCTCCATCCCTTTATTTTGATCCTATGTGTGTCTTTGCACATGAGATGGGTCTCCTGAATACAGCAGATCAATGGGTCTTAACTCTTTTTCCAACTTGACAGTCTGTGTTTTTTAACTGGGGCATTTAGCCCATTTACATTTAACATTAATATTGTTACCTGTGGATTTGATCCTGTCATTTTCATGCTAGCTGGGTATTTTTCCCATTAGTTGATGCCGTTTCTTCTTAGTGTTGATGGTCACTCTTTGTTCACCCTAAAATACCAACAACAGCTAAGAATACAGACAAAATAAAACTTCCTTGTATTTCACCAATTGATCTTCTACATGACTGTCAATTAGTAATTCTATATCTAATTTAAATACAGTACCATGAGAAGAATCTTTTTCGTGTGTGTATCTCATACCTGATGCTGATCATCTAAGAAGATGAAAATAGTTTATCTCTATGCAAACCTCAAGAAAAACATATATAAGCAAAATATTTTAGAGAAACGTTGTCTAAAGAAAGATTCTAAAATAGATTGCCAGCCTGCTATGACTAGGTTATGATAAGGGGCACAGGGAGGTGCAGCTGACCTTGTGGAACCTACAGTCTAGTTTTTCGCCTTATCTAGACAAATTAAATTCCAGAATTATAGAGAATGGGCACATGTATTAAACCATTATAAGAAATATCCAAAATGATGGAAAATGGGAAAGGTCCAAGAATGAAGCCAGAAAAAAATTATTTAGATGGTTGAATGAGGGGAAAACATAGATGCCAAATAAATTTAAAAGGTAGGATTAGCAATAATTCCAGGAAAACTTCTATAACAGGTTACTTAAAGGGGGTAGGTGATTTTTGACCATTTAGGAAGAAGTGCTCTTAAGTGTTTAATTTGTTAAGCAGCTTGTCAATTTGTAATATACTATTTCTATTATATTTTTTTCCTAAGGGGATGTCTGGTTTGAACTCTGAAACCCTGAAGTCTATAATTATTTCTCTTGGGGCACTTTGCCAGTGTAAATGGCAAATTTTAATTTTTAACTTAAGCACAAAGCCATCAGTGATTTTTTTTCTATTTGAGAGACAGCTATATGCACTACCCCTGCCTAAATCATTGAATTATTGTAATTCTGAGTCAATCTTTTTTCCTTTGTATGCCTTTATATTCCAGATTTACTCAACTAGGATGATTTTTTCCTTCATTGCTTTTCAGCTTCATTCAAGAACACCAGATTTTTCTCCTACCCTCAACGTGTAAGTTAAAAGGGATTCTAAATGTTTCAATGGAAGATAAACTTCATGTCCTTCAAATGAAGAGAAGCTGAAAGATGAATAGAATATGATGAGTAGCAAGAATTGAGAGAAAATGTAGTAAAAGGGAGAGTTTTCTATCATTAAAATAAGAAAAATTACCACAATCTTCCCCCAACCATTAATGTAACCGTTTGATAGTAAACACAGGAAACAAATAGGGATTGAGTTAGATTGGAAAACTTGGCTAGGACCTAGAGTCCAATTTGGTCTTCCTTCTCTTCTGCCAAAGAAGTGACTTATTCATGTAATTGCAGGCAGCATTATGCTTGACAGAACATCTTGGACAAAACAGATCCAGACGCCACATTTTTTGCATGGTGAATATAAGCACCACAAGGTCCCTGAATCTTACAGATGGCCATGGTATGCAATACAAAGAGGGGACATGAAAGTTTATTAAGAGAGCAGGCAGACAGGAGAGGGGCTGGACATTCTCTCCCACCCCCCAGTTCTGTCCTTTGCTGGAGATTCTTCTCCACATTATTGAAGTCCTGGAATAATCGTAAAATAATTACTCTCCCCAAAAATAACACCCAAGGAAGAGTAAAAAATAACTCTAAAAAACATTGTAACAAAGCAAAAAGGGAGGATGACAACAAAGATGAAAGAGACAATTTCAAATATTTAACCTGAAATTAAGATTAAAAGCTACTACCTGGAAATCTTTAGTGAGCTGCTTTCATCTTTTAAGTTAGTGAGTTAGCATAGTAATCACAATTACTTTGGACTCATCAGGTGAATTAAATTATATGAAATAGCAACCTCCTCTTACCCATTCATCCCAGCATTCACAAAGGAGAAACCTTTGTATGGCTTTAATAAGTGCAAGAAAGACAATCTCTCAAGAGGGATACTAATAAGTCTCTGAGACAAACATTACTTAATTCCTTTATTCCATTAGTGATTTGGAAAATGTTTGGTTGATGATTTTATTTTAGAGCAAAATAATATTTCATTGTACCTTGCTACTCATAAAGTGATCCTCAGACCAGCAACATTAACAGTCCCTAGAAGGGCAACAGAAATTAAGGTTCCTAGGCTCACTGGGAACCCACTGAATCCCAACTGGCATTTAAAGAAGATAAGAGTCCCAGGTGATTCATATGTGTATTTAAGTATAATAGATTCTTCAAAATAAATTATGAATTATTAAAATACAACTTTTGACTTTCATAAAAATAGTATGTTCCAAAGAGTTGCTTGTGTTAGAAATAAAATGTTCACCTTAATAAACTCAGACTATATTTCACATATCTATATTATCCTCAAATGAATGAGTTCAGAATTGAAGTCAACACATCAGATAATGTAAATTATTTTTATTTTGCATCTTTCTTTATTCAGGTTCTCACAGAAGGATTTAGTTACTATAACTGAAGAATTGAGAACTGATCAGCAAAAAGTGCTCTGAGAGTGTTTGGTTGGAAGTGGATCCAGATGGCTCTGCAAGTCTCCAACAGCCTGTATGCTTAAGTATAGCTAACTCCTCCAAGCTGTTCTGCAGCATGGTACCTCTGCCCTCTAACGAACAATAGCAGAGGACTACCATGGGCCTTTAAATAACTGCCAGGTAAGACCTGCACTAAATATGTATGCAGGACAGAGCAGGAAGTTAGGGAAGCTGGACCAAACTTTCAAAGTGAAAGATCTAGGATAAATTTTCTGAAAAAAAGATTGAAGCTGTGTGACAGTAGGAGACATGAAATAAGGAAATATAGGTCCTTTTCTCAGGGTAATTAAGAATAAGATTATTCTTTGGCCTGCATCAATACATTAAATTTTTCCTTCAAGTTTGTATTATGCACCCTCCTCTGCATTCTACTTAGAGTATATTTGCATATCGATAATTTATAGGGGATAAGAGAAAGTTGCCTCCTAGACTGATTTTATCTTAATGACAGTATCCAAATGTTTAAAAAATGATCATACAACCAATTCAATGTATACCTAATATAAAAATATTTTAAACCTAAAATGCAGGTTTTATTTATGTTACGACATCTGAAAATGCATCCCAAGTCCCTATGAGTTTCTGAGGTCTCTGCTTTGTTAACCATGAGCTAGAACTGGCTAATGATTTGTCAAAGGCAGTGAAACTTACAGCAAATAAATAGACCTGATTTTTGCATGTTGGATTATCTTCAGATCTCACCTCTAACTCACAGCTGTTGATTATTAATAATCATGTTTTCAATGTAAAAAAAGTAAACAGACCAATTACTTCATAATTAGACAATTTTAATAAGTGAAAGAGACTGATAAATAAATCTGTATTTTTACAAAAATGACTATGACATTCAAAGTTTTTGTTGATATTGCACACTGTTATGGACTGAATATTTGTATCTCCCCCAAATTCCTATGTTGAAGCCCTAACCCCCAGTGTGGTGGCAATTGGAGATGGAATTTTGGAGATAAGGTCTTAAGAGTGGGGCCTTAATCTTATGAGATTGGTGTCCTTATAAAAAGAGGAGGCATAAGAGTCTTCTCTTTCTTCCTTTCTCTCTCTCCCCTCTCCTTCCTTTCACCCTTCCCCTCTCCCTCCCTGACAATCTGCAAGTACCCATGAAGAAGAGATCATGTGAGTAACACAGTGAGACAGTAAAGTAACAGCAGCCTACAAGCCAAGAGGCCTTAGAATGAAACTAACCCTGCCAGCACCTTGATCTTGGACCTCCCAGCCTTCATAATTGTGAGAAATAAATTGCTGTTCTTTATGTCACTGAGTCTATGGCATTTTGTAATAGGATTCCAAGCAGACTAGTGCACACTTCAAGTAATTTATGTTCCAAATTATTTGATAGTAGGCATAGACAAAGGAAAAGGTCAATTTGACTATTAGATTATGATATTTCAAATATAATCATTAAAGATAAATATGAGAAAACTGACCTAGAAATGCAAGTTACTAGATGCCAGAGAAATTTGGAATGCTTCCTTTTTTGCTTTATTGAATCAAGTAAATCTAAAATATATTTAAAAAATAGTAATGACAAACCATGTCCTGATTTCTGAAAACAGCCAATGTAAAAGCAGTACTATATACAACTTAATAAACATATCAAAAAGGTTAAATGCATACATAATACATAAATGTTTTCACACAAAATTCTAACATTGGCCCAAAATTACTAGTAAGAATAGAAAAAAAGTGCATATATTAAGAACCAGAGACATACAATGAAGATTATTAGATATGATGAAGCTATGAAGCTAAGAATAAAATCTCTGAATCACTGTTGATATTGAATCTAAGAATCCTTAAGGTAGTGTACTAGGAAAATCTTGTTTAAAAGCATCTGTACATAACTAACAATTCCATGTTACAAATAGAATCTTAGAACAAATCTGTGTATGTGAGTGTTTTCTTCAAGGAATAAATAAAACACGATATTCTAAAAGTTACATTTTATACACATACACAAAATTGTCTTTCTCACATAATTTGTATAGTGCTGAAATTCCAGGAAGATATTTTCTAGTGTATCTGTAGAATGCTATGAAAATTATCCAGAACAAAATGGTTATATCTGATTAAAATCCACGTGAGCCAGAATTTATTTGTTTTCATCATTCTCATATTCCTTGTGCTGAGAACATAGCAGGGACTCAATAAATGCCACACAGCAGGGACTTAATAAATATTGAATGAGTGACTGAATTGACAGGAATCAGAATATGCTACCCTGAAACATAACGCCTTGGCATATTGGATACATTAAGCTAAAGAAATTTGAGTAACAGCAGGTTCAGGAAGAGCTCTCCGACCTCCCCCTTCACAAGACCCTCATATGAGAGATGCCATTCTTATAGCCAAAAGAAACATCCTATGTCCAAAGACAGAGGGATGCCAAGAGGAATCTGAGTGAACGCCTTTGTCTTACTATATTTTTCCATGATCTTCCATCCTTCATCAAACCCAACATAAAAACACTTAGATTTAATTATTTCTTCAGGTCTTCATTTCTTTGCAACTGACATTAAATAAATTAGCATGTTTTTCTCTTGCTCATAGATCAATCTAATTTAAAGGGTCCAATGGGTAAAATATTTTTTTTCCTTCCCTAAAGAATGAATATATTGGCCAGGGTTTTCTAAAGGGAGAGAACTAATAGGATAGATGTATGTATGAAGGAGAGTTTATGGAGTATTTACTCACACGATCACAAGGTAAAGTCCCACAATAGGTCATCTGCAAGCTGAGGAACAGGGAAGTCAATCCAAGTCCCCAAACCTCAAGAGCAGAGAAGCTGACAGTGCAGCCTTCAGTCTGTGGCCAAAGGCCCCAACAGTCCCTGGCAAATCACTGGTGTAAGTTTAAGAGCCCAAAAGCTGAAAAACTTGGAGTCTGATGTTCGAGGGCAGGAAGCATCCAGCACGGGAGAAAAATGAAGGCCAGAAGCCTCAATCAGTCAAGTCCTCCCATGTTTTTCTGCCTGCTTTATTTTAGCCACACTGGCAGCTGGTGCCCACCCAGATTGAAGGTGGGTCTTCCTCTCCCAGTCCACTGTCTAAAATATCAATCTCCTTTGGCAACACCCTCACAGATACACCTAGGAACTTTGCATCCTTCAATCCAAACAAGTTGACACTCAATCTTAACAATAAGTGAACACTGTTTAAGTTGTAAAGTTATCTTCATTAAAACTACTCTAGTGGTGTTTGACAATATTAATTATAAGTACTTATAAATAACAGAAGAAAGATATTCAATAGACATTTAATATTACTGTTTAATATACTTAATAGCTAATGAACAATAAAATTTCCATGTAGGTTTTTACAGGTATCACTATCTTAAACTTCATTTGCTTGTATGCCAGTTTCTAGTTATCTCACTCATTAGGATGAAAAGTCTATAAGAGCAATGGCTTTGTTTTATAAACACCTGTACTTATGGTGCTGAAAACAATGTTTGTCAAATAGCAAGTGCTCAAAAAACTGTTTGCTAAGTGAAAGAATAAATGTAAAGCACAGGTTCTCAAACCAGTTTAGATGCTGAGGCATCTAGAAATTATGCTTGGTATACTTTTTAAAAAATACTGTAACAGGCAGAGCATGGAGGCTCACACCTGTAATCCCAACACATCAGGAAGCTGAGGAAGGAGGATTGCTTGAAGGCAGGTATTTGAGATCAGCCTGGGAAACAAAGTGATATGGTTTGACTGTGTCCCCACTCAAATCTCAATTTGAATGTTATCTCCCAGAATTCCCACATGTTGTGAGAGGGACACAGGAGGAGGTAATTGAATCATGGGGACTGGTCTTTCCTGTGCTATTCTCATGACGATTAATAAGCCTCTTGAGATCTGGTGGGTTTATCAGGGGTTTCTGCTTTTACTTCTTCCTCATTTTTTCTTGCCACTTCCATGTAAGAAGTGCCTTTCACCTCAGGCTGTAATTCTGAGGTCTCCCCAACCATGTGGAACTATAAGTCCAATGAAACATTTTTTTCTTCCCAGTCTCAAGTATGTCTTTATTAGAACCATGGAAACAGACTAATGCACAAAGCCAGACCCAATTTCTACCAAAAATAAAATAAATTTAAGCAGAGATGGCTGTGCACAACTATAGTCCCAGATACTCAGGAGGCAGAAGCAGGAGGATCAATTGCGCCCAGGAATTTGAGGCTGCAGTGAGCTTTAATCATGCCACTGTACTCCAACCTGCATGACAGAATAGAGAGTGAATCCCCACCTTTTTAAAGAAAAAAATAAAGATAAATGAAGAGAGAGTAAAATATCCAAATACTAAGTTTAAAAGTACTAAGCTTAAAATTGGATAAAAATCATGCAATACTATCTGGAATTGTAAATTATAGATTAGATAATACATGTTAATTTTTTTGTTTCTACTTTATCTCCCCCACTCAAAATTTCAAATATGATAAAGTGTGGAGTATCTACCAAGTGTCTTGAACACAATATTTGTACTTTAAATGTGATTGGGTTTAGATTATAACTGCAAGTTATTTAAACTCAGAGCACCAGCATTGCATTTGTAAAATGCATTTGCTGTGCTAATACATGTCCCTTTTCTGTCTTGTGCAATGTTAGAGTCAATAAAAATAGAATTTTTAAAATGCCAGCAGGTTATTAAAGGTGACACAAGTCCTTTCATTAAAATAATTCTATTATTATCATCTGAATGCTAACATCAGCTTCTAGAATCTAAAGGCCAATTTCTATAGAATCTCTGTACTTTTGTCTTAGTCTGTTTGGTTGCTACATCAGAGTACCATAAGGTTAATGACTTATAAACAACAGAAATTTATTTTTAATAGTTCTGAAAGCTGGAAATGTAACTGCCCAATGGGTTCACCTGACCTGCTGCATAGACAGTGTTGATTTCTCAAGACTGGGGAATTGCAATAGAGAAAGAGTAATTCATGCAGAGCTGGCTGTGCAGAAGACCTGAGTTTTATTATTACTCTAATCAAGTGCTGATTGGTTGGGTCAGAGATGAAATAATAGGGAATTAAAGTTGTCTTCTTCTGCTTAGTCAGTTCCTGGGTGGGGGCCACAGATCAAGTGAGCCAGTTTATCAATCTGGTGGTGACAGCTGATCCATCAAGTACAGGGTCTGCAAATATCTCAAGCACTGATCTTAGGAGCTGTGTAGGAAGGGTCAGAATCTTGTAGCTTCCAGCTGCATGACTCTTGAACCATAATTTCTAATCTTGTGCCTAATTTGTTAGTCCTACAAGGGCAGTCTGGTCTCTGGGCAAGGAGGTTTGTTTTGGGAAAGGGCTGTTACCATCTTTGTTATTAACTATAAGTTCCTCCAAAGTTAGTTCAGCCTATACACAGAAATGAACAAGGACAGCTTGGAGATTAGAAGCAAGATGGAGTTGGTTAAGTCAGATCTCTTCCACTGTCTCAGAATTTTGCAATAGCATTTTCAGAAAGAACAAGATCAAGGCACTGGCATTGGCAAATTTGGTGTCTGGTGAGGACATGCTTCTTGGTTCACAGACGGTTGCTTTCTCCGTGTTCTCACATGGTGGAAGGAACAAGACAGCTCTCAGGGAGCTCTTTTATAAGGCAAGTAATCCCACTCATGAAGATTCCAATCTCATGATGAAATCACCTCCCAAATGCTCTACCTCCTAGTGCTATGACATTGAGTAGTAGAATTTCAACGTAAGAATTTAGTGGGGACACAAATATTCAGTCTATAGCAACTACAATGCCAAACATTATAATGTCATAGCATATTTCAGCAGTAACCTAAGTTGAGAAGAATTGCAAAGAAAAGATAATGTAATATTAGATAGATAGCTATTCTTGAAAAGTTTAATATTCAATAAGGATGACTATGTAGGTATTCAAGTTACCTGAGGATTCTATTCCTACATATTAACCTAGGAAATAGGGAAATTAGTTGACCAAATAATTACTGGGCAAATAAATACATTAAGGGAAAAAAATCCACATCAGCAATACTTTGAGAAATAAGGTAAGGGCATCAATTTAGCATTGCTTATGGTTTGCCTTTAAATTTTCCAGTAAAAGGAAGATATACTCATCTGCCTCAAATGCATTATTTCTAGAATGCTTGGCCTTTTTGACAACACCTTCATCTCTAAAGGTACTCCTGAAGCTGGCTAAGGGCATCAGACTATGAGATCCTTGGAGGCAAGGATAGCATCTTGGTTATCACTGGAACTGAGATACAATGCTTAGAAAATGTCTGTAGAGCAAATATGACTGTGCTGAATGTGCCAACCATATATAATTATTTAAAATACACCACACTGTTGTTTGTCATAAACCATTGAAATATCCAGCAATTGTTCTGTGCATCCAAAATCTATCTTGAGGCTGCCTATGACATCCAGAAGATGCAGAAAATCCATTGTTAGTTCATATTAGAAAAACTACTAGGAATGTTCAATTCAATTCACTAAAGATTTGTTAGTCTTCTGCTATGTGTCTTTTTATTATACTAGATGCCATAAGAAAATAAAAGACATAAATGTCCTGATCCTTGCACTTAAAAGGTACTTGTCTATTTCTATCCCTGTATATATGTGCCACTACAACTGTTTTCCAAAGAAACTTATCCCTCAATCTTTCACAGTAAGCCACCATAGCATTTTTATTAGGAAACTCAAATAATAAAAAGGGCAGTTCTCATAAATGTTCAATCTGAACAAATAAACAAGGGGCTATAAAGGAACTAAGGGAGTCATAATACTAGGTGAGCAAAGGAAGAAAGAAAGCTACAAGTTAAGTAGCATTATAACTAAAATAATGGCTGAGAATGAAACTATCTCATAGGGAAATACAATAAAAAGACAAACACTGCCTGAAAAAAAAAAATCATCTGTATCTTATGGGTAGTAGTCTCAATTTTTTCCTTCCTTCTAATCTTTTAGTGATAATTTAGAAGACACCAAATAAAAAGAGATAAAGATAGATGTTTTGAAAACATGAGGTGCCGCTTGTGATTGGTCAACCAGAAGGGTACACAATAAACAGTATAAAAGGAGATATCTTGGTGAAGCCAAGACATCTGCTCCCAATCCTAATTTCATTGAACAGTTTGATTAAAGGGAAAGGGAATTCATCTAAATTAATGGCTAGTATTTGCATTTTAATGGAACTTTTTGGAAGATGTAGTAACAAAATATTTCATCTATTTCCTCAGGGAAGGCAACAGGAATTCAATTCATTTCAGAATTCTAAAGCAAGTAAAAATATGGTCCCATTCTCATAAGAACAAGCGAAGCAAATCTTTTGAATGTCTTTGAACAAATCAATTCAATGGTAAATCAATAAATATTTTAAAAAGAGAATATTCACAACTCCTTACTTATTTCATCATAATCCAGAGAGAGAAACTGGACCCAGATTTACAAAAAAATCAATAAGTTTGGATCTTTTTATTGAAATTTAACCACATCCAAGTGATAACTGATTGGCAAGTTCTGATCTCCGTCTTCAAAACTGTATCCAGGGCAGTTGGATACACTGATGGATTTAGCTGACTTGTAATAAGCTATTGGTACACTGTAGCTGTCAATGTGCCAGTTTACTTTTTCATTTTTAGGAATGGCCATGACAAAAAGGCATTTTTATTGTTTGCGCACTTCACATTTACTGAATTGAAGAAATAAAACAGGTATTAAGAAGCTTGTTATCTTGAGTGTTAGACTATTTCTCTAGCATATGAATGGCTACCTAACACTAATATTTTCTAACTAGTAATTATAAGGTGAAATAATAATACTAAATTTTAATAGGAAGTCAAGTATTTTGAAAACATGTTATGTGTTCTTACATCATTTTTCTATGTTTTTTACACAGAAGATGAGAAGCAAAAGGAAGAAATATATTTATCCCTTTTCCACTAATTGGGCAACTGCTTGCAGATGCCAAGTAATTCTTCATGTTTTTCTCAGTGAGTCAGGTCCCAGACTCATGGAGACTGAGATAAACAGAGAATAGATTTACATATAAGATAGCTTATTACATCAAAGTGAACATGCTTTCAATATTGATAAATAAAAAAGTTTGCATTTCCGTTGGTAGTTTCTACCTGGCCAATGTCTTTTTCCCCTTAAAATTTTAATACCAGTTCAAATATATTTGAGAAAGGAAAAAATATCTACTTGGATTGATACGGAACCCTAAGGTCATGGATTTATTATTTATAAAGTCATAAATCCTGGAAAGCAAATTAAAAGTTGTCTTCCTTTTTGCAGGTGAGAGAACTGAAAAGCAGATTACTTAGCTAGAGGAATTACCCACTGTGGGAGGGAGTACAGTGAACCTTAAGCTGAATGGTTCATTGGGCAGTTCAGGTGGTACTCTCAGTCACCCATACCTTTTGACTTTCGCTTTAAATTGATCCTCAGTTTTCTGGTATGAAGCCAAACTGTGAGGAAAGGGTAGATAAAGACCTTTCTAATGAGCATAGAAAGGAGTCACAGAGGGGCGTGGTGGCTCAAGCCTATAGTCCCAGCACTTTGGGAGGCCATGGTGAGTGGATCACTTGAACCCAGGAGTTTGAGGCCAGACGGGGCAACATGGCAAAAACCCATCTGCATAAAGAAAAATTCAAAAATTAGCCAAGCATGTTGGCATGCCCCTGAAGTCTCAGCTACTCAGTAGGCTAAGATGGTAGGATCGTTTAAGCCTGGGAGGTCAAGGCTGCAGTGAGTTGTGATTGTGCCACTGCACTCCAGCCAGGGAGACTCTGTCTCAAAGGAAAAAGAAGGAGAAGGAGAAGGAAAGTGAATCACAAAAGGAAAATGGGAGCAAAAAAGGAAAATGTGAGGAAAACATCATTTTTCTTACAACTGCTTTTCTTCTTTTGAAAACAGTTGTGATTTATTGATTGTTTTCTAATAAGTTGTGGAACTCAGTAGATTAACAAAGACATTACACTGATACCCAAGCTGGGCACCTGTCTCTCTAGATGAAGCCAACAATTATTACTGGAAAATTCACAGAAATGGGGAGGTGGCAAATACAAGACTCTTAAAATGATATAGAGCATAACATATTCTGCAAATTTCCATTAGAACATTCTGCAAAGTTCCATTAGAAAGATGGTGGACAAAATGTTCTATGGCCAGAATATGAGAAAACAATGTTTGAAATAGCAAAAGTCTAAAGTCCCACTTTCTGCTTACAAACCAGAGTCAAGACACTGATGAAGCTATTATAGACTTTAAAAAAAAATACTGCTGCAGTTAAAGTGAAACCTCTAACTTCTGGGAGTCCCAAACAGGAAGAACAGTCATGCTAATCCGACGAGATGACGAAGGATCTGTCACCCAATCTAACGGCTGCATTTATACACATTCTCCTGCAGTGTGTTTGCAAAGGAAACACTGTTGGCTCTGTGATAACTCAGAAGTAACAAACTGTGCCTACCCTTAACTTGAGGTAGTTAATGTCTTGGCTAGAAAAATAACAAGATGAGTGGCTTTCCATTGATTATTTTTATAGCACTCAACACCATAGCACATGTGCTCGTTAGCCTAATGACCACCACAAATGCTTTGAGGACATGTGGGTGGCTAACAATATATCAGGCTATATACACCCTGCTATGAAGCCACAGAGAAAATGCAGGCAGAGAAAGAAAAAAAGTTAACAAAAATGCAAAATAAATCTGTCAAAGGAAGGACAAAATGTTTCTCCTATGATCTGGGATGGAAAGGGCTAGAAAAGGTCAGGGGAACACTAGAAATCTACAATTGCTGGTCCTTTAGGGAGCCAAAGACATCCCTTGAAAGGCTGTACTTCATACTTAGACAGAAATAAGTCTTATTAAAATAACATTACAAAATGGCTGAAGTTTTTACCTGATTTCCCCAATGCTGACTTCTGAATGTTTAAATAAACATCCTGGAGATTCCGTCCCACATGCAGCATGTAAAAGACAGAGAAGCTTCCAAATTCCATGAAGAGAACCAAAGGATTAGCTGAAAATTCTTGAACTCAAATTGTGGGATGAAAGATATATATTCAGTTTTCTATATACCTTAAGTTCAATGACAAACTTCAGAAATTATGGAGTGAGGATCTAATTCTAATGATTTTAATTTCAATGCTCTCCTCACCATGAAATTCATAAAAACTCATAAATATCAAACTATTCTAGGAACCAAACATACCATGTTCATTTATTACTCAATAACATTGTTTCACAGAGCATTTTCTTTTTTTTTTTTTTAATTGTACTTTGGGCTCTGGGGTACATGTGCACATCCTGCATCCTGCTGGATTGTCGCACAGGTACATACATGCCATGTTTGTTTGCTGTCTCCATCCCCGCCTGCCCTTGCCTACATCAGGCATTTATTCCTTCCGGTGTTATCCCTCCCCAACCTCCCCGCCCCCCGCCACTGTCCCTCCCCTTTCTTCCCCTCCGTCCCCCACCTAGCCTGGTGAGCGTTGTTCTCTTCCCTGTGCCCAAGGTTCTATGGAACATTTGTCTCTCAAAATACTCAAGACAATAGAATTTCATTTTAAAACAATTTAAATGCTTGAATGTACCTAAAGATTTACTATGACCATGAGCATATTAAAAGTTGTGAGCAGTCCTACAACTTAAAAAACAAAAAGTTTTCACCAGATCAATAAAAATAAAGCACAAGGAAAGACAACTACAGACTATTATTTCTTATGAATATAGATGCAAAAATTCTCAGCAAAATTTAGCAACGGAAATGAAATCAGTAAGGCAAAGAGATATCTGCACTCACATGCTCATTACAGCACTATTCACAATAGCCAAGGAATGGAATTAACCTAAGTGTCTATCAACAAATAAATGGATAAAGAAAATGCAATTCTAGCTATTTATACAATGGCGTACTATTCAGACTTAAAAAGCAGAAAATTCTGTCATTTGCAATGATGTGGGTGAACCTGGAGGACATCCTGCTAAGTGAAATAAAACCAACACTGAAAAATACTGCATGATCTCACTTATGTGAGGAATCTTAAAAGTTGAACTTATAGAAACAGAGAGTAGAATAATGGTTGCCAGGGCTTGTGGGAGGAGTTGGTCAAAAGGTACTAAGTTTCAGTTGGAATGAATAATTTCTGGAGATATATTATACGGCATGGTAACTATAGTTAATAATATATACTTGAAAAATGCTAAGAAAGTGGATCTAAAATGTTTTCTACACACACACACACACACACACACACACACACATATAAAAATATGTGAGATGATGGATATGTTACTTAGTTTCATTTAATTATTTTACAATAGATGCATACATCAAAACACCATGTGATACACATGATTTGTCAATTATCCCTTAACAAAACTTGGGGGGCGGGGAGAATTCAGCAACATATAAAAAGCATTGTACATCATGATGAAGTGGAATTTATTTCAGAAATCCAAGGTAAATTTCACACCTGAAAATCAATTAATGTAATCACAATCCATTTACACAAAATGTTCAAAACTGACAAATCTGTAGAGACAGAATATAGACTGGTGGTTGCCTAGGGCTGAGGCAGTGTGCAGAGAATGGCAAAAATGTGAGATTGTGACTGCTACATAGTCTTGAGTTTCTTTAAAGGGCAATGAAACATTCTAGAATTGGTTGCAGTGATTGTTACACAACCCTGAATATACTAAAAAACCATTGAATTAAATACTTCGAGCAGGTGAATTGTGTCATGTGTGAATTTTATCTCAAGATATTACCAAAAATTATTTTCATAGACTTCCTACATATAATATTATCATTGCTAGAGTAATATTGACAAGGGTTATTTTTGCCTTTGCAAATGCTACTCCTTTTGCCTGGAATGCCAAGCATATTTTCTACTTTTTTTCTGTCTTAAAAACTTCTACTCCTTCATTAATAATCAGCTAAGGTGTCATCACCATTGTAATGTCTTCCATTATTCACTCTGGACCCACGCATGAACCCTGGATGAGTGGATAGACAGATGATAGATAGATAGACAGATTGATTGATTTATTGATTGATTGATTGGTTGATTTTAAAAATTACAAAGCAATATTTACTCTTACCACATTCAGTTCATACTAATATTTTCTATTGCATATTATTCTAGTCTAGTCAATTTCACTTTTTAAATGTTTTGTGGCTCATTAAATTAATTTCACAGCCCTCTAATGAGAGGCAATCTGCAATTTGAAAACTACTACCAAAAATAAATTTAACCCATATTGTACATTTTAACATAAACATCAGTTAGTTTGTGACAGTGAATATTCTTACCTTGAATTAGTGTTATAGGATGTTATAGTTATTGTCTGTATTCTGCATTTATCTTCTTTTTGAATATTAGAGTTCTGCTATTGTTTTCTGGGTACTGCAGTCCTGAACAACACAGGTGAGTAATTTTTTATGCCAAGGAATTATTTCTGTTTGAAGAAACGACTTGATCACTTATTTTAAAATAATGTTTAATTCCTAATTTCCTGCTGTATCTGCCAGAAAATTGTTTTTCCCTCCAATACGCTCTACAAACTGGTGGCTGACTGAACTATAACTCTCTCCTATATTCTGAGTTTTATATACTCTCCACAAACTCCTTTGTGTTCTGCTCTATGTTCTCCTTTCAAAGTGAGCAGATTGGAAACATACTGAAAGCAATTTCACCATGAGCAGAGATATGGGTACAAATGACACTTACTGTGCAATGCAAATAATTGCATCCTATGAATGTGTACCAAAAGTAATTTTATAATTGAAATAAGTCATGCCCCAGTGACAAATAGGTTATCCAAACAACATGATTTCAGATTTTCATTTTTCCTTTTGTCATATTTACTTATGATCATTTTTGTTATTGTTTCCGTGTCCATTGTAAAACATTAAATCCAGTCTTTAGATAAGTCATCTGTATGGAGTCGGAGCAATATGAAGCGGGTATAGAGTCTGATAATCACTTCTGTGATACAAGGATAGAGCAATATTGCATATATTTACCTGAAAGTTTATTTTACATATGTCACTTGAACTTATTATTTTCTACAAATTCCCATTTAGGAAACTGCAGATTATGTGAGTGTGTGTATGAGACAGAGAGTTTCAAAAGGCCCAGAATATATTAATGCATGATAAGTCACATAGCCTGGGTATCAGTAATTTCCTCCTTCAGAAATAATTCCAAAGAAGATGTCCATCAGGAAACACCACAAAAACAGTATTAGGCATAGGGTTTTAGAAGAAATGGCCTTTATTTAAATTCCAGTTTGGGTCCTAGTAGTTATTTTTTCTCTACAAATACTGACTCCATTCTTATATCTACGTTCTATCTAGATATAGCCTGTGCCATATTTTCTTTAAGCTAGAATTTTATGTCTCAGACCCTCATATACTTATTTTTAAGCATTTTCATGCCTCATTCAATTACTCACATACCTTGGCAAATGTCTGTAAACATCATACCTTCATTATAGATCTTTAGAATGGTCCTGACAACCCGCAAACTTAAAGGGCACATTATTGACTTTTGTATGTACTGCGGGTTCTTTATAAGGTCTCTAACCTCAAGAGACATGAAATCCAGTTGCAGAGATAAAATAATGATGATTAACCAATAAAGAATGAGAATGTGTGGTGCATATCATAAGTGCTACAGGAATTTTGGAAAAGGAAATATTTCTGAGAATTAATAGTCAATGAAGGATTCTCTTGAAGACTTACACTGCACATAAAGAGGCAGAAAGGGAGAATGTTCCAGGAAAAGGAAATACATTTGGGAGGCTGTGGCCTATAGTGTAATGGGTCTGATGGTTTCGACTTCAACTCTCAAATATATACTTTCTACCTATGCTATTTTTGAAAAGTTAATGAACATTTCTGAGCCAATAGTATTCTTACTTCTAGAATTAAGACAAAATACCTGTGGTGCTTGGCAACAGTGAGCAATTAATACAAATTTATTGTCTCCTCTTTCCAAAAAAAACATGAATGGAAGTACAGTAGAAAATTAGAAACATTTGTTATTTTACGAATTTGTGGTAAGAAACATGTTTGTTTAGAGTTCATTGCAATCATGAATCCCGATTCACGATTAACAGGTAACACAGTAATAAAACTGAGAGCTTTTCAAAATTCTAAACACCTTAGACATTTATATTCAAATGAAATGACATATGGCAGGATAGCATCTCTTGCCCATTTGCTCCTTGTTACTCATGGCATCCTCACTACTTATGCGGAGGAGACTTGTTGGCATAATGAAGTTATCAAACTCTTTCTGTGAAAAGCAATAGATCTTAAAAAGTAGATACTCCATTAAGAAAAATGTGACAATTCATACTATACGGAAGTTGACAGGAAGGTCAGACAAACTGTAGGGAAGAAAGGCAAAAAATAAAGCAGGGAGAAAATTCACAGTGAAAAGATCTCAGTCTGATGAGAAGGCCACCTGAAAGCTGAATAAAGTTGCCTGCCCCCTCCTGAGACTACCAGTGGAATATTTTCCTAGCTGCCAAGTGTAATATTGGGTCACCGGTGGTAGACAATTGAATTTGTGACCTTTCCAACTGTTACTGAGATTGAAGGCAAGGTTTTCTGAAAACCGAACTGAAGGTTAAATGGAAGTAATAAGGATTACCCAGTTTGGGATTCCCATGCTACTGATGGCCCTCTTCACCCTTCCATCTCCTAGTCACAGCATCAATGTTTTCTGCCTTTTGAGGAAAAATAAAAGAAAAAAATCCTACATTGTCAAAAGATCAATGTTTAAACAAAACCTGTTTTGACAATGAACACTAAGTTTCAGCTGGTCAATATGGCTTTCACAGGACTTGGACTGTGGCTCCTTTAGCCTGGTCTATCTTTCTTTGTGGCCTGAACACAGCAATTTTGTCATGCTTTTTTGAATGAACTTCACATCTGAGAGTTTCCATTGTTTTCCCACATTTTGTAGGGACAAATGCCCAGGAGTACAATTCTTGAGCCATATGATAGTTGCATGTCTAGTTGTTATTGTTTTTAACCTGCTGAACTGTTGTCAATATTGGCTGTAACATTTTACAGTCCAACTAGCAATGTATGAGTGTGATCCACTTTCTCTGCTTCCTTGTTAGCATTTGGCTCTAGCTGTGTTTTATTTTAGCCATTCAGTTAGGTAGGATCTCATTCTTTTTTATAGATGAGTAGTACTCCATTGTGTATATGTGCCATATTTTCTTTATCCATTCATCTGTTGATGGACACTTAGGTTGCTTCCAAAGTTTGGCTATAAACAGTGCTACAGCAAACATGGGAGTGCAGATATCTCTTTGATATGTGGATTTCCTTTATTTTGGGTGTATACCCATCAGGAAGATTGTTGAATCCTATAGCAGCTCTATTTTTAGTTTTTTGAAGGATCTCCAAACTGTTCCCTATAATGGTTGTACTAATTCACATTCCCACCAACAGTGTATGAGGGTTGTGTTTTCTCCACATCCTCACAAGAATTTATTATTGTCTGTCTTTTGTGTATAAATCGTTTTAACTGGGGTGAGATAATGTCTCATTATAGATTTGATTTACATTTCTCTGATGATCAATGATGTTGAGCACCTTTTCACATGCCTGTTTGCCTTTTGTATGTCTTTTTTGGGGACACATCTATTCAACTCCTTTGCCCATTTTTATTGGATTATTAGAATTTTTTTCCTATAGAGTTGTTTGAGCTCCTTATATATTCTAATGATTAATCCTGTGCCAGGTGAATAGTTTCCAAATACTTTCTCCCATTTTGTGGGTTGTCTCTTCACTTTGTTGATTGTTTGCTTAGCTGTGCAGAAGCTTTTTAACTTGATGTAATCCTATTTGTCTATTTTTGCTTTGGTTGTCTGGGCTTATGCAGTATTACTCAATAAATTTTGCCCAGACCAATGTCCTAAAGAGATTTCTCTGATGTTTTCTTGCAGTAGTTTCATAGTTAAAAGTCTTAGAGTTAAGTCTTTGATTTGATTTTTGTATCAGGGTAATACTGGGCTCACAGAATGAGTTTGGAAGTGTTCCCTTCTTCTCTATTTTTCAGAATAGTTTCAACAGGATTGGTATTAGTTCTTCTTTAGATGGTTGGTAAAATTTAGCAGTAAAGCCATCATGTCCTGGGCCTTTATTTACTGCAAGACTCATTACTTGTTATTGATGTGTTCAGATTTTGTATTTATTTCTTAGTCAATCTTAGTAGGTTGTATATATAAAGGAATTTGTCAATTTATTCTAGGTTTTCCAATTTATTGGCATATAGTTGCTTATAGTAGCCACTAAAAATCTTTTGAGTTTCTTCAATATCAGTTGCAATGTCTTCTTTTTCATTTCTGATTTTATTTGTTTGGATCTTCTCTCTTCTTTTCTTAGTCTGGCTAAAAGTTTGTCAATTTTGTTTATCTTTTCAAACAACTAACTTTTTGTTTTCATTGATATTTTGTTTTTTATTTCAATTTTATTTATTTCTGCTATGATCTTTATTTTTTCTTTTCTTACTAATTTGGGGTTTGGTTTGCTCTTGCTTTTCTAGTTCTTTTAGTTGAATTATTAGATTGTTTATTTGAGCTTTCCCCTCTTTTTGATGTAGGCACTGATAGTGATAAATTTCCTTCTTAGTACTGCTTTTGCAGTATCCCTTACATTTTGGTATGTTGTGTTTGCATTATTATTTGTTTGAAAAAAATTGTCAATTTCTTTCTTAATTTTTTCTTTGGCCCACTTGTCATTCTGGAGCATATTGCTTAATTTTCACATATTTGTATAGTTTCCAAAATTCATCTTGCCATTAATTTATAGCTTTATCTATTGTGATCAGAGAAGATGCTTGATATTATTTCAAATATTTTTCAATTCTAAGACTTGTTTCATGACCTAACATTTGGTCTATCCTGGAGAATGACCCATGTGTAGAGGGAAATAATGTGTATTCTGCAGCTGTTGGATGTTCTGTAAATATTTATTAGATCTATTTGGTTTATAGTACAGATTAAGTCTGATGTTTCTTTGTTGATTTTCTAGCTGGAAGACCTGTCCCATATGAAAGTGTGGTGTTAAAGTCTTTAGCTATTCTTTTATTGAGGCCTGTATCTCTCTATAGCTCTAATAATATTTCCTTTATATATCTGGATGTTTCAGTGTTGGGTGAATTGCTATATTCTCTTGCTGAATTGACCCTTTTGTGATTATGTAGTATTCTTCTGTGTCTCTTCTTAGAGTTTTTATCTTAAAATGTATTTTGCCTGATGTAAGTATGATGACCCATGTTCTTTTTTGTTTTCTGTTGACATGACATATCTTTTTCTCTCCCTTTCTTTTCAGTCTATATGTATACTTATTTTCAGTCTATATGTATACAAGACTTATTGTTCTGTTGCCTGCAAGAAACATATTTAACCTATAAGGCCTTGTCTTTTCATTTATTCAGCTGGCCTATGCCTTTTGATTAGAAAATTTAGTTCATTTACATTGAATGTTGTTGTTAATAAGGGGGACTTACGTCTGCCATTTTGTTATTTGATTTCTGGTTGTTTTGTAGTCTTCCTTCTTTCTTTTATTTCTGCCTTCCTCTAGTGAAGATAATTTTCTCTAGTGATGTGATTTAGTTTCTTGCTTTTTGTTTGTCATGTATCCATTGTACGTTTTTTTTTAGTTTGAGGTTACCATGAGGCTTGCAAATACTATCTTATAACCCTGTATTTTAACCTGATAACAACTTAACACTATTTTCATAAACAAACAAGCACAAAGAAAACTAGTAAAAATTTACCTTAACTTCTTCCCTCTCTTTTTAACTTTTTGTTGTTTCTATTTATATGTTATTGTGTTGACTGTGTCTTGAAAAGTTGCTGTAATTATTATTTTTTATTGGTTCATAGTTTGACCTTTCCACTTAGGATAACAGTAGTTTCCACATCACAGTTACAGTGTTATAGTATTCTGTGTTTTTATGTATACTTACTATTACCAGTAAGTTTTGTACCTTCAGATGATGATTTATTTCTCATTAATATCCTTTTCCTTTCTGGTTGAAATACTTCCTTTAGTATTTCTTGTAGGATGGCCCTGGTATTTTCAAAGTCCCTCAGCTTTTGTTTGTCTGAGGTTTTTATTTCTCCTTCATGTTCGAATGACATTTTTATGAGATTTACTACTCTAGGGTAAAAGCTTTTTTTTTTTTTTTTTTNCTCATTAATATCCTTTTCCTTTCTGGTTGAAATACTTCCTTTAGTATTTCTTGTAGGATGGCCCTGGTATTTTCAAAGTCCCTCAGCTTTTGTTTATCTGAGGTTTTTATTTCTCCTTCATGTTCGAATGACATTTTTATGAGTTCAACTACTCTAGGGTAAAAGCTTTTTTTTTTTTTTTTAACCAGACTTACTGCTCTACAGTAAAAGGTTTATTTACCAGATTTACTATACTAGAGTAAAAGGTTTTTTTCTTTGACACTTTAAATATGTCATGCCATTGTCTCCTGGACTGTAAGTTTTCCATTGAAAAGTCTGCTGTCAGACATATTGGTGCCCCATTGTATGTTATTTGTGTCTTTCCTTTTGCTATTGTAGGATCATTTCTTTATCTTGACCTTTGGAAGTTTGATTGCCAAATACCTTGAGATAGTCTTCTTTGGGCTAAATCTTGGTGTTCTATAACCTTGTACTTGGTTATAAAATCTTTCTCTAGGTTTGGAAAGTTCTCTGTTAGTATTCCTTTGAATAAAATTTCTACTCCTTTCTCTTTCTATAAATAATAATAAATTTATCTATTTATTCTAAATATTTATCTCTTTAGATAAAGAGATAAATATCTATAATTATCTCTTTAGATAAATATTATCTATCTATAATTATCTATATTATCTATAATTTATATAATTATATCTCTTTAGATAAAGAGAAAATTAATAGATATAATTATCTCTTTAGATAAATAGATAATAGAAATTTGTTATCTATTTATGTAAAGAGATAATTATATAGAAATACTATCTATTTATCTATAGATAAATCTTTTTCTATAAATAAATAATAATCTTGCTACTCCTTTCTCTTTCTCCTCTTTAAGGCCAATTACTCTTAGATTTGCCTTTTTACGGTTTGTTTCTAGACCCCGTAGGTGTGCATTATTGTTTTTGATTGTTTTTTCTTTGGTCTCCTCTGATTGTGTGTATTCAAATAGCGTGTCTTTTAGCTCACTAATTATTTCTTCTGCTTGATCCAGTCCACTGTTAAAGAACTCTGATAGATTCTTCAATATGCTAATTGTATTTTTCAGCTCAAGAATCTCTGCTTGATTCTTTTAAATTATTTAAATCTCTTTGTTAAGTTTATTTGATAGAATTTTGAATTTCTTCTCTGTGTTATCTTGATTTTCTTTGAGTTTTCTCAGCACAGTTATTTTAAAATCTCTGTCTGAAAGGTCACATATCTCTATTTCTCTAGTTGTAATTCCTGGTGACTTATGTAGTTCATTTGGTGATATCATGTTTTCCTGGGTGGTGCTGATGTTAGTAGATGGTCTTCAGTGTCCTGGCACTGAAGAATTATTTATTGCAGTATTTACTGACTGGGCTTATTTTTAGCCATCCTCCCTGGAAATGATTTCCAGTTATTTGAAAGGAATTGAGTGTTGTGATCCAAGTTGTTTCTGGTTTAGGAGGCACCCAAATCCCCGACTTGTACAATTACCACTTTGATGATCTTGGATAGGATCTGGGAGAATTCTTTGGATTACCAAGCACAGACTCTTGTTCTCTTCTCTTACTTTCTCCCAAACATACAGAATCTCTGTCTCTGTTCTGAGCCACCTAAAACTGGAGGTGGAGTGACACAAGCACCCCTGTGGCCATCACCACTATGACTGCACTGGGTCAAGCCTGATGCCAGCATAACACTTGGTGTCACCCAAGGCCTGCTGTAACCACTCCCTGACTACTTTCCATGTTCACTCCAGGCCCTGGGCTTCTACATTCAGAAGTTGTCAATGCCAACCAGGCTTGTGTCCTTCTCTTTAGGGCAGCGAGGTCCCCCAAGCCCCAAATGAGTCCAGAAGTGCTATTCAAGAGTCAAGGACTAAAGTCAAAAATGTTAGAGTCTACTGAGTATTCTATTACATTGTAGCTGAGCTAGCACTCAAACCCCAAGATGCAATCCTTCTCACTCTTCTGTTTCCTTTTCAAAGGTAGAATAGCCTTACCCTGTAGCCACAGCCAGATCTGGTAATGAGGAGTGCTGTCAGACTACCGTTGATGTTCCCTTAAGAACCAAGGACTCTTAAGTCAGCTTGTGATGAATGTTGCCGGGTCTAGAACTCATCCTTCAGGGCAATGGACTCCCCTCTGGCCCAGGGAAGGTCCAGAAATGCTATCCAGGAGTCAAGTTTTGGAATTAGGACCCCAAGAGCCTGCTTGGTGCTCTACCCTGCTGTGGAGATGTTGATACCTAAGGTGTAAGACTAAGTCCACTTTACTTTTCCCTCTGCTTTGCTCTAGCAGAAGGAGTTTAGTTTTGTAGCCACCATTGCTAGTAATGCGCTGAGTTTCACTTGAAGCTAGCAAGTCTCAGAGGCTCACCAAGGCCCTCAATATAGTACCTGGGTGTTGCTGCTGGTTATTCAGGACCAAAGGCTCTTCAGTTAACAGGTGACACACAGGAGGTCTGAGTGCTTCCCTTCAAAGCAGCAGGTTCCTTTCTGGTCCAGGATGTGTCTATAAATGTTGTCTAGGAGCTAGGACCAGGAACAGGGGCCTCATGACTCTGACTGGTGTTGTAGTCTGCTGTGGCTGAGAGCTGATATCCAAGATGCAAGACAAAGTCTTCCCCATTCTTCCCTATTCTCTCTTCAAGTGGAGAAAAGGATTCTCTTTTGGAGCTGTGAGCTGTGCAGCCTGAGGTTAGTGGAGAGGTGCAGCACTCCCTTGGCTGCCCAGCTGGTATCTCAGCATCTGGTGTTCCTCCCCAGTCTACTGTCTCTGGACCTATTTCAGCCCTAGGACTTGTCTAAGGGTTGCAGTCCTTCTGGCCTAGACTGGTTTTCAAGTTTACTTAGTGACCAAGAGGACTTAGGCTCTCAGTGGCAAGGTTTGCAGGGCACTCAAGTTTGAACAGCTGGGACCGTGATTTCCCTCTGGCTAGGGCTAGTTTAAATGCTCTCTTTGTGGGTGGATATTAGCTAAGTTTGGTCTGGTTTTTCTTCCTGCTCTAACAGTGCAGCACTAAATTTAATTCCTCACAGTTGCTGCATTCTCCCTTCACCAGGGTCCAGAGATGCTCTCTGCACTATGCTGCTGCCTGTGGTGTGGGAGGGGTGGCATCAGCAACTCAGGGCTGTTTTTTTTTTCTGTCTCTTCAGTCTGTCTCTTCAGTACCTTTTTTCAGTGATATGAAGTTAAAATCAGGTACTGTGAGTGCTCACCTAATTTTTGGTTCTTATGAAGGCATTTTTTTTTCTGTATAGATAGTTGTTAACTTGGTGTTCTTATGCAAGGGGGAGGGGTGATCAGTGGTGCTCTCTATTCCATCATCTTGCCCCACTTCCTCTCCACAAGACTTAATTATATGTTCTTTAAAATACTTGAACTTTGATTATAAAGATACAAGTAAATTCACAGTAAAAAGTAGGAAAACTTAGCATACAAAAAATATAAGAAAGCTGGTGTGGCTATATTATTATCAAAACTCAACTTTAAGATAAGAAGTTCAGTGAGTTAAGGAAAGATACTTGAAAATGATGAAAATATATGTTTATAAAGGAGACATATTAATCTTAATCTTTATGGACCTAACAACAGACTTCAAGGCAGGTGGATCACAGGGTCAGGGGCTCAGGACCAGCCTGGCCAACACAGTGAAATCCCATCTCTATTAAAAATACAAAAATTAGCCAGGAGTGGTGACGCACACCTGTAGTCCCAGCTACTCGGCAGGCTGAAGCAGGGGAATCACTTGAACCCAGGAGGCAGAGGTTACAGTGAGCCAAGATTGCACCAGTGCACTCCAGCTTGGGGGTGACAGAGCATAGTCTGAAAAAGAAAAAAAAAAAAGAAGCAAAAATGGACAGAACTAGAAAGAAGGATATAGAATTTTTCAATACATTTGGAGATTGTAATACTTCTCTCTTTGTAATTGATAGAACAAGAAAAAACAGATCTGACTATAGGAATATTAAGATAAAACTAAGTAGTAAAATGTCTTAAAAATTCCCAATTATGTATATATTAAGCAACACACGGATCAAAAAGGTAATAATCAGAATTAAAATGTTTGCACTCAAAAATTAAAATTTGTATGATGTCGTTAAAGAAGTTCTGTAAAGGAAGTTTATAGCTTTAAATGCTCCACATGAAATAAAGAAGAAATGCAATGACCCAATTTTCCAACCTCAGGAGCTAGAAAATAAAGAAAAATTAGCCTCCAAAATAAATGAATAAATGAAAAATAGAGGAGATAAATCAATAAAGTGGAAAACAGGTAAACAATTAAAAACATTAAGAAGCCAATTACTTCTTTAGAAAGATTGATAAAAATGATAAATCTCTAGCTTTACTAAATAAAATAAGAGAAAGATGTAAAACCCATTACCCATATCGAGAATAAAAGGGATAACATTATCACAGATATAATAGACATTAAATGAAAAATAGAGTTGTATTGTGAACAATGTTATTCCAATAAAACAAAATATTCTTTGAAAATTATTTGTAAACATTGAAATAAAAAGTAATAAAAATTAAATTAGCCTAATTATTACAGAATTTAAATTTGTGACTAAAAGCTCTTCCATTAAGCAAATTTCTAGTTCAAATAGCTTCAATTATGAATTCTATGAAACATTTAATAAAGATATATTAACAATTTTACATAAACTTTCATACAAGAGGAAGGAATATATTATTTCAAAACTACTATGAAACCTAAACAAGAGAAAATATTATAAGAAAATAAAATTATTAATAGAATTATTAATTATTTAGTAACATAAATATTTAGGAATTTTTGAATGTCATGTTAGTAAACTGACAGAATCTGTCAATATGTTAAAAAGCAATATAACATGATTAACTGGAGTCCAGAAATCCAAGATTGGTTCAACATCTGAAAATCAACAATATAGTTTACCATATTAATAGAATAAAGGAGAAAAATCTGATAGTTATCTTAGTGGATGCAGAAAAATTATTTGACAAAGTTCTATGCAAGTATATGCTAAATACTCATCATAAACTAGTAATGGGAAGGAACTTCCATAATGAAATAAATAGTATCTATTTAAAAATCTTATCATTCACATTATTTTAATAGTGAAAAACTAAGGATGTTCTCCAGGTCAACAAAAGTATCTGCCCTCTCCATTTCAATTAATATTCTATTGGGGGTCTTAGTCCTAACAATAAGGCAAGAAAAATATGCACAGGGCATGAAGACTAGGAAGTAGAAGGAAAATCTGTCTTCATGCGCATCTGACAGAATAATTTACATAAAAATCCTAAATATAGTCTCTTTAAAACTACTAAAATTTCTAAGTAAAATCAATAAGATTACAAAATACTAACTCAACATAAAATCATTTTTATTTCTACATGCTAAGAACAAACTATTGTATATTTGTTTCTTGAGGCTGCTGTAACAATTATCACATACTTCGCACCTTAAAACAACAAAAAAAATTACTCTCTCACAGGTCTGGAAGCCAGAAGTACAAAATCAAGGTGTCAGTAAAGACGTACTCCTTCAAAAGACTGGAAGAGAATCCTTCCTTGTATCTTCCATATTCTGGTGTCTACTGGCATGCTTTGGTTTGTGGCATCATAAATTCATTCTGCTTTAATCTTCACAAGGATTTTTACCTCTGTATCTTCTCTACTGCCATCATATAACCACATATGTCATTGGATTTAGGATCTATTCTAAATTCAGGATGATCTCATCTTGAGATCCTTAATTGCATCTGCAAAGTCTCTTTCTCCAAATAATATGATCTTTACAGGGTCCAGGAATTAGAATTTGAACATATTTTTGAGCCATTATTCAGCCAACTAAAGTCACTAAATGAAATATTAAACACATCACAAAAATCTAAAATATTTGAAATAAATTTAACAAAAAGATGCAAATTTTTACACTGAAAACTAATGCACGTTGCTGACAGCAATTTCTAAAAGATGAAAATAGCAATATATACCATATTCATGGACTAACTCAATATTCTCAAGATAACACTTTTCTCTAAATTTATCTACAGATTCAACATCATAACACAAATTTCAATGGATATTTTTACTGAATTTGTAAAGATAATCCTAAAATTTGGATGGTCTTCAATTAGCCAAAATAATCTTAAAAGAAACCAAGAAACTTGGAAGAATTAAATTATTTGATTTCAAGATTTATTATAAGATGACTATAATGAAAATAGTAATGTGTCAGTATAGGGAAAGACAGAATGAAGATTTCAGAAATAGATGTACAGATATGCAGTCAACTGATTTTTTTCTTGTAGGGAACCAACCCCACATCACACCTGTGGGTACTCCAAGTTTGATGGTGACAAAAGAATTAGAAAAAGACAGATTAAGAGTGCAAAGAGTGGGACCAGGGAGCCATCACTTATTACTGGAGGAGACAGTGAAGGCCCCAAGCGCTGGTCTCTCACACGGTTTATTGGTTACAATCACTTTGATCTATAGGGTAGGTGGTGGAGTGCTGATGGGGAGAGGGTGATGTGATGGTGGGGTGAATTAGTGAGCCGGAACTGGTGTGTCATCCTAAAGATTGATAACAGCGGCAGTTTGAGAGTTTCACAAAACAAGAACATGTGATTATCTTTAGCTTATTAACTATGTGCAGCTGGTGGAACTCAGGCCTTATGAGGAGCCTACACATCTGGCTACATCATAGTGCTACAAGGGGGTTTTAGGTCCTTGGGCACAATGTTTATGGTAAAAGAGCCTAGGTCACTGTGTACCAGAACATGAGACATGGAGAAGTTTGCCTCCCCAAAGGCCTCCCGCAGTTTGCTGCAGTTTGTTGTTCCCAGTTTATATGTTACTCATAACCAATTTATGCTGGCACTCTGTAAGTCCTTTCTCCTTTGCTGCTTCTCCCAACATTTTCTTACAAAGCTACCAAAGAAATTCAGTGGCTGAAGTTGCAGCAAATAGTACTAGTAAAACAGAATATCTACAGGGAAAAAAATATAATCTCAACTATATATATATATATATATATATATATATATTTCAACTCTTATTTCACACAATACACAAAAATATATTTCAGATGTACCCTTAACTTAAATGTAAATACTAAAATTATAAAATGTGTATAAGAAAACAAGATAATATCTTCATAACCGTGCAGCAGGCAAAAAATTCCTAGGGAACAAAAATTAGTCATTATAAATAAAAATCTGATAAATTGGATTCTATCAATATTTAAAAAAATTATTTAACAAAATATACTGTTATGAATATGTAAATGCAAGTCACAGATTGGGAGAAAATATTCTCAAGAAATATATGACAAAGTACATTAAGCATTTAGAAAGAACTCCTGTAACTCAATAATTTTCAAAAACTAGCAAATAAAAAACATCAGGCAAATGTCCTTAATGAATATTTCATAACATAAGATATAAAAATTGGCAAAAAGCTTGTGAAAAGTAGCTCTATAACATTCTTCATCAGCAAAATGAAAAACTCAATGACATGCCACTTCATACTCCAAGAACGGATAAAATGAAATACCTGATAATACCAATTATAGGCCAATATATGGAGTGATTGGAACTCTCATAAATCGCTGGTATGAGTGTAAAATGGTAGAACCAATTTGGAAAATATTTTTGGCATACTTTTATAAAGTTAGATATATAATACACTTACACTACCATCCATCAAATAAACTGTTGAATACTTACCCAAGGGTTATTGAAATATATATACACATGAATACTTGTACATAATTATTCCTTACCATTTTATTCATAATAGCTAAAACCTGGAAACAACTCAAATGTTTACTAACAGGTAAACGAATAAAAATCAGGACATCATTTACAATGGAAAGCAGCAATAGAAAGGAAGGAATACTAACAAAGAAAACAAAAAAATTTAAGTGAGACACAAAAGGAATCCATACAGTATGATTCTCTTTATAGGACTCTCTAAAAAAGGCAAACCTAAGGTAAGGTATGATGGACTACAAAAGGCATGAAGAAATTCTTATGAATATAAAAATCTTCTACACCTTATCAGGGTGAGAATTACATCAATAAATAAATTTGTTAAAATTTATTAATTTGTACACTTAAATGTTGTAGATTCTACTGTAAAAAAAAATTGAGTTTAAAAAATTCCTGTGGCATCAAGAACAAGTTTGAGGATTGGAAATACACAATGCACTGCTAAAGTATAATCAAAACTCCTAGGCTTTGCGTCTGCATGTAATATATTGATTGTACATTATTTTAGCTTGTTGATTGTTAACCCTAAAATACGTTTTTCTATACAGATATTGTCTTACTTTGGTGGTAATTTAGGACAGGCTAGGAAATGCATAAACGATTGTCGTAATTTATTATGATCATGTATGTCCTCTTTATATGCAGACAAAGAAAATCTGCTTGTGGTAAGATTAAGGTTAATCATAATTTTTTTTTTTTTTTTTGCTAAAAAACTTACACACACTTTAGGGGCTTATTAAACAGTAAAAAAAATAGATATTGGTGTCTGTCCCCAGTTTTTGACACAGAGCTTCTAAAACCCTTGTAATTTCCTAAGCAGGAAGTTACTAGTAGCATCTTTTATTCTTGTATTTGGTCTTTTACCCTGGTTCCTGACACAGAGTTCCTAAATCCCTAGAAATTCCTTGATGATAGGAGCAACTTTTGTCTAATGAGGCAACTCTTGGTGGGCTACTGAATGGGGGCTAGTCATCAGAAAAACCAAGCCATGATTAGAATTTTGAAACCTTCAGCCCTAGCCTTTATCCATCAGGAAGAGGAGAGGAGCTGAAGATTGAGTTTATCAATCATGCTTATGTGATAGGCCCTTCATTAAAATCCCTAAAGTACAGGGTTGGAGAACCTCCATGTTAGTGAACACATGGAGGTGCTGGGAAGGTGGTGAGCATGGAGAAGTTCTGAAAGCTTTGCTCCCCTTACCCCATTCCTTGTCTTATGCATCTCTTCCATTTGGCTCTTTCCGAGTTGTAGCCCTTATAATAAACTGGTAAACATAAGTAATGTTTCCCTGAGTTACGTGAGTCATTCTAGCAAATTACTGAATCTGAGGAGGAAGTTGTGAGAGCCTCCAATTTATAGTTTTGTCAGAAGCATAGGTGACAACTTGAACTTAAAATTGACATCTGAATTAGGTTTTGGGGATACTATTGTGTGACTGATCCCTTAACTTGTGGGCTGTGATGTTAACTGCAGGTAGATAGTGTCCAGATTCAAATGAATTATAGGACATCAAGTCAGTGTCTGCAGAGAGTTGAAAAATTGTTTGGTGTGGGGAAAAAACACACACACATTTTGGTGTTGGTAGCGAGGTGTTTAGAATTATTGAGTGTTGTAAGTGAGAACGTAAGAAAAATAGTATGTTTTTCTTATACAGGTTGCATGAGTTGTAGCATTTAAACATTTGCTTTTTTAATATTTCATATTATAGGATGTTAAAAAGTACAGATGATAACCTATTGACAATCTGTGTATCCATCACTTGATTT
The DNA here is from genome assembly GCF_001604975.1 of Cebus imitator. Taxonomy (NCBI): domain Eukaryota; kingdom Metazoa; phylum Chordata; class Mammalia; order Primates; family Cebidae; genus Cebus; species Cebus imitator. The sequence continues at coordinate 12,331,813 of NW_016107327.1, read as the reverse complement.
TATCATTATACCATAGTAATCTCAAATTCTTTGGAGTGATAACACTAACTGATATTGCTTAAAGGTCCTACATAAACCTCATTGATTCTATTTCCTTTTTCCCCTCTTTCATTATTCTGAATTTGGTGCTTATTATATAATTAGATTATGGGTAATTTACATGTACATAAAATGGAACAAAATTGACATAAATTTTTTTTAATATATGTGCATTGTAGCATACTATGTATGTTGGTTGATGTTTTTTTCATGCAACATTGTTTTTTATATTTGTCCATAATAATAGATATACCTCTAGTTTACTCATTTTTAGTAATATATATTATTTCATTGTATGAATATAATACAATCCACTTTTTTGTCTCCTATTAACTTAGAAGTTTTCATATTTCAAAAATGCTGGAATAAACATTTTTTAAGATATTATACAAATGTGCAAGAGGAACTCCACTGCAATAGTTCTCAAATCGTAGCCTGGGGGCACATGGGGCTCTGAGACCCTTTATAGGCTCTGCAAAAACAAAACTGCTTTTATAATAATACTAAGACACGATTTGCCTTTTTTGTACTTTAATTCTCTCCTGAATGCAGGACACTACGTGTCCAGTTTTCCAGACACTACGTGTGGAATGGTAATGTCATCACTCACAGCTAATAGAATGTATGTTTGTGTATCCTTGTGTTTTAAATTTTTCACAGCTTTAATTTTTAATGTTGTAAATATATATATACACACATATATATACATATATTTATATATATATATACATATATAAATATATGTATATATAACCCACATGAAAATAATTCCTTGGAATCCTCATGAATTTTTTAGAGTGTAAAGAGATCATGATAGCAAAATATTTAAGCATCATTTTACCAGATTTGATAAGAAAAATGCATCTTCAGCTTTACTAGACATTGTCAAATTTTCTCCAAAGTAGCTGTAATAACATACATCTTCACAAACAGTGGAGTAGCAAAAATTGGCCTCTACTCAAGCCTGACTTCTACACCTTGTGTAGGGTGATCTGATTAGTTGAACCTGATCACGTTCATTATCTTAGTTGAAAAGGAACCTGTGATTTGTAATTATCTTTCTAGGTTTTGTGAATCCGGAAGGCACAGTAGAAGATTTACATGTTCACTGAGCTCCATATCAAACACAACCATCCTTTAATACATTAAATTTAATTCTAAAAACTGTGTAAGTTGTATATCAGGACTTTTCAGATACAATATTATTATTGCCATTCAGTTCTAAATATCAGCACTATCCATTGTAATTTTTGTCCTTTACCCACAAATTATTTGCTATTGCAGTTAAATCTTAAAGTTGATTTATTTATTTATTTAGAGACAGGGTCTTGCTCTGTCACCCTGACAGTGGTGCAGTCATAGCTCACTGTTACCTCAAATTCCAGGGCTCAAGTGACTCTCCTGCTTCAGCCTCCTGAATAGCTGGGACTACAAGCACATGCCACCATATCCAGCTAAGCACTTTTAAGTCTTTAGGCATATTATTAAACCTTCTATTGATTTTCTATGTAATTGCATTCTGGTCAGATTTCAGTTTAAGTGACCTGGATTTTTAAAAAATGTGTTGAAGACTTCCTGGGAGATTTGTTGTATGGCTGTATGGTCAATCTTTATTTAGAAGCCATGTAACAGTTCCGTTTCAGAGATGCAAGGTTTAAAATGGATATTTTAAGTCAAGCACATTATGTCATCCAAATTTTTTGTAGACATATATATATAATTAAAATATATAAACACATAATTAATATAATTAATATTAATACTATATGCATAAGTTCAAAATATACTGGTGTATTATATGTTATATATTAGTATTACCATATTAATTTTTTTCTATTTTTGGTCTATTAGATCTCTCAGTTTTTGAATAAAAATGGGTTAAAACTTAACGTATGCCCATTTCTGCTTCTTATATTTCTAGATTATGTTGTTAGGTTCATATGATATCATGATCATGAAATCTTTTTGGTGGATTGTTCTTTGTAATATTGAGTTATCCCTTTTTATTTATTTTAAAAGGATTTTTTTTTTTTAAAGACAGGGTTTCACCATGTTGGTCAGGCTGGTCTTGAACTTCTGACCTGAGGTGATCCGCCCACCTTGGCCTCCAAAGTGCTTGGATCACAGGCATGAGCCACCACATCCGGCCTATTTTAAAAGGTGTTGTCTATAATTCTGTGTTGTCTGATCTTAATGTTACTACCATCACTTTTATTTTCATTGCATGACTAATCTTTTCTCATCCTTAAATCAGTGTATGTGTATATGTCTAGTATTTGTGATTTTGAGGATATCTTTCTTAAGGAGTATATAATCTCTTTATTTACCTTTCCTTCTTTTGGCTTTTCTCATTTGTCCCCTCAATAGCAATGGCCATACTTTTGGTCATAACCATTCTCCCTTGTCCTTGTGCATTTTCTGACATAATCTTCATTTCTAAGGTAATGTCCTTTTTTTTTTTTTTTTTTTTTTTTTTTTTTTTTTTTTTTTTTTTTTTTTTTTTTTTTTTTTTTTTCATTACTGTTCCTTATGTTATTTCATAGCTAGAAACGTTTTTTAAATTACTTACAGTTCATATTGGTATCATGTGTTACAGCTTTTCATTATTGTTCTGTGTGATTTTTCTGGTTTGTTTCTTCTGCTACAAAGTTTTATTTCTCATTTTCTGTTTTGCACTATTTTGTGACCAGCCCTGCTTCATGTAGAATCTTTTATTTTATCTTGTTTCATTAAAGCCTTTATTATTTAAAGTGTGTTTCTTTCCTTCACCCTCAGCCGATTCTGCCCAACTGAAGATGCATACAGCCTAGGACAACGATTCTCAAATATTTTGCTATCATGATCTCTTTACACTCTAAAAAATTAATGATGACTCCAAGGAACTATTTTCATGTGAGGCAGATAGATAGGTAGGTAGGTAGGTAGGTAGCTAGGAAGGTAGGTAGGTAGGTAGATAGATAGATAGATAGATAGATATAGATAGATAGATAGAGATACTTATCACATTAAAATTAAAGCTGTGAAAAAATTTAAAACATAAAAATGCACAAGCATACACTCTATTTGCTCTCAGAGTGATGACATTACCACTCCACACCTAGCATCTGGAATTCCCCTTTATTGTTTTCTTTCAGGAGCAATGACTTCCTAAGACCACCCCACCTTGTCCCATAGCTAGGCAAGCCCCTTTCTTCTTTGCCGGTGTTCTGACTGACCAAGTTTCAGAACTGTTCTAAGGAGTGCCCATACACAGTGGCACTTTTTCTTCCTGGTTTTTTTTTTTTTTTTTCACTACTGGCACCTTCAACCCTTCCCAGCTCTTCTGCACTCCAGTCTTTATTTCCCATATTCTAAAAAATAGATATTTGTAATCTTCCTTCCTTCCTAAGAACGTTGTGAGTATAGGTTGTAGATATATGTATTTGCTTTCTTCTTTATCCATTCAGATTTTAGAAAAAGGTGAGGGGCTATCTAAGTCTAAAGGGCTACCATTATGCTACCTTCTATCATTTCCTGGGCTGACTTATTTTAAAGTCTTCATCAGAATTTAACACAATTATAATACTGATAATAATTTCATATAGAGTTAATCTAGTTATTAATTTTATCAATTGTCTTTCTTAACTTTAGATTTATTTACATATTTTGGGATGCTAATTTGTAGACTTATTTCATGTGCTATGTTTTAATTTTTTTATATGCCTTTTTTCCTTTCTCGCAGCATGTGCAGGTCTAGCAGTTTTGAGCTTCCTTCCACCCAGATCTTCTTCTAACTCCAGAATAAGACCTTTTCATGGAATTTTGAGTTTCTTCTTCACAGTGATTTTTGGGAAATCACAGAGCCAGCAGAGAGTTTCATTCATGTCCTGATTACAGGCCACACCTGTGTCTTCTTGCCTTCCTTAGTTGACAGCCTGATGAAAGCTGTATTTTAGACAGAAGCCAGCATACTTTTTATATTTGTTCTCCTTCATACTTTTTATATTCACTCTTCTTTCATTTTGCAGAGAATCCCATCCCACCTTCAACCTGGCTTCAGTTGTGAGCCTAGCTTTGGACTTGCATGAAGTATTTTCATCCTCTTTTACTCACAGAAATAATGCAACTCTAGCTGCCCTTGTTGACTTACAGAACCGGAGCCTGGACAGCCACAGCCTCAGGCCTGTTCACATCACATATCTGGTCCCCAGAGTGTTTATCTCACTTTCAAGTCCAGGTACATACCTTTTGAGTTTTTATTATTTATATTTTATCCAATTTTGCTACGTATCTGGAGCAGATGACAGCATCAAACCATGATTTGATGGAGGCATTCTGGACATAGATTTTTAGATTGAATTAACAGAAAAGTTGCAGATCTTTAGATGTTAAAGTCATAAAATCCTTCCTCTAGAGGATGATAAGATATCTGCATGCATCAGTATTGGACTTTGCCTAGCACTAGAGGTGTTTTATGTACATTATTATTATCTATATTTTTGTAAGTGTGGAAACAATATGGGTAAGTAAATTACTCAGGATCCCTTACCAGCATATGATAAAAGTGGTATTAAAACCCAGATCAGCCTCCATGCCAAGTAGACACTTTAACCAACATATCAAACATTTAATGTTTACTTCTTAAAATTTAGGAAATAATTCTAGGAGAAAAAAATATATAGCCAAGTTCTTCACAGTTAAAATTTCTGAATTTGCATCAAAAATCCACAGAGAGCTTTTTAAAATTGTATACAAAATACTTTGAGATCTTCCGATGAAATTGCTATTAGCACAAAGCATTTTCTCCACACTAATAGAATCAATTGTGCCAGCAGACACTAGTTTCCAGGCAGGCTCAGTGAAGTACAGTTCCAGATGTTCTATTTTAACAGTATCTTCTGAGCCTTTCAATTTTCTTGATCTGCAGCATGAATAATGCTTATCACCCCTCAGAGTCAGCTTCCCATTACCTGCTGACCCAGCCTGCTTAGAGCTTTGTATGCACAGTGCTGCCTCTGAAGGGAATGAGGGGACTGGGATTGGCACTGGTCTTGTGTCCCCACTAATCTCAATCTGAGTCTGACAAGACAGAATGGAAAAGTGGCCACTGTAGGAATTTTATTTTTTCAGGGATGGATATTTTACTTGCTTTATCAAGGGTAATTCAGCCTTATGAGCATCAGTCTCTCACCTTCCATGGGTTCTTGATGTCTCCTGCCAATGTGCAGAGTTCTTGGTGGATTTTTTTTTTAATAAAAGACTCCTTATAATTATTTTTCTTATAAATGCCTAAATTCTTTAACTTTTCACCTTTAATTTCTTAACGACACTTAGGGCCTTTTAGACCATTGTGAGAGCTTCAGCATTTACTCTGAGACCTGGACCAAACAGGTATAAAGAACTAAAGGGAACAAAATAAACCTTACCCTTTGTTTATGCCTCCACTACCACCATCTTTTTTCTTGCTAAAATTATGGAATCTTAATGTGGAAAGAATTCAACCTTCTCCAAGATGCTTGAATCTCCTCTGCCAAGTCCCTGGCACATCCCTGGCATTTGGCAGCTGCTTTGCAGATATAGCCCTTTCACGGAACACTTGTAGATCACCACCAATCCACTAGGAAATACTTCTGCTTTCACCTCAAAATGCATCCGGAATCTCACAATCTCATGATCTCCACCTCTAGCTGCCTACTCTTCATCAACATCATGTCTAGAACTCAGACAGTCTCCTAACTGGGCTCTGTATTTATCCTCTGACACTCTTGCAGTCTTTTCTTAAGAAGTCACCAGAATGATCCTTTTACGCTGTCAGTCGGATCACGTCATCTGTGTGCTCAGCACCCTGCAATGAGTCCCCATGTGTCTCAGAGTCCAAGTCCAAGTTCAACCAAGACCTGCAAAGCCTTCCATGGTCTCACGTAAAGCCCCTCGTTAACCACTGATCTCATCACTGCTTTCCCTACCTCTCAATTTGCTCCCAGCAACCTGAACTCTGTGTTCTTCCTTAAATCCACTGGGTACTCTGCTGTATGAGAATTTTTGCACTGGCCGTTTCTTCTACCTGGAATACTCCTCCAGGTATTGACACAGAAGACCTCTTAGCTCCTTAAAATCTTTCTTTAAATATGACTTAGAACTCTCAATTGTTTTATGTTGCTCCTTCCACTGTCTCCCTTTTTAAAATCAAGGTTTATAACATTCTAATACATCATACAACTTATTCATTTTGATATTTTTAAACACCTATCCCTGCATAACAGAATAAAAGCTTCATGAGGATTTTTATGTAATTCATTCCCTTTTAGAACCATGCCTAGAGAAGTGCCAGGCATGTAACAGCTGCTCAGTATGTTTGTTAAATGAATGAGCAAAGGAAGAATACAAATAAATACATTTCAAATTACATATTTTGATTAGTTCTATCAAATAAAGTACTGCGATAGAACATAAGCAAAATATGCAAGCATACTTACACATTTAAGGGAAAATGCAGCTCTAAACATGATACTTAAGACATCATGAGAAGGATGCAAGGCTAATGATTAGAAGCATAGTAAGGCAGGTGTGGGGGTGGAGAAGGACATTGTAAGTAAAAGCGGAGGGAACAGCAAGTGCAAGAGTGCTGTCTGCGAATATTTTAGTATTTTCTCTGAGTGGAAAAGCATCAGAAAGAGAGAATAACACAAGACAGGGAGATTAGTGTGAGATGAAACCAGAGAGGCAGGCCATAAATAAGATAAGGCCTTTATATCTTAGTAAAAGATCAAGGGGAAGTCATTATAGAATTTCAAGAACAGAAATGACCTAATGTAATTTGTATTTATAAAGGTCATTCTGAGTAATGCATGGAGAATAGATTACAGGAGAGAAAGAATAGAAACAAAAAGATCAACTAAGAGACACTGCACCGGTAACAGGGCTCTCCCTGATGGTAGCCAAGACCTCGAAGTTGGAAAGAAGTAGATAGATAAGAGAGATATTTTGGAAATCAAAACTGATTGTCTTAAGTATCAGTGCCATTCATTCCAATTCTACTCCCCAGATGTCAAGAAAATTTATTTGAAATGTTGTCGGGAAGGGACAACATGGGGAGAAATGCCAGATATAGGTGATGGGGATGGAGACAGCAAACCACATTGCCATGTTTGTACCTATGTAACAATCCTGCATGTTCTTTTCATGTACCCCAGAACCTAAAATGCAATAAAAAATATATATGTATATATATAAATCTAAAATAAATAAATAAAAGAATGGAAAAAAGAAATTTCTGACATTGAATATCAAATAGCAAATAAATGTTTTTATTCTGTTTAGAATTAATAGTGGTTTTGGCTGCTAGTTTGAAGAAAGTCTCAACCTCTGCACAGCATTACTGCTTATACCTAGTTAAGTTCTTGGATTTTACTGGGGGTTCCATTTTCTACTCCAACACTGTGATGGATGATTTAGAAAAGGTCTAAGATATTATTTGCATTCAATCTAATTCCTTAAAATATTCTCTCTGACAAAAATATAGTCCCCCTTGAACTGCAATAATCAAGGATCAGAGTAACTTCTTTTCTTTTTTTCTTTTCTTTTCTTTTTTTTTTTTTTTTTGAGAGGGAGTTTCACTCTTGTTGCTCAGGCTGGAATGCAATGGCACAATCCCTGCTGACTGCACTGCAACCTCCACCTCCCAGGTTCAAGCGAGTCTCTGACCTCAGCCTCCCTAGTAGCTGGGATTGCAGGTGCCTGCCACCACTCCCAGCTAATTTTTTGTATTTTTAGTAGAGAAGGGCTTTCACTATGTTGGCCAGGTTGGTCTCGAGCTTCTGACCTCAGGCAATCCACTTGCCTCGGCCTCCCAAAGTGCACGGATTATAGGCATGAGACACCATGCCTGGCCCAGAATAATTTTATATGCTCTGATCCTTCAGCTAAAATAAGAATGTAAAATAATAAAAACTACAGTATGTCATATAAAATAATTTTGTTTTGGTATTCATGAAATATTCTCAGCAAACTGTGTTTTGAGGGCTTAGACGCTTCTGTTATATATATATATATATATATTTGTTTTGAGTATATCTGAAGTTTGTGGTGATAAAAATAGTAAGTTAAAAACGTATGTATTTACTCTAGCCCATTTTGTTTTAGTTAGTAACAGTAAGCTAAACTTCTTATTCACAAGTAATATGTATCTGGTATTTCTTTCAATGTTAATATTATTTTATATTGTGTGCCCTTTTGTCTCCAGGCACACATCTTTCACAAAATGCTTGAGCAACTAATATATTGGTGCCATGCACACAGAGAGGGTGTAATATACTGAGTGTTTAGGGTAGGAGTTACATAACAAGTTCAATTTGAAAGGTTACAGTGAATTTTACGCACTTTCATTTAGTTAACTGTTTTAAACTTCTTTTCTTCTTTTCTCTGTCTTTCTTTTTTTCTTTCTCTCTTTCTTTCTCTCTCTTTCTTCCCCTCCCTTCTTCCCTCTCTTCCTTCCTTCTTTCCTTCCTTCCTTCTTCCTTCTCTTCCTTCTTTTCTTTTTCCTCCCTTCCTTGCTTTTTTCCTTCTTTCCTTCCTTTTCTTCCTTCTTTTCTTTTCTTTTTGCTCTCTTCCTTTTTTTCCTTCCTTCCTTCCTTTCCTCCTTTCCTCCCTCCCTCCCTCCATTCTTTCTCTCTTTCTCTTTATTTATTTGTTTATTTATTTATTTATTTTTGAGATGGAGTTTTGCTCTTGTCGCCCAAGCTGGGGAGCAATAACATGATCTCTACTCACTGCAACCCCCACCCCCCAAGCCATTTTCCTGCTTCAGCCTCCCAAGTAGCTGGGATTTCAGGCATGTGCCACCACACCTGGCTAATTTTTGTATTTTTAGTAGAGACAGGGTTTTGCCATGTTGGCCAGGCTGGTCTCGAACTCCTGACCTCAAGCGATTCACCTGCCCTGAGTTAGAAGTTGTGTAGAATAAAAGTAGCCATGTTAAATATGCAATTCCTTGCATTTTGATATATGTGTTCACCTGTAAAAGCAGCACCACAATCAATATATATAATTCCTTCTATCTCAGCCAAGTTTTCTTGTGACCTTCCCATGCAATAGTACCATTCACTGGGCCTAAGTAACCACTTACCTTACCTTATCTTATCTATGTTATCTTACATTATTAGTTTTATGTAAAATAGAATAACACAATAGATAGTCTTTTATATGGCTTTTTTAGATCAAAATAATGTTTTTGAGATTCATCCATATTATTAAATGTATTAGAAAACTCCTTTTAACTGCTGAGTAGTCTATTGTATGAAATCACCTCAAGTTATTTATTTCACTGTTATTGGATAATTTAAGTCTTTTTCCAGTTTTGGACCATTATTAATAAATTTTCTATAACATTCATGAAAAATCTTTGTGGGGTCCTAGGTTATCATTGATCTTTGGCAAATACCTATTAATTGAATGGTTGGGCCAAATGATAAGGTACACTTAACTTTATATGAAACAATCCAACTGTTTTCCAAAGTGACTGAACTATTTTGCATAGTCCCAAACGATATATGAGAATTCCAATCAGTCCAGTTACTATTAATTTATAGTAATCCAAACAATGTGATTTTGTCATAATGATAGAGACCTAGATCAATGAAATGAAATACAGAATCTGGAAATAGACCCCACACATAGGGTTGAATAGATTTAACAAAGATGCCATGGTAATTATATGGACAACAAATTTCAACAAATATTGCTGGAATAGAAAAATAAATCCAGTCACGTGCCATGTAACAACATTTTGAGTGACAAACCACATCTACAACAATGGTCTCATAAAATTATGATAGAGCTGAAAAATTCTTATCACTCAGTGTTGTCTCAATGATCCTGGCCCTATGTGGGATTAAGCTAATCTGTATGTTTGTATAATCATTTTTAAAAAGGAAAAATAGTTTAGAAAAATTCTTTAAATTACATAGAACAAGCTTATAGACTACTTATGTAAAGAAATAAATATTTTTGTACAGCTGTGTGGTATATTTATATTTATGTCTTAAACTAAATGTTATTAAAAGTCAAAAAGAGAGAAAAATAAGCTTATAAAGCTAAAAATTTCAGTAAGCTAATGTTAATTTATTACTAAAGAAATAATTTTTAAATAATGTTGCATACAGTGTCTATAAAGTCTACAGTGGTGCATGATGATGTACTGGGCCCTCACTTCACCCGACACTCACTGACTCTGAGAAATCTCCAGTCCTGTAAGCTCCATTCACTTGAAGAACCCTATACGAGTACACTATTTTTATCTTTCATACAGTATTTTTACTGTACCTTTTTAATGTTTAAATACACAAATACTTATTACTGTGTTACAACTGTCTACCATGCACTAACATGCCGTATAGGTTTGTAGCCTAGGATTAATAATAGACTATACCATAGAGCCTAGGTGTGTAGTAGGCTATAACATCTAGGTTTGTGTAAGTATACTCTATGGTGTTCAGACAACAGCAAACTTGCCTTATGACACATTTCTCAAAACATCTTCCTGACATTAAGCAATGAACGTGTGGCCATAAATCTTTACTCTTACATACCATACATAAAATTCAACTCCAAACAGATCATAGGAATGAATGTAAAGGTCGTGACTATAAAAGTCCTAAGAGAAAACATAGGGGAAAATGTTTGCAAACTTGGAGTGGCAAAGAGTTGTGGACAGAATACAAAAAGCATAAACCATTTAACAAAAGTTAATAAATAGGACTTTAAAATGAAAACTTGGCTGCTCTTCAAAAAATACCTTAAGAAAATGAAAAGGAAAGCCGTATTACTGGGAGAAAATATTCACTACATGTCTGATCAAAAGACTTGTATCTGTTACAGATAATGAACTTTTACAACTCATTTGTAGGAGAAAACAACCCAATAAAAATTGGCCAAAAGATTTAAACAGGGCAGGTGCGATGTCTCACACCTGTAATCCCAACACTTGGGGAGACTCAGACAGGCAGATCACTAGATCAGGAGATCAAGATCATCCTGACCAACATAGTAAAACACCGTCTCCACTAAAAACAAACAATTAGCCAGGCATAGTAGCGTGCACCTGAAGTCCCAGCTGCTCAGGAGGCTGAGGCAGGGGAATCGCTTGAACCAGGAGGCGGAGGTTGCAGTGAGACGAGATCACGCCACGGTACTCCAGCTCGGCAACAAAGCAAGACTGTCTAAAAAAAAAAAAAATTAAATAGCTATTTAACAAAAGAAGTTCTGCAAATAGCCAGTATGCATAGAAAAATGTTTCAACATCTTTAAGTGATACCACTACACACTCACTAGAAGTGTTTTAAAAATAATAAACACAAACAAACCTAACAACATCTAATTTCTCTATTCTATAATCCAACATGATTATAACATTGCCACATGTTTATTTTTTGTTTTGAGACGGAGTCTCAGTCTGTCGCCCAGGCTGGAGTACAGTGGAGCGATCTTGGCTCACTACAACCTTCACCTCCTGGGTTCAAGTGATTCTTCTGCCTCAGCTTCCTGAGTAGCTGGGATTACAGGCGTGTGCCATTACGCCCGGCTAATTTTGTATTTTTACTAGACACGGGGTTTCTCCATGTTGGTCAGGCTTGTCTCAAAACCCTGACTTCATAATCCATCAGCCTTGGCCTCCCAAAGTGCTGAAATTACAGGCGTAAGCCACCGCACCTGGCCTATTCATTTACTTTTAAAAACTTAGTCATCAAAGGTTTCTTCATCACCGGTAACAAAAAATTCAGACTGTATTATATGAGAGCGTTTCCTCCATGATTTCACCCCATTTTTTCTACATGTCCCTATCATGAAACCTGCAGTCTAGCTCTAGCTAGCCATCACCTTTACCTGATCTCACCATGTGCTTCATGCCTCCACGCTTTTGAGCATGTTCCACATATTCTAATCAATTTCCAGTCGTGCCCAACTGTTGAACCTATTTTATTTTGGAAATCAAAGATTCTGCCTTTTCACACTTCCATTTAATCAAATATTTATTTTTCAAGACCAAAATGTTTATTTTGCAAGCATATTGGCCTTTCTGTTTTTTAAACACACTAGTCATACTTTCACTTTAGGGTATTTGCATGACTTTCTGGAATGCTCTCCCATCCACTCCCATATCCCCATATCTCCATGACTGCCTCCTTCAGGTTTTGGTTTAAGGTCACTTTCTCAATGACACCCACCCTCATCATTTTATTTAAAATTTCAAACAACTCTAACCCCCACCATTGCATTCGCTATCACATTGATCCTACTCTATTCTTTCTTCATTTCCTTAGTATTTAACACCTTCTAAGGTACCCCATAATTTATGTGTTATTGTCAGTCTATGTGGGCAGGGTCTGGCACATAGTTTGCAATAACAAAACATTTGTTAATTACTGAAAAATAACTTTTATTGGTTTTCACATCTCTAACGCCCCCAATAAACAGCTTTATTTTAGAGTCTCTTCATTTTCTCTTAGATTTCGTGATGTACATGTACTTTGAATGGGCTTTCTACCCTTTTCAAGCCCTCTAACTTGTTGTTCCTTTCATGTACTTTTGTTGGATGAGTCTGGAAACCATCATTCTCAGCAAACTGACACAAGAACAGAAAGCCAAACACCGCATGTTCTCACTCATAGGTGGGTGTTGAACAATGAGAACACATGGACTCAGGGAGAGGAGCATCACACACTGGGGGCAATTGTGGGGGGTAGGGGAGAGACAGCAGGGGGTTGGGGAGGGGGGAGAGGGATAACATGGGGAGAAATGCCAGATATAGTATGCACCTAAAGTAAAAACAAACAAACAAAGAAACAAAGAAAATCGGTCAATTAAATACTAATTCATATTAAAAGACATATCTTCATAGGGTCCAATTATCAATGAATGTGATACTACCTCACGCAGAACTTCAGTCCCAAAAGGGATAGATAATTGACATTAAACATTTATGGCAAAAAAAATTATTAGTATATTTTACCTTATAATTATCTAAACTTTGGTCCCAGAGCTTCTAGCTAAATGCCATATTAGTCTTCTACAATGACCTTCCCAGTCATTTTGAATTGTATTTATCTACATATTCTAGTAAAAACAATATCCTGTCTTTCAGTGTCAGTTATTTGGGTCTTCATATTTTGGGAACATAGCACATTTTATTTTTGACTTATAGTGAACACCAATCTTGCCCATTATTATTTGTCTATACAAATATTGATACCCATCTTTATTTGCACTGCTTTAAATGTACACTTAAGATGTTTTATAAAAATAATTTTTGGCATTTGTTGTCAACTTTAAATTGTCAAGACTTTATCAGAAATTCAGTGTTACTACAAAACTTTCATATATATATTTCCAGCAAAATGACTTTAATAAAATAAAATCTTCAAATTAAGTAAGATTTAGGACTTGATCACCAGTTGTCAATGACTCCAGAGTACTTGGTATTCTACTATCTTAGGAAAATGGTGCAGAGTTTTCTAGATGATTCAAAATAGCCATAAGTTGCTGATCTTACTTATAAGACCTTAGCATAAACAGAGCAAGCACATGGGGTGGAAATGTTGAAATCCCTGTGCCAGTAGTATTTAATACACGTTACTCTTCTTGATTAACTGCCTTCTATACTAGAATAGGAGCTTCTCACACCAGAATTGTCTGTTTTGCTTGCTGCTCAATCTCTAGGACCTTACAGAGTGTTGAACATTCAATAAGCCCTCAATTGAATGAATGAGTGTGGGGAGTGAATGGGAAAAAAACTGGGAAGGGAATTAAACCTACATTCTAGTACCAGCTATTTCATTTGTGTGGTGTCTCTGAGCCTCGTTTTCCTCATTTACAAAGAAAACAGTTTGGATTAGATGATGTTTATGGCTATTGTATGCCTCGTCATTCATGGGTCTCTTCTACTTCATTTATTTACAGAATTGAACACACTGTCAAATGTCCTCCCAAAAGTTCAAATTTTAAGACAGCAAAGCAGTGAAATGAAGCAATTCTTCTCTTCCAGATACTCACTTATTTTACAGTTAAAAAGTGTCCACAGGATCCTTATTAAGTTTTAGGTCAGAGTATTAACTTAAACCACTGGCTCTTGCACCAGAAAACCAGACCAAGTCTTCCCATTTTTTCACTGAATTGCCCCAACTGGACAGGGGTGGAGCCAAGTTTTGTGAAACCTAGAGATTATAAGACTGGGAAAGGGGCTGTCAGCACTTGAAAACAAAATACAATGTTAAAAATATCAAATTAATATTTTAAGTATTTACTTAAAATGAAAAAGGAAGTCACAAAAAATTACAAATTTTAAGTAGCTTACTATCACAAATAACACTAAAACAGAAAAATAACATAATGTGATTCATTAATTGGCTTACTGACACATCTTTGTAATACTTTTAACTACATTTTTAGCTACATACCCTGTGATAGCTCTTCATATGACAATATGACATTTTGTAATAATTGTAATAATTGCTGTATGGAGAATAAAAAGATAATTGCTTTCCCCAAGAAAGCCTCATTGAAGTTTTAAAAATTGATAAGCTTTATCAAATCAAATCAAAAATTGATTTTATCAAATAAAAAATTAGAAAAGCTTTTTTCAGCTTTATTAATTATTATTGGTCACTTCATGTAAACTTTTTTAAATGTTGTTAAATTTGAGAAAGCCAATTGAGTTTCTTATATTTATAAATGCTAAGATTTTGAGACACTTCAAATTTGCTTGTGCAATAATTAATTATAGAGATACATATAATTAGTTGTATAAAATTATATTGTATACAATTATGTATGGTTATACACACAATTTATTCATATTAAATAATTGGATTATTACTAAAACAAGAGTTTATTCATTATGTGAAATTTTCCTTTTCTTTCTAATGAATCACTGTTTTCAGTACAATCTAAAATTGCTTTCTTACCATTAATATCTAGATTCTAGGAAAATTTCTATTGATTTTATCATTTATCTGAATTTTCTTAGTAAATATACTTAGTAAATCAATTTTAAAACTATAATCATATACCTCAAAACCAGAAATGTGTTCTCTTTTACTGTTTTTATAGAAACTTTCCAAAAAGTCTTTTATATTTTCAGTTACGATGGCTTATTTGACCATTAACAACTTTTTGAGTAACTTTGTCATCTCTTTCACATTTAAGTCTCTTTGAAAATTTATTTTAGAGACCTTGAAATGTTGTTTTACTCATAATATACACTTTGAACAGTCTTAAAATGTGCGATCTCATTACACTTGAAATATTTTTTAATTCATATTAACACGTGTATTTAAAGGATTCCATCTATGTGATAAACTTGAATGAAAATATATATCTATTAGAAAATGCTGAATTAGTCAGCCACTTGCAAAGTCGCCTTTTGTCTTGAATGACGCCAAGGATGAGTTGAGTGGGACACATTTTCCATATGTTGATTACTGTTTTAAAGGGTGCTTACAGATAGAACTGCCTATAATGTAGGCAGCCTTTTGTCCAAAAAGTATTAAAAATTTTGAGAAAGTTATGGCAGACAGTCAAGCCAGCGCAGTTCCCTTCTAAGTGCTGGGAACTGTGTAAATCATACAGGTAACATGCCTGCAAAGCCTGCCCTGCTCACAGCCCCTGGCTCTTCTTCATAACAGCAACACCATTATATGCCTGCCTGATGTTGTTAATTGCCTCACAAAAGAAACTCCTAGCCACATATATTTCACTAAAAGGCAATTAAATATTTCCCCAAGTCAATGTTTCTATAGATCCATAAAACATTCATTGCTACTCTAATGCCCTCTGACATGAAGGAAAGGGTGAGGAAGGGAAAGTTAGAATAGGAAAAGGCAATCTTAGCCAATTTCAGATTGACTAATTTATATTTGCAAATATACCAGCACATATTACCCTATAAACATATTTCTAGAGTCTCTACTAGAAGGTTAGATTGGGTCTCTGCAAGTGAAGAACGTTGAGGAAAAAGTGTGTAGCTGCTGGGCGTGGTGACTCCTGCCTGTAATCCCAGCAGTTTGGGAGGCTGAAGCAGATAGGTCACTTGAACCCAGGAGTTCGAGACCAGCCTAGGCAAAATGGCAAAGTCCTGTCTCTACTAAAAATACAAAAATTAGCTGGGCATGGTGAAGCACACCTATAGTCTCAGCTACTCAGAAGGCTGAAGTGGGAGGATTGCTTGAGCTTAGGATTTGGAGGCTTCAGTGAGTCAAGATCACACCATTGCATCCCCGTCTATGTGGCAGAGTGAGACCCTGTCTCAAACAAATAAATGAAGCCATAATAAAATTAAATTTAAGAAAGCCTGTAACTTTATGGTAAATCCACATCTGGGCATGGGCCTGAGACACTGCCACATGTCTAGATGCCCTGAACACAGGTGTTTCTGCCACAGAAGGGGTTTCCTTACTTCCTACTTTGGGGCCACCATTGTTTCCATATTACTACCTGAGAATCCCAGTAAGTTAAGTCTCCATCCATTGTTCTTTGGGAGACAGAAAGAAAAAGGGAAAGACAGAACCAAGTCAACGTGCTGGGGCAGGCTTTTCCATCCCATAATTTCCAGATTCTCTCTGGAAATCCTCTGATTTGTACCTAAACATCATAGGAGTTTGCTAGATCTTAATCCAACAGTCAGTTGATGGCATATAACTATTTGTCCTGGTATAGTTAAGTATATTGCAGCCTAAAATATATTTAGTAGCTCTCAGAATGAGTATAATGAGGCTTTCTTACCACTTACCAGTTGCTCGTCACAGGACTTTTTAATATTTGGCATTGAACCTCAGATTTGGGGATGGGCATGGATGTGTTGATGGTAATAATGGATCTGCAAAACTGATAATTCGCTTAGAAAACATCAATCATTGACTTCACCTATATCTAGTCGTCATCAAGTTTGGTGTTTCTGATATCACAGGGGCAAAAAAGGAGGACTACTTGTAGAAGTCCTAAGAAATCCTATCTCCTCAAATTTGACCCCCATATCCACACACTGTTTTATGAACTGCCAGCTAAAATAATGACTCAGAAGTGAAGATTGTACACTATTTTCTACAAGGGCTCAATGGTGAAGAGTCATAGTTGGTTTTGTATTTATCAAATCAGATCCTTAAAACACTTCTCACATAAGCATGAAGAACACCCTGTTCACAGAGTTACGCTGCTAATAAACAATTGATTCGATTTCATTCTGGTGAAAATGAAACATTTTCCCAGAAATGTTCTGATTATCCAGCCTAATCTCGTACATGTCCTTGGCAAATGGCTTTTCTTTAATTCTAATTTGAATGAGATCTCAATTTTTCATCGAAGCAAAAGACTTAATAAGAGGCTCTCTTTTTAACTTCACTAAAGAAAACAATAAAATCCTTGGCTACCACTTTTAAAACATATAATCATCTCATCAAGTTTTTGTGCTAAGCTAACTGCAATGGCTTTATTGGTTCCTAAATTGCAGGTTCTTTTTCTTTCTGCCACTCATCATTACCCTTTGTCACCTTATTTGTTCTAGCCAATTTAACTCATTGATTTTCATTGTAAAAGCCACAATACTGCCAGCAATTTGGGACTGTCACAAGTTAAGCTAATTCATGTTAACTGGTATCGCTGTCAGTTTTATCTTTAAGAATGTAAGTTACAACCTTTTTATTCTGGGTGTGTCTGTAAAGGAAGGGGCTAGATGAATGAACAACAACAATCACAAAAAGAATGAACAAGAAAAAATTTAAGACTCGTACTTTATAAAGAAGTTAACATTCCAGAAATGTGCTATTTTGTTTAAAAGGGCTTTAGAAATATGGATTGAATTTCGATACCAAACCAGCATTCAACCAATGCATTTTGATCTCCTACTAAGAGTAAAGCTTCTTGCCTAAGATCAGCAGTGCTGACAACTAAATACAATTTAAAATAGTAAGTGTTCAAGTAGAGGCATGGATATAGCCCATACTACCAGTTAAACCACAAACCAGGGACTCAAAGCCTTACATTACATTTCTAAGCACTGGTCGTTTTCTTATTTTAAAAAAGTACTATTCTTTCCTTTAAAGCTAGACATTTTGTGAAAAGTTACAGGGATTTCTTAACAATTCTTAATATTGTTTTTCTCACCATAGCTTTCATTTAACACCAAAAGTTAATGCTGTTTTCTTGACTTATGGAAATAGTGTTTAAAATATAATGCCTTGAACCTAGCAATGATACCTTGTTCACAGCTTTGGAAAATTACAGTAGAAGACTATTATAGGCAGAGTAAAGACATTATTGATTTTTATAGATCATTTACTTAAAGAGTTTGTTTTAGATTAGAACAGTATGATAACAGTTATCTCCCATAAATGAAGAGGCAAATATTTTATATTTGATGGAAACATATCTTTAATTTCTTTTTTCAAAATTTCAGGTCTTTCAAAATTGTTATGAGTTCACAAATGATAGAAGTTGTGGGCCATATATTGCCACAATGCAGCTACCACCTCCTCCTTTGCGTTGGCCAATCGTTACTCTGCCACATACATAACCCCTGAGGAAACCACAGTTTAATAAATATTTGAAAGGAATTTGGTGAACCCAAATATTAGCATGACTCAAGAAAACTATATATTTTAGTAATCAGTGTATCTCATAAAAATAACTACATTGACACTCTCAGTAATCACCTATTAAAAAGTAAACTCCTTCAGGGAAAGAATTTGGCTTATTCATCTTTTTATTTTCAATACCTGGCAAGGCACCAAGTCTCAAACTGGAATTAGGCAAAATGGGTATGTGGACTGGCTGTCATTCTGGTACTTTGCCATATAACTTAAGAAAAGGATTCCCTGGGTGCCACCAAACTCTCTCTGGGTTAAGGCAATGCCCAGTAAATAGCAACATGTACTTGACTTGCATTTTCCTCTTCAGAAACTAGTTGAAGGAAGAATTCAGATATTCCTATGTCTATGACCCAATTCCAACTTAATATAGTAGTGGATTATCTGAACATGAAAACTATCCACATTCTCCATTCAGATCTTTACATGTAAAATGTCAGTGGATATTGTTTTTCCTTGGGATATATGGAAAATGTACACAGTGAGGCATTATGACATCATTCCTCAAGTTCAAGACAGAATTAGTTTAAGAGAAAGCTGCAATTAAGAGTACTGTAATCAGATTGCTACTTTGGACTATGTCAATTATCGCAGCTTCTTCAGGTTCATGTCACAAATCATTATCCTCAGCAAACTGGACCTGACTTAAAAACAGAAAGTCATTTGTCTATATTGTTATTGTTTGTTATACTAATCCTAGGAAGATAAATTGGAGTAAAAGTGAACGTTCAGAATTTGGAAAGCACATCTTGTCCTTAAATGTAATTCCAAATAATTGGCCATGACATATACTAAGCACTTCAGTCTCTATTCCGTTTTCTAGAGTTAGGATAAACAGTTCAACCTAAAAATAATCTAAAGCTATAGGTCAAATTCTTCTGTCCATATTTTAATAAGACTACCAAGTCTTCATTATTCCTACCTTTTTTCTTTGAAATACTGTTCCCACTCTGTGCTCTGCCATCCCCAACTAATCCAACTAGATAGCTAAGATAGCTAGAGAACAATTAAAAAGCCAAAAGTTTAATTTAATGACTTAAAGAATGAAAAATATTGCCCAAATTGCTGTGCAAAAAATGTCTGATATAAAATTAAACTTTCTCTTAGGCTTTCATGTTATTTCCAAAATAATCAATCAAACTAAGTGTCCATCAACCAGTAAATGGGTAAAAAGAAAATGTGATTATATATATGAATACAATTGATAGTATCCATGTAATAAAGTATAAATACAATACACACAATGAGTAGTATCCATACAATGGCTACTATTCAGCTTTAAAAAAGACGAAGGGCCAGCCTGGTGGTTCATACCTGTAATCCCAGCTACTTGGGAGGCCGAGGCAGAGAATTGCTTGAACCAGGGAGGCAGAGGCTGCAGTGAGCTGAAATCGTGCCATT